>NW_017731408.1:3408770-3421944 GCF_001890085.2 Hipposideros armiger | reverse complement strand
CTCCAGGTTGAGCTGTTGTTCAGCATCTTAGCTGTGGAGGGCAGTGTCACTGGCCCTCATATGTGGGATCCGAACCGGGGCCCTCTGTCATCCCAAGCCAGTTCTTAACCATCGCGCCACTCGGCCAGCCCTATATCAGCTTCTTAACTAGATTCTCAGCCTCAGGCTGGGTGCCCTCACCTTCTCCTGCCACTTGCCACCACAATGATCTGGCTGGAACAGAAATCTGACCATGTGACTTGCCTGCTTAAAACCTGAATGTCTGCTCACCACTTACAAGATCAAGTTTGAGCTCCTTAATATCACATGCAAAACCTGCCAATCTAGCCCGTTTGGGCCTCTCCAACTTCATCTTTATACCTCTTAACTCAAACTTTATACTCCTGCGTCACAGAATCACTTGTACTTCACCACACACATTCGAATCCTCTTTTCTGAAACCACTCAATCTGTCTCTAATGCCCCCTCCCAAACCCCAGCTACTCATTCTTTTAAGACCAATTCATGTTACCCGGAGGAGACAGCTGCTTCTCAGGGCCAGCAGATTGTTGTCCAAGCCAAAATACTGGCCCTGTTACCAGCTATTGCATTTTTTCCAAAGGGAAATTTAAAAATCTTGGTTTTAATGAGAAACCTACGAGTTTTTACGTGAAATTTCCTAGTTTCAACATTGTCTCAGGTTTTTTGCAAACATTGTATAGAGTCAAACAAAGCACACCTGGATCCTGAATTCAGACTGTGAGCACCATTTTGCAACTTTGGTCAAAGTATCCCACACTAAGTTATCCAGATTTGGTTTGCAATAATTCACCTAATCATCATATAGTCTTATTTCTCAAGGAGTAAAGCTCGTGCTCTCCATACAGATTGAACCAACAGATGGCTCAAAGCAGCAGAAGCTAGATTTAGTCCGCTTTTTCAGAATAAGATATATTTTAAAGCCTAATACTTTAATATTTGGAAATAGACTGAAAACGTTAGTATACATCAGATTATCCATTATAAAATATTAAAAAATGCTTTCAAACCATGAGAGTTCAAGTAATTGTACATGAAAGAAGGAATAATGATTTAGTTCATTACTCCTTACCTTCCCCTCAACCCTGAGGGGAACCTGAGTCACATGTCTCTCTCGTGTGTCCCCATAATTTTCTTGGAACACCTCCACCACTGCACCTACCATATTCTTCTATATTTACCTGTTTAAGTGTTTGTCTCCCTAAGAGACTATAAACTCTTATCAAGGACAAATAAAATACCTAGAGTATAAGGATGTTAGGATATTCAATGGTGTAATAAAGTATCTAGAATAGTGCCTGGCATATTGTAAGGAATGTACAAGTGTTTGTTTCAAAAAATTAGTTTTGTAGCCTCGCCTAGTGTCTATTTTATAGTAGATATAATAATTGAATGAATGAAAAAAATAAATGAAGAAAATTTGAGTTAAAATTATAGTTACTGTGCTCGCTTCATATACATATACTAAAAATTGGAACAATACAGAGAAGATTAGCATGGCCGTTGTGCAAGGATGACACGCAAATTTGTGAGCGTTCCATATTAAAAAAAAAATTATAGTTACTATAATACATATGCCTCCTAGTAACGGTCACAAACCACATTGAAATCCTCTATTTGTATATTCCTTAGGGATTCCCAAACATGAATCAAATCTCATTATAACAATCTGAGGACTCTTTAATTGCTGTTATAAATAGGTCACCAGCTGGGGCTTGGCGGTGTTTTATTATTATATAGAGTTTTTATTGTGGTTGTTATTATATTTACATGTGTTGTAATTTAATTTAACTAAGAGCTCTCCTAAAGCATGGATACACTCACAAAACCTGTGAGAATTTAAAGAAAATGTATAGGACAATAATCTCGCGTCCATATTTTTCTCTAAAGAACCACAATGCATGCAGCAATTTTCAAGATGCCTCAAGGGAATGGGACCTTTGGCTCCTGACCTGGCATGACACCGAGAACACAATTTCTGGGTGTAAACACTGTCCAAATTATTTCTGACTTTATGGCATACCAGCCCAATCCTTGTGCCTGAAGTCAGGTTCTCAGGGAAGAGAGAGGAGAGGCATTTTAAAATAGGATTGTGACCCCAGAAGTCCTATTGCTTCACAAATGAACTATTGGGTGGTCGGAAAAGTCATGACGCATTTTTGCAGCAAAAAACAGAAAAAATACGTCATGACTTTTCTGACAACCCAATACAAATAATTTAGGAAGTTCAGGGAAAGCAACATCACACGCCATTGAATTTTCCCCTGCATGTAATCCCAGGACATTTTCCATAGAATTCTAGAACAACCTGGAATGACAAGCTTCTATTTAACTGCTTAACAATGACTCAATGCCTAGCTGGTTAAACGTGATTCATTAGTTCAACAAATAACTGAGCACCAATTCAGTGCGACTTACTGTGCTGGCAGTAGGGTGACACAGTGACTAAAGCACAATCCCTGCTTACCAGGACTTCTCAGAGGGAGAAAGCCACAAGAAAACAGACCATTACGAAGCCCTGCACCGTGCTCCCTCAAGGACAAACTGGAGAGTACAAAGGGGTGCCTACTGTCTATAGTTATAAGTGAAAACCCATCAGGGCCTCCGTAAGAGTTTTGTAGCTAATCCCTTCTCAGATTTGCGCAGAGTGTTTCAGAGTAAGATGCAAACCTTTCCCTACAGACACAACAAAACGAAACCACTCCTAATCATCTCTTACTGAGATGTCTTCCCAGATTTGAGTTAGTGACCATTTACTGCTTCAAAGCAAACGGACTTAAAAGCTTGCCTTGGTTCTCCCCATTCGGACAAGTGTCTGATCTTGTTTTTATCCTTGCTTAGTTATTTGCTATAATAATAACTTGTGGCAGTGAGCTCTCCTGGGTTACTATTCACGGTGAAAGGGAAAGGACTCTTTGTTTCATTGGTTTAGATTCGTGTGGGAACCATTATGTTCCTGTTAGGAGAAAAGCTAAGTATAAGCTGGTTAATAGCTGCTAAAAGGGGCCATTCATGGCTCTGCTGGGGATACGGATGGGAACAGGGTCAGGAGTTCTGGCTCTTTCTGCCTGCTCGTACAAGCCATTGCAATCATTCAACATCTTCATCTATAAAAAGAATAAAGTGCCTTTAAAGGGTTTGAAATGTTGCCTATTAGGCTGGCACACTGTAGAGAAGCCCCTCCCTTTCTGAGGACACACTACACCCTCATGGCACAGGAATCATCATGGGGTGACCTTGGAGATGAGCCAAAGGGGCAAAGGCCCTGTATTCTACGATATGTATTTGCTACTTTACTTCTCCTGGGGAGGCCCTGCTCTACCTCTAATTATTTCATCTGCCAAGCCTCTGGGCAGTCTTTTGAACAAAGGGTTTCAATGTTCCATCATCAAATATAATGCATTTATCGGGCACCTGTATCAGGTCTCAGACCAGAAGCCCTGGGGCAATGGTTCTCAAAGTGTGCTCCAAGAACCCCTGGTGGGGCCAGACTCCCGCAGGGGCTCCTCAAGGCCAAAATTCAAGCCTGGATACCTTCAAAGTGCAAGACAGATAAATGGATTCTTTTTTTGTCATTGAGTATGAGAAGTCATTAATATAGCTTGAGATTCAACATTGAGACTAGTCTTTAAAAATAACTATAATTTCAAGAGTTTGAGCTCTGAGCAACAGCGGTTCAATGCCCGGCCCGAGCTGAGTTGCCGCTGAGCTGCCAACAGGTAGCAGGAAGGCTCAGCTAAAAAAAAACAAAAAAAAAACCCCAAACAAACTATAATTTGTCAAGTTTATGTGTGGTATCAAAAAAGAATTTCTACAAAAATATGAAAAGGCTATTAAAACACTTTTCCAATTACACCTCAAAATGGGGCTGGATTGTCTTCATGTACTTCAACTGAAACAACGTTTTGCAAGAGCTAGAAGCATGTGTGAGACAGCATCCAGCTGTCTCCTATTAAGCCAGACATTACAGAGATCTGGAAAATGCAAAACAATGCCACCTTGCTCGCTAATTTTCCTGTGTTTTAAAATATAGTTATTTTTCATGAAAATGTGCTGTTTGTGTTATGTCTATTAGGCATGGTTTTCTGTTTGAAAGTGAAGTCAATATTTTCACGTCTCTGTTTTCATTTTTAATACTGTCAATATCAATAGATACAGCCAACATAAGCAAGCTCTCTGTTGTCTTCAATAATTTTTAAAGTTCAGCTTTTCATGTTGAGATAATTGTAGATTTGTAATCAGTTGTAAGAAATAATGCAGGCAGCTATCAGGCACCTTCTACTCAGTTTTCTGAGTAACAACGGTAACATCTTGCAAAACTATAGTACAATGTCACAGCCAGGATACTGACATTGATAGTCAAGATACAGAACAATGCCATCCCCTTAAGGATCCCTCATGTTGCTCTTCGATAGCCACACTCACTTTCCACCCACTTCTACCCCTTTCTTAACTGCTAGCAACCACTCATCTGTTCTCCATGTCTATAATTTTATCATTTTAAAGATGTTATATAAATGGAATTATACAATCTGTCATCTTTTGGAATTGGCTTTTTTTTTTTCCACTCAGCGTTAATTCTCTGGAGGTTAATCCAGATTTTTGAATGGATCAATAATTGATCCTTTTTTAGTGCTCCATTGTGGGAATGTACCAGAATTTGTTTAGCCACTCACTCACAGGAGGACACCTGGGTTGTTTTCCATTTGTGGCTATTACAAATAAAGCTCCCATACATGTTGATATACAGGTTTTTGTGTGAACGTAAGTCTTCATTTCTCTGGGATAAGTGCCCAAGAGTAAAATTGCTGGGCCACATGGTAGCTGCATGTTTAGTTTTTAAAGAAACTGCCAAACGGTTTCTCAGAGTGGCCACTTCAAATATTGAACTAGCCTTGCAATAAATAAACCCCACTTAGTCAGGCTGTATAACTATTTTTAATACATTGCTAAATTCTATTTGATAATTTTTTAAAAAGATTTTTATTGGGGAATTGGGAACAGTGCTGGGGAATTGGAGGAAGGGAAACAGACAAGTTGCTGTCGTTTTGTTCTTCAATCTAGCTGTGGAGGATGTTGCTTCACTGACCCAAGTTGGCACCGTCATTGCGCTCTTCCCAGGCGAGGCAGATCAGTCGCTGGCTTCTGGACGGCCGTTCACTGTGGCTGCTGTCCGCTCATGCTGGCTGCTGGCCACACACGGTAGCCCATGGCAACCCACTGCCACAGGGGCTGCAGCCTACACCGTCGCTGGCGACTCATGACAGCCTAGCTCCAGGTTGAGCTGTTGCTCAGCATCTTAGCTGTGGAGGGCAGTGTCACTGGCCCTCATATGTGGGATCCGAACCGCGGCCCTCTGGCGTCCCAAGCCAGTTCTTAACCATCGCGCCACTCGGCCGGCCCCTATTTGATAATATTTTAAAAGCATTTTTGCATCTCTATTCATGAGAAATATTGGCATCCCTGCTTTTTTTAAAATTCTATCTTTGCCTGGGGATGAGGGTAATACTAGTTTTATAAAATAAATTGGGAAGTTTTACCTTTCTTCTATTGCCTAGAAGAGATTGAGTAGAATTGGTTTTAATTCTTTTTAAAACGAATGATGGAGTTCTCCACTGAAACCATCTGGGCCCAGAGATATTTTTAGCAAGTTATTTAGTTACAAATTTAATTTCCTTAATAGCTATAGGGCTACTCAAATGATCTATTTCACCAATTATAAATGGTAGAAAAAAAAATAAAGCCCCTTTCTAGCTGTGTTATTTACTGTAGAGATTCGCTTTTCTGCTCTCCATCCCAGCATACCACATGGCTCCATACCACATTAACAACAGGGACAGTGACAATTGGCAGTCACATAGCCTGTGACGGTTTAAAAGTGCTCTCATGTACATTATGACATTTGATCCTCACAGCAGCCATATAAGGTATTAACTAGTATTATCATCACCAGGGCTGATATTTAGCTGGCACACACCAGGACAGTTGTGCTGGCTACTAAAATAACAAAATATTTCTGTAAAAGCTGCTGCCTTAAACCCCCAAGTATCCCCTTGCCACCTGTTCCTCCACTCCCAATTGGTCCTACAGCTAAAAGGTTAATGCTAGGCCAAGACGGGACCACGCTGGAATCAGATCTGGTGCCAGGGCCACTCCCGTTTGTTAAACACTTTGACTATCACCTCTTAGTCTTCTACTCAGACACTGAGGCTCCAAGAACAAATGACCTGCTCACTGTCTCCCGTCAAGGATTTCAGGATCCAAAGACCCAGGTCTTTCCTGAGCCAATAAGTAGACTGAGAAGTATGGGTTGGGGGGCTAATAGGCAGCCCCTCGAAGGTCTCCACACACACCCTGTGTATTTCTCCTGCCTGTGTCGGTGCCTTGGCACCTGCTATTCCCCCAAATGACCAAGAGCACCCACTTGCAAAGCCTCCTCCAGGAACCTCAGCCCCCACTGATCCTCCCCCTCCAAACTTCCCTGCAACACCCCTGCCCCAGCCCCTCACACACACCAGCTTTTTGGGGGAGGGGAAAACCCAGGGCCCTATAACGAATCATGCGTGTACATTTTACATTGCTCCCCAAAGACCATATGTTCCTTGAGAAGAAGCATACCATAACCCCAAATCACCTGGAATACAATATTATGCACATAATGGGCACTTTAAAGCCCACAGAAACTACTGACTGGCAGATTATCAGAGGCCAGCACAGGCGTCGTAGATGAGAAGGTGCACAGCCTCGGCTCTCCTTTCTCCCACTGCCTTTCCACCCATTTAGCGTTTCATACACATGCACACACCCATGAAACAAGATATGCATGACACCAAGTTTGTTTCTCTTGTGCCCTCAAACATTGAAGGAAAGGTTTTCATTTGACAGTTATATGATTGGTGTGTCTCATTTCCCATACACTTCCTTACGTCATATATATGTAAAAACAAGAAAATGACAAACTTGGATGAGTCAGTGGGAAAGTAGAGCTAAGTGGAGCTCTTTGACTTTGACCTTCTGAGAATACCTGGGTTGGCAAGTTTTTGGGAGAATAACCAGGCCAGCTGCACAGTGTCTAAGGCTCTGGCTGTGCCACCTCATGTCCCTCAAGTGGCCCCCCTAGGACAACAGTTGTTAGAAACCCCTGCATGAAATGCTCTCAGTCTACGGCAGCAGACTTGGTGGGATGCCACCAGCATACGCGCAGATAAAATGGTTCCTAATTTCTAAGGCCTGGCCGACTAACACTGACCAGTGGCAGCAGCAGCTGGGAGGTCTGTGAGGGGACAGGATGGGGTGAAGACGTCCTCTTGACCTGATTTGGGATGTTCAGATAGACTCCCCAGCTCCCTGCCCCTCCCGAGCCTCTTCCTGCTCAGCCTGAGGGGCTGCTCTTTTAAGGGGCTTTGAGGTAGAACCTGTTCCCATCATGCTCAGAATTCAGAAATTTATAGTGAGTGGCTAGCTACGCACTTTGGCCTACAGTTTGCTTCTCTCTTGAGAACGACACCGTGGGAATGTGGAGAGGAAAGTGAGAGGATTAAAAATGACAAGGAAGGAGAAAGGGGGAAGAGGCTGTGAGGAAAGGAAGGGACAAGAGGAGCCTGGGCCACCTGCCAGCGCGGCCGGTGCCACACCAACCATCAGTCAGCACAGGGATGGCCCTGGGCCTGAGGAGGCGCTGCTGTGGGGATGGCAGGCGCCCACTGTGAGGACAGGGTGTTTCGTGCGCCCAGAACCTACTTGTTTGCTTTTCTAGGACTTCCACAAGAAAACAACCTGAAGCATAAAACTTGCCGTCCCCTTGCCACTGTCAGGGTGGAAAAATTGAGGTGACTGAAGAACACGAGTCCTCTGTGTCAGAGCTGAGAGAGCAAGAGTAGCTGACAGGCCAGCAGGAGCTGAGGGGGGCTTCAGGTGCCCCAAGAGCCCATCTCTCTCTGTCTCTGTCTCTCTCTTTCTCTGTCTCTCTCTTTCTCTGTCTCTCTCTCTCTTTCTCTGTCTCTCTCTCTCTCTCTGTCTCTCTGTTTCTCTCCTCTGTCTCTCTCTCTCTGTGTCTCTCTCTCTGTGTCTCTCTCTCTGTGTCTCTTTCTGTCTCTCTCTCTCTCTCTCTCTGTCTCTCTGTTTCTCTCCTCTCTCTGTCTCTCTCTCTCTGTCTCTCTGTCTCTCTCTTTCTCTGATTCTCTCTCTGTCTCTCTGTCTCTCTGTCTCTGTCTCTCTCTCTCTCAACAGGCTTTTTAAGGCAAGGCCACACCCCCAAGCAGCACAGGGCCCTGGTACAGCTGGTGGTATAAGCTGGCTGGGTTTTGGGCCTCTTGGTTCACCCTACCAGCCTGGGCCTGACCCAGCCACCCTCAGGACTGTCCCCTTTGCTCTTTTCCTGTGGACTATACATTAATGAGATCATTTTGTTTTACATAACTGTGATTGTGGGTGGCTCAAGTGTCTAAAGAAAAACCAAACCAATCCAAACAAAATCTCTTTACCTTTTCTTCTTTTGTAAACATTTCATCTCCCGAGGGTTGGGGAGCTCTGAGGAGAGTAGCGTTCCCAACGGTAATTACATCTTCAAGAAAACTGCAGCACTATGTCTGAATTTGCAGTGCCCAGGGAGTTGTTGACTTTACGCGAGGCACACCCATTGTGCAGTTCTGTAATGTCCAGGACTGGTGTCCAAGACACCCACCCACCCCCGCCCCGCACACACACCAGGCCCACACCTCGCTGCGCCGAGCAGGAGGCATGACAGGGCCCGAACTGGGAGAGCTCCCTGGAGTGGGCACCGGTTCTCCTACCCACCCAGCTGTGGGCGGCCCTGGTGGGAAACAATACCGTCTTTCATGAGAGGCAGGTGGTTTCGTTGCAACATTGAATGAGAAGAAGCAAGCCTCGCTGTGAGAGGCTGTTCTAGAAATATATTTCCAGAGGGAAAGGTGATCAGGTGCTGTTGATGTCCCAGCCTGCACACCACTCAAGGGCTGAGAGCCAGCTGGTATACTGGGGCATGGCTGAACCGGTTGTTAAAGGATCAAAATATTTTGGTTCTGAGTGGCAAATAGCAACTGTCCCCAGCCCTGCCATGTCTCCCGCTGCCTGGGTCTCCCTTTTGGAGGTCCCTGGACTTTCCCATGGCCCAGCGAAGAATTCATGTCACGGGCCGCCAGGAACTAGCTCTTCTCCCCACTGGTCAGTGCTGCCAGTCCTGACTGTTAACACATTTTTAATCACAACCTTGTAGCACCTCCTTCATAAAACCTCACCCATCCCCTCCCCACGCAAATCAGCATTAATTTCCCTCCTGAGAAGTCAGGCAGCACATTGGGCATCTGCCACATTCCTTAGTGTTATTTCTATGTTGCATGCTTATTTATATTCAGGTGTGAGTTTCCCTCTCCCCAGGTCCCATGTACCGTTCTTCCAGGGTTCCCCAGTGCCTAGTACAGATTAAGTGCCACATACATGTTTGTGATATTAATTCAAATTAGGGTTGGCTTGGAAGTAGAGAGACGGGATAAGAAAGAAATCCCATTGAGACAAGGGATGTGTCCACGTGTGCGTGTGCAGGAAGGGCCTGAGGAGGCCTTTCTGCCGCCTCTGCTGATCTGAATGTAGAGAATGAAGACAGGTTTGGGTGGAGGTGGGGAAGCCACACAGCAGGACAGCCAGGAGCAAGAGCTTCCAGGCTAGAACGGCGACAGGCCTCCCCCAGGGCTTGACGATCCCGTAAGGCTATTCGGCTTTGCTCAAACTGAGGCTGCCTGTTTAAAATATTAGCTTCTGCCCACTGATAAGACTGAAGGAAAGTGATCCTATGCAGTTATATCGGGGGCACTTGGCCAGAACAGACCCCAAGTAGTCCTCGAATGCAGCCCTCTGTCCCCACAAACAAACAACTGAGCATTGGCCTCTCTTTCCAAAGCCTCCCAAACTGGCAGTGCTGCCTGTGCAGCCATGAATGGCAAAACCCAACAGGGAGGCAGTCCTGGGGTGGAGCTCACACGGGGGCTGAGGGCCAGGGCTTGTGGAGTCTGAATCTTATACAATTTGGGAGACACTCTTTAAGAGAAAAATCCAAAATTACAAACAGAAAGTGAGACACAGGGCCTAGAAGGAGCCCACGCAAGGAAGGGGCCTGGATCTTATGTTCCATTAGCTTCACAAGGAATTCACCTCTGGTACAAGCTAGTAAGAAGAAGGAGGTGGTGTGTATTCATTTCTTGGGGCTGCCATGACAAAGTACCACAAACTACATGGATCCAAACAACAGAAATTTATTGTCTCACAGTTCCGGAAGCTAGAAGTCTAAAATCGAGGTGTGGGCAGGGCCCTGACCTCTCTGAAACCTGTCGAGGAATCCATCCTTGCTTCATCCTAGCTCTGGATGGCTTGTGGGAAGTCTTTGGTGTTCCTTGGCTTACAGGTGCATCACTCCAGACTGTGCCTTCATGGTCACATGGCACTTTCCCTGTGTGTCTCTGATCTCACATGGCCTTCTTCTAAGGATACTAGTCATATTGGACTAGGGCCCACCCTACTCCAGGATGACCTCACCTTAACTAATTACACCTGTAATGAGCTGATGTCCAAATAAGGGCATATTCTGAGGTATGGAGGAGTGGGATTTCAACATATCTTTTTGGAGGGACATAGTTCAACCCATAACAGGTAGTAGGGGGAAGGGATGTGTAGTGGCAGCCTTAGGGTTAGGAGACCTGGTGCTGCTCCACTGGGTTGTCTGGGTGGAAACTCATTCTGTCCCCATCCCCGGGCCACCTGAAGAAGGCAGCATCTCCCAGACACCCTGCTGGCCCGAGGCCCTGCTGCTTCACCTCTAGTCACAGTACCTTTACTCCACGGACTCACAGCATCACTTTGCTAAGCCCAAAGAACCTTGGCGGTTTCCACCTAGAACCATTCTGCCATCCCCACAAGTGTGGGTGGGGCCTGTGCCTGGAGCAAGCACACCGCCAACACTCTGGTACCCAATCCCTGAGACTTCACAGTCTGGTGCAACACAATGGATGAAAATCGGCCCACAAAACACCATGTGGATGTATCCACAGCCACAGCGCTACACAGGCCAACTCTCAGTGCTTCCCAAGTTGAGAGAAAGGGGTGGATGCACAGCTGGTTAAAGCAGTAGGTAATTTGGGCTGGAATGCATCATTGTTTATGGTTTTCTTTCCTCTAAGAGCTTTGCCCTCTTAATTAGGTTTTGCTTAATCTCCAAAATGAATTTTCATTTGCTGAGCACACAGCAAGGGGTAGGAGCAGACAAAAGAGTTCTGGTTAGGAGGAAGAAGCCAGGCTGGGATTAAAAACAGGCAGATAATCACAAGATGGTTGCCCCACATACATTCAATAACCCCAGGGATGCCTGGTGAGATCAACCATGGGCTGGCCTGGTTTGCTTCAACGTTCTAATTAACTAAATGCCAAAAAGGCCATGCATTTTCAAAGTCATGTTCCAGTGAAATACACCCAACATTAGAATGCTTCCCAACATGGCTCATCCATGCTGATTCAGTCACCCTTCGGAATCCAGCAGTACCCCCCAGGAACATCATTTTGAGTGTGAATTATCCATGGATGTATTAATAGTGCCATGCTGGTGAGCGATGTGGGGACTGGCTACATCTTGCTGGCCCTGTGATATAATGGAGAAGCTGCTTCCTGGTCACACAAGTCAAAAGCAGAAAAGAGTGTGGTTATGTGAGCTTGTAGTTGTTTGCATTCTAGATTAAGAGGTAGTGTCATAAGGGCCATTTGGTTGCATTTGTATTTGAGGCCATGGAACAGGTTCACTGATGGACTGACCAGTTGTGGTTAGAACATGTTTGATCTTGCTGAGCAAGGAAAGGCAGGACCTGTGCTGACCCAGTCCCGGCCCACTCACAGGAGAAGGGCAGCCCCTCTGCCCCTTTGATGGTGCCATTAAAACCCTTCTGTGACTCTTTGGACCACGCTGCTGCAACCTCATGGACTTCCACTGAAAGAATCAAAGCTACTACCCCTTATGCTTCTTAGTCACCCAGGCCTTAAGTCTTGCCTTTCTGTGAGGTAACAGTTTCTCCTTTTCCTGCACTTGAGCTCAACAGCTGCCTATCAGAAAGCAAGGGTGCCCATCAGAATCCAATGCTCATGGCAATCTCCCAGCAGTCCTACTCTCAGCTCCAGCCCCAGAGGGGACCCACAGAACAGCAGGCCACGGGTGTATATGCACATGTCTGCTGCTTTCAAGGGGTTAAACCGCTGTGCCCCATAGGAAACCTTGTGTTTGCAGCTGCCACCACACTGATGATGAGATGAGTGCTTGGCTTGGCCTGCAGTGGAGGCTGAAAGCTGCTTTGCACCTGCTTTGTGTATATCACCTCACTTTGGGGCTTTTCTTTATCCTATTTTGTGATCACCAAGGTACTGAAAACTGGAAACATTTGTTCAATAACTAATATGTGATCACTAGGGACTGTGCCTATTTTTGCTCCCATTGTGACTCAAGGACTAGCATGGTATCCAGTTCAGAGGAGGCCTTAAATAGGAGTTTTTAGGTGAACGAACGAGTAAATAAATGAGTGACATATCAGAATGAGAGTTGTGGCAATATGAACAGGAAGGACCTAGGGGAACCAAAGCAATCAGGGTTGTTTCCGTGAAGGAGTGAGGCCTGGGCCGGGCAGCTGAGACTGGGTGGGATTAACCAAGTAGGGAGAGAGAGAAACTGAGCTGGGGGCTCACTCAATTAACAACCGTTATCCTAGAGACTCAAGGGCATTTCCCCATAGACCAAGGTAGACCCTGACATGGAAGTTTTAAGAATTTGAAATCAGACCGCGCAGGCTAGCAGCAGAGGCCATACATTTGTGGGTAGAGAATGAATGTGGGCTCGTGTTCCTCTCAGGCAATGGGGCTCTCAGTAGGTGTGTTTTATGCTCTGAAGGAGAAGCATTAGGGAAAGTCAACATCTCCCTCCCACTCAGTACCTGGTGCTCTTAACCACGTGCACTGACAGGCTTTCCACTCAAGCTTCTTGGATTTTTCCTAAGAAAGATTTTCAACAGCACCACCTACTCACAGTGTGTCATCTTGGTTCCCACACAGACTCGTCTATTCCACACATCCTTATCGGGCACTCGCCATGTGCCAAGAAGTCTCCTAACAA
>NW_017731408.1:3396483-3401470 GCF_001890085.2 Hipposideros armiger | reverse complement strand
AGGGCCTGTGCCTTATTGGTTATTAAGTATTTTAAATATCCTTTTTCAAGTGCCCCATGTAGTAGTCTACAGTAGGATGTAGTCATTTTCTCCTAAAACACATTTTCAATCCTTGGGTTTAAAATCTGTCCTCTAAAATAGTCATAATCTTAAAGTTCTGATCTTTTGCCAGACCTCAGTCCCCAGGGAAGCAATTAAAATGGGGGGGAAAAAAATCTTCCCAAAGTGAGTTATGAAGAAAAACAAGAGTGTGAATATGCATGGAGTCTGGCCATTGGATTTTGTGCCACACTGGTCACCACGGCTAGGAGGAAAGAGCTGACTAACCTGGTTGCCTGGTGAACAGGATTGACTCTGACAAAGCCCGCTCTCCAGAGTCCTCTCAGCTCCTCCAGACGACTCCAGGTTAATGTGTCTTCTAGAATGTACTTTCCTCTACCGTAAGGATTCCTATAGGGACAGGAGTGAAAGGGAGGAAAGTGGTCTCACCAACATAGGGCATGGCCAGCTGCTGCTTCCAGACCTGGGCACATCCCCAGTGAGAAGAACTGGTTACATCCCCAGTGAGGAGAACTGGTCACAACCCCACCCTGATCACCACATTCAACTAAGGAGAACTGGATACAACCAGCAGACTCTCCTGCAATCCAAACCTGCTCAGGGAAGGCGACCTCATAGTTGCTTCTCTCAGGGACCCAATTCCCATTTGCTTTCATGCAAATAACCCCTTTTCCTCTGACAGAAGTCCTAGCAACTCCATGTTTTCAGGGACTGAGAAGAACCGCGCCCACAGCTGTTGTAACTCTCCTGGGTGGAAGGGGTCAAAAGAAGCCAGGACACCTGGGTTCAAATCCAGGTTCTGACACTCCAGCCGTGTAATTCACCCATCTGTAGAGTAGGGTTAATGTTTATCCTGCAACCACCAGGGTCTGCCTTAAGGCTTAAATGAGATAAAATGAATAAAAGATCCTGCAAGCATAGAGCCTTTATGTTGTTTTCACATCCTCTGTTAGGTTGTTCATTTCACTTCTTGGGAAGCAAATGAGAGATGGTTAAACTCTTCACTGGAAAAGAAAGGAAGGAAGGAACTACCCATCTCCCACTCCCTTGTAAATAGCAGCAGACTCAGAGCTCTTGGTTAATGTCTAATGGAGGATAAGGAAGAAGCTAATAGCTCAGAGGAACCACAGCTAATCTTGCCTATTTTTTTTAATCTTCTTTTTTAATTTCGAAAAAGTTTAAAGATTAAAGTTTAACTTTAATCATATTCTAAGGAATACAAATTAAAACTATAGTAAAATATAATCTTTCTCCTTTGCTTATTCCTTCTGAAGTTCTTCCTTTCTTTATGTAGATCCAAGTTCCTTATCTATATCAATTTTCTTCTCTCTATAGAGCTTCTTTTAACATTTCTTGCAGTACAGGTCTAATGGCAACAAATTCCCTCTGTTTTTCTTGGTCCAAGAAAGTCTATTTCTGTTTCACTTTTGAAGGATAATTGCATAGAGTACAGAATTCTAGGTTGGTGGTTTATTTCTCTCCATACTTCACTCTGCTCTCTTCTTATGTGTGTGGTTTCTAAGGGAGAGTCAGTGGGATGTAATTCTTATCTTTGTTCTTCTATAACTAAGGTGTTTTTCCCCCTGGCTTTTTTTTTTTTTAAGATTTTTTTATTAGGGAATTGGGGGGATGGGAACAGCGCTGGGGAATTGGGGGAAGGGGAACAGACGAGTTCCTATCCTTTTGTTCTTCAGTCTAGTTGTGGAGGACGTTGCTTCACTGGCCCAAGTTGGCACCATCATTGTGCTCTTCCAGGGCGAGGCAGATCAGTCGCCGGCTTCTGGATGGCCACTCACTGNCTGTTCCCATCCCCCAATTCCTCAATAAAAATCTTTAAAAAAAAATGACAAGACTAAAATATTTAAAACTTATATGACAAAAGACAAATAAAGCTAAAATATATGAAGGATTCATTTAAATGTATTAGAAAAACAGCTAGACCCTAACATAATGGAGGAAACATATGAACAATTCTCACAATGGGAAATTCAGTGACTGAGCATGTGACATCAATAGTAAAAATAATTGCTTTTTATGGCATCAGGCTATATGTTAGATTCTTCAGAAAGATTATCTCAGATCCCTACAAAAATCCTGTATGGTAGGTATTATTATCCCCATTTTATAGATGAATAAACCGAGGCCCTTGGAGTATGGATAAAGCTTAGGGAGATGGAATTTGAACCTAAGTCTGAGAAAATAATTATCATTGCAGGTAATCATTCATTAATTTACTGTATTAAATTAGTATTTGTTTTCCTTCTACTCTGTAGGACTAGGCACTGTGCTAGAATTGGTGTTATAAAGATGGATAGATGGACAAGATGCTGCTCTTTTCCATAGAGACCTGGAAACTGGGGGAGCTGGTAGACCAGTGAAATGTCAACCAAAGACTATGATAAGTGCTGTGATCAGAACACACAGAGGAAACCAATATCTGTCAGAGATGTTCAATGCTAATATCCAACAGTAGCACCGGAGTGTAGTGCCAACCATGGAAAGCAATTTTGCAAATCATTGCAGGAGCCAAAAAGATATTTGACCTAGTATCTCAGTCCTGGGAATTTATCTTAATAAAATCATTCAACAGAAGAAAAAAAGAACTGTGATCCTATAGGTTTATCATAGCATTTAAAAAATTACAACAGGAAGCTGATAGGAGGCAAGAGGCATTTTGAGACATCTTGTGACAAAAGCTTGGGCATGTGTGACTGATGGATAAACAGGAGCAGAGATAAAAAAGTTCACGGGGCTAATCAAACCACTCTGTGACTGAACCTCTTGAAGCCTTGGTTCCCCAGACATGCCCATTGCCTCTGCCTCTGAGTTGCAGATTTAGCCCACCCTGTTCCCAGCACGTGTCTCTGTGAGCAGCTTTGCTCTGATCCAGTCTGTACACACAAAAGATGGCCGACATGAGTTCATGGAATGTGGTAGATAAGCATGATGAAATATCATTCAGCTATTTAAAAATTGAGGAAGGCTATGTTGAAATATCGAAAAAGGTTTCACAGCAGAAACAGCCAGGATGACCATGGGGGGAAAGATTTAATGGGTTGTGATAGATCAACACAATGGAACATTATAGTAGCTTTAAAAAAAAAAGGCAATTATGAAAACCATGTAGGAACATGGAAACAATGTTGGATATTGTGATAAGGAAAAATAGCTAACAGAATTATATGTGTGAACAAACTACATAAAAGGTTATTCTATTTCTCATTTTTATAAGGTTATAGAACTTTTATCACGAGAAAAATGGAATGTATACAAATTGAAAGCGATATGCAACATTTTTTGAGTTACAGTGGGATGAGTGACCACCAGTTTATTTTTCATTAGCATTGCCTTAGTGTTCTTTTCAGTAAGATGAACAAAGCTTTTAAAAGATAATAAATTTCAAAATTAGGAGAACTCTTTCAAACCAGCAGAGAAATAAATATTTCTTCAGAAACGTTGTTCTAGGTTCTGGTGATAAAGGGCAAAGAAGCCAAACTGAGTGCTTCCTGTTGAGTTGTTCACACTATCTGCTTCCATCCTTGTGGTAGATTGCCTGCAAAGATGCCTGTCCACAGTTCCTCCATCCTTGTGCACGCCCCTTCCTTGCCTCCCCCCTTCCCCCACATCAAGACATGGAGACCATTTCACCTCCCCTTAAATCTGGGCTGGCCTTGTGACTTGTTTTGGCAATAGGATCTAGTGGTCACACTATATGACTTCTGGGCCTTCCTGCTTCTGTTTGGTTTTTTTTTTCCCTCATGGAAGCCTGCCGTCATGTAAACAAATCCAACTGTACTGCTAGAGAGAGGCCATATGGGGACAGAGGTGCTAGAGGAGAGAGGGTTCAGCTCGGCCAACCCCTGGCTGTTCCAAGCCACCCCAGCCGAGGTGCCAGACATGTGAGTGAAGGTATCTTGTAGCCTCCAGGTCTGGCAGAGCTGTCCAGCCAAGACTATGTGGAGCAGAGACAAGCCGTCTACACGGAACCCTGCTCAAATGGCAGCACTGTAAGCAAATAGATGTTTCTTGTTTTCCGGTCCTCAGTTTTGGGGTGTTTTGTTACGTAGCAATAACTAACCGAAACAACTCCTTCAGGACACTTGGACCAGGGCTGAGTCTCCCTAGCTTTAAATTCCCATCCCAGCACAGAGCCTGGCACTTTCATAAACGTTGGATGGATAGATTCAGGTAAGAGAGAAGAGAGAAGTAGAACAGGAATATTAATAGCTAAATTTTATAGAGCGCATATAAATCCTTTCTATATACTGATTCAGTTATTCCGCATCACAATACAGTTGCGGGAATGAGGCACAGAGAAGATAACTACTTAGTCAAGGTCACTCACAGAGAGAGAGCTGGGTTTCAAACCCAGGACCCATGGGCTCAACTATTTTTTATATATGACCTCTCAGAGTAACATGATGATACCAATTAAGGAGGAATCTAAATGCTGGCTCTTGACCAACCCCTTCCTGAGTAAATTTAGAGAGAAGCAGGACAGGGTCATTACCAGATGGGGCCTGTAACTGTGAGGGGCAGAGCCGATGACCTGGTTTCAGTGAGCCCCAATTCCAGGGTTATGCTGCTCACACAGCCCTAAGAGCAGCTCCACCTGTAGCCTCCTGGACACAGATGTCCGGAACTCAGGGGCCCTCGTGGGCTTACTCACGTAGATGAGATGTAGAGAAAACTAGACAGAGAAACCAACTTCACATTGGTTTCAATTTTACATAAATACTATGCCAGGGAGATGGCGAATCTTGAGAGGCCTGAACTGTCTAGCCCAGGGGTTGGCAAAGTACAGCCCATGAGCCAAACCCAGCCCACCATATTTTTTTTGTGTGACTTGTGAGGTGAGGATGTTTTCCAATGAATGAATGATTTTTTTCAATGAATGTTTTCCAATTTTTAATGGTAAAAAAAAAAA
>NW_017731408.1:3390438-3393563 GCF_001890085.2 Hipposideros armiger | reverse complement strand
TTATTGTTTCAAATATTGCTTCTGTTTCTTTCTTCTCCTTCTGGTATTCCCATTCCGCACGTTACACCTTTTAGAGTTGTCCCACAGTCTCTGGATGTTCTGCCCTGCTTTTGTCAGTCTGTTTTCTCTTTGCTCTTTCAGTTTTGGAGCTTTCTATTAAGATATCCTCAAGCTCGGGGAGTCTTTCCTCAGTCTATTAACTAGCGCATCAAAGGAGCTTACTGTCTTCATCATTTCCTGGGTCCCCACCTCCCGCCTCAGCCCCTCCAAGCCATCGGAAACCTTGCTCTGATGATGTCATCATTTGTGCAAAGAACTTCACTTCCCCATAGCCTTAGAAATACGACCTGGAATCCTTTACAGATAAACAAATGGAGATGTCGAAGACCCCCACAGTCTGGCCTCCACCTGTGTTTCCAAACTGACTTTCCTCAGCCTCCTCACCATGCCCCAGCCAGAAATTGCTGCTGCTTCCTTTGCTGCCCCTGACACCTTTCAGGGGCTTTGGGGCAGGGAGTATTAACCTGAGTTCCCTGCACTTATCGCATGGGTATAGTAGCTGCCAAACCCTGCGGCCTAGCCTCTCTCCTCCTCCACTGGGTGTGAACTATTATAAATCTGTTTGACAACTATTATGAGGTGAACTAGGAGCCCCTAGTGCAGTTGGGTGCTTTTGGAGGCGGAGTACTTGCAGTACAACAATTAGAGTCCCTCACCCCTTTGCCCTCGCATCTCCTGCTCCTCCCACTTATCTGCCAGATCCATCCTGAGTTAGGAATTAGGAAGTGACACTCCCGGGCTGGGTGTGTGTGTGTGTGTGTGTGTGTGTGTGTGTGTGTGTGTGTTATTTTCAGTCTCCATTTTCCATGCAGTCTGCCCTGGCCCTGTTCTGTCTGGAAGCTGTCAGTACAGATAATGGAGAGAGCCCTGGGTAAAAAGTGAGCAGTTTTGCTGCTGGGAAGCAGAGGGGTGGTGTTGGAGGCTAGCCCTCAGGACAGTGGGAATCCAGCTTCTGGAAACTCCTGTCTTAGGCTGTCCCGGAGGCCTCCCAGAAAGATGTCTGCCTCACGCTGCTGTTATTGGAGTCAAGCCAGGCTGCAAGGACTGCTTCTTTCTGCCTCACTGTCCCCGGTGCTTCTGTTCCAGGCTCCACAGCAGAAGTGATGGCAGACCCCCAGTTCCACCACACCCCACACCTCAGCATCATTTACAGTGCCTGAAAACAGCAGTAGAGGCATCCCCCCAACCAACACCCACAGAGCGCCTGTAGCACCTCACGCCCTGGACCAGGCTCTGCAGACTTCCTAATATGGTGGTACAGAGGTGGAAATGGGGTCACAGAAGTTTAGTGATTTGGGTGCCAAGACGCAGGACATACATCTCAGGTGGCGGATTTGAAACAGCACCTTCTCTTTCTAATAGATTGGTTTGATGAACCGAGCCCAGACTCATAAGAAGGAGTCTGAACAGTGTTTTCCAGAGTGAGTTCCTGTAAATACCATCCCTCCCAGATGCCCAGTGGGGAGAGNTAAAGAAAGAATAGGAAATAAGTTTTGAAATAGCATCTGTTAGAATCTGAGATTAACTGATATGAATAAGAACTAACTAAAGTGGCTCAACTAGTCAGAGGCTTATTTCTCTCACATAAAATAAGTACAGTAGTAGGCAGCCTCAGGATAGTAAAATAGGGCCTAGCTCTTTCTATCCTTCTGTTCTACCATTTCTAGTGCCTAACTTTGGGCTTTATGATCACGTCATGGCTCAAGACTGCTGCTACAGCTCCCGCCATCACATCTGTATTCCAGGTAAGAAGAAGAAAAAGGAAAAGGGTCAATGGGGACATTGCCCAGCTATTTGTCTCCCTTTGAAGGAACTTTTTGGAGATTCCACTCCATGAATTTCTGTTTGCAGATTTTTGACCAGAACTTAGTCTTGTAGCCACAGCAAGAGGCAAGGGAGGCAGAGCCTTTTAGCTGCAGACTCTGTCACTAAGATATTGGGTAGTTAACTAGTCATCGCTGCCACCGGAGGCCAAGAGATAATTTTATTCCAGACCCAGAGAGTGTGAGCTTCTGTTGACAACACCGATTGGATAGAATTTAACATGGGGCAACTTTCCCACAGGTGACACTGATGATCTAAATTAGAACTCAGAGGCTGACTACTCCCCTACCTCCCTGTCCCGTCCCCCACCTTCAACTCTTGACTTGACCCGCTTGTGTTAAAGTCGTTTGGATACATTCTGTTCTCTTTCCTGAAGAATAAGGAAGGAGGTTTTTTTTAAGTACGTACTTCAAAAAGTGGCCATCCAAAGATATCAAGTCCTTATTCCTGGAACTTGTAAATGTTCCCTTATTTGGAAAGAAAAACAAAAACGTCTTTGTAGATGCAATTAAGGATTTTGAGATGAGATTGTCCTGGATTATCTAACTAGGCACTAAATGCCAACACAAACGTTGTGCTGAGAGGCACAGAGAAAAGCAGAGGAAGCGATAGGACCACAGAGGCAGAGATTGGCGTGATAGAGCGACAAGGCAAGGAGCTCCTGGAGACACCAGGAGCTGGATGAGGCAAGGGGACAGATATTCCCCTGAGCATTCTGTGGGAGATGGCCCTGCCCTCTGGCTTCCGGCTTTCAAAACTGTGAGAGAGTCCATTTCTGTGGTTTCAAGCCACCCAGTTTGTGGTACTTTTTTATAAGAGCCCTAGCAAATGAATATCGTAGCATATTAGCCTGGGGGGGAAATATTGAGTCAGAGGCATACCTTATCTGGGTACCAATGAATTAAAGAATTACATTTTAAAAAATTGAATTGTTGAAAAACCTGTAGAAAGTGGAAAATAGATCACATTTGTAAGAATATAATGACATTTAAGAAATCTCAATGGCTATGCAGGGGGAGTGGGGTGGCAGATTGGGGGGAACGGTTGTCACTTTGAGGGATAAAAAGTATAATTAATAATGTTGTAAATATTTTGTAGGGTGTCAGATGGTCACATATCTTGTTAGGGAGACCACATCATAGATGGGGTAGAGGCTTGATCACTGCATTGTACACCTGAAGCTGATGTTGTATAATATTGTATGTCAACTATAATTGAATATATATAGTCATGGGATGTGG
>NW_017731408.1:3345909-3383837 GCF_001890085.2 Hipposideros armiger | reverse complement strand
ACATCTTCTCCCTGTGTGTGTGTGAATTTCCCCTTTTACAAGGACCCTAGTCCTATTGGATTAGGGGCCCACCCTACTCCAGTGTGACCTCCTCTTAACCAATTCCCTCTGCGACAACCCTGTTTCCACAGAAGGTCCCATCCTGAGGCGCTGAGGGTTAGGACTTCAACAGATGCATTTGGGGGTGGGGGTGGGGGGTACAATTCAACCCAGAACACCAGGTTTCCCCACATTGAATCTGGACTTGTTTGTCCTGGAAAGAAGTTGATGACGTAGCTGGAGAAACTAGAACATACAGTCCCAGGAAAAATCAGCTCCTACCTTGGGGCCTCCCTGAAACTCAGTGTCACTGGAGAATCTGCCACCACCCACACCCTTGGATACCACTCTAAGCAGCCAGCCACAGCACCTGATGGGAGAAGACTGGGGGGCAGCTCAGAGGAGAGGAGGCTCCAAGGGCGCAAGGAGGGGCAGCCCGAGCCCCCGCCCCGAGGACAAGCACAATCAGTCAGTGTGGGCTTGATCCTCAGGCCGGTGCTGCACATGGGCGGGAGGCACAACGGGACCTGCCTTCCAGGCCGAGGAAAGACAGATCAGTTCTCTGGTGATAGTCAGCAGCTCCTGGGCATTCACAGTGTCCAGTATTCAAGGGGAGCTTAAGCTCCGAGACAGACGTGATGCGTCGCTTATCTGGGGCATGAATTTGACATGTCTGGTAGGGCTGACGTATGGAAGTCACTGAGCAGGGAGCAGGCCTAGCTGAGCCTTGGCCTAGCCTGAGCATCTCCACGTAGCCTCCCTCCCTCCGCCCCACGCACTCCTGGGAAGGGATCAAGGCTTTCTTGGGGAAGAATGGCCCTGTTGGAGCTCTTGATTCTGATTATCCAAGGAACAGAGGGTGCAGAAAGCTTTTTATTAAAATCATATGCCCAGCTGGTCCTCGACAAATCACCGCAGTTGACATGGGCATCTTACTGACTAGTGGGTCACTCAAATGTCACAGTAGGGAGACTGTGCTGAGATATCACGGACACAAAAAGTCACACTGAAGGGCAGGAGAAGGTGAGCCCAGAGAATCAGCTAGGCAGACAAGGAGGGAACTTCCAGTTTGGAAGATGAAAGTCTAAGAGAGAATGTGCTTGAAATTTAAGAGATCACGGACATCTCAGAGAAGGAGAACATGTTGGAATATTTGAACAAACAAGTATTTCCCCGAAATTTAGCAAAAGCAATTGTAGGACAATTAAAAGCCAGTACTACTTTTAGAGTATGTGGTAAACAAAGACTTTATTAGCTCAAGCTATAATATAGGCCAGTGATGTTATAAATAGGTTTGAAGAGTTTAAATCAATAGACTCAATCACAGCACATAAATTTAGCTAAGTGAGGGATAGATGGGATTTAAAATGTCCCGGGGGAATGGCTCTAGAAGTGCACATGCCGGCTCTGAGCCCAGAGTCCAGTATAAATCCATAATATTTACAAACATGGTTCAAATTTTAAAATATCCTTCTACTTTTTTTTTATCTTCTTTATCCTAGTAACCACTGTAGCATAATATTAATATATTGGGGAGAGGGTCACAGGCTTAAGATCCAGAGGGTCAGTTAGTTTCTGGTTCTGCTTCTCATGGGGGTAAATTTAGGTGAATTATTGGATTTCATTTTGTCCAAAAATGAAAATACCATCAAACTAGATTTTTATGAATCAGTGGCATAATTTAGTGCTTGGCACATGGTAGATGCTCAATAAAATTAGCTCCTTTCCCCTTTTCTCCTCCTCAGGATTCTAGAGTAGAAGGTAGCTTTTCCTGAGGCAGGGCAGACAAAGCACAGATGCTGGCTAGATGGAGTGATAGAGAAAGTTCATCTAAATTTACGCCTCTGTCCCACTTTCTTGCTTCTCGATTCCCTGATCTCACTCCCTGTATTAATGGGACGTCCTTAGGGGCTGGAGGCCAGGCTGCTCCTCCTTGCAATTCTCATCTCTCAAGAAGACCTTACACAGTGACCAAATTCACAACTTTTAAGGGGAGAAACTTGTAAATAAATAAGAAGTTTGAATAGCTCCTTCTCCTCACTTGTCATTACACGCCAACCTGTTAAGGGCAGACTTCTTTTCTATTTGTAGATTCTTTGAACACATATTTACATGCCGTTTCCAGGAGACAGCGGGGCACAAGGAAGACTCACAGCCCAGTGAGAAGGACTAAAGGTTAACAAGTCCTATGCAAAAAGCTGTCTTTCCTTTAAACAATTAAGAATCTCTCATAGCAAATACAATCAATAAGATCATAAAAACTATGTACAGTGAGGGACGGTTACTAGACTTGTAGTGATCACTTCATAAGGTATATAAATGTTGAGTCATGTGGTACACCTGAAACTAATAAAATATTGTATGTCAACTGTAATGGAAAAAAAAAATTTTTTTTTTTTCTGAGGCAGGGAGATGGCCTGGGACAAGGGACCTGCCAAGACCTTGCTTTACCCATCAGTACTCAGTGATGGAGGGAGGCAGAAAGTGGAAAAAGAAAGAAACGACAGTGAGGTGAAGAGCCAGGGAGGAAGGATTGATTTATCAGTTGAAGAGGCGAGGGAGCGGATGGGTGCGAGAGGGGATGTGTGTGAGGGAATAGGCCTCAGTCCCTGGCCTCAGGCTTGCTCAACCCCACTTCCATAAGCTAAACATCTGGCTGCAGACAAAACATGTTCGCGTGTTCACGGCAGGAAGAGAGCAGGACAAATAGGGTCTCGGTGGGGTTCTGCCCCAGGAGAAGAGCTGCCTGAGTCCACTTGTGTGCAGCCCCCAGAGAAAGACATGTGGGGTCCAGCAATCCTCTGCCTTCTCCCCCACCATGGGGTCAAGGCAATTAGAACTTTACCTGCACCAGGAAACAGCTCTCCAAAGGCCCTACCTATCCCTCTAAGGTGGCAAATGGAAGGAAAAGGGGGTGGGGAGAAGGAAAAGCAGTGCCCCAGAGCAGGCCTCCTGACTTACTCGTCTCTCCACCATCATCCCCCAAAAGGGCTATCAGCCTTCAGGGGCCCTGAGAGCAGGGGGATCACATTTGCTATTTTAAATGCCTTAAGGAACCATATTTCTTTATCCTAGATGAGTGACCCTCTTTCGGCTGAGGCCCCTGGTGGCCCAGAAAGCTGAAAGCTGCTAGGGTGACCAACTTGTCCAGTTTGGTAGGGACTGCTGTTTTTAGCACTGAAAGTCATACATCCCAGGAATCTCCTGGGTCACCTTAAAGCTTCCGTAGGGCCACCCCAGCTTTGGGATTTCTCTGGGGGCTCTCCTAGGCTCCATGGAACCCCCAGCTCTCACTGCTGGATTCACCTCTTAGTACTTACGCAGTGCTCTCTCCCAATTGCAGAGCACTCTGGGGGGTGGGGGTGGGGGCTCTGAGGGGCTCCCTCCCAGCCAGCCAGCTCTCCATCATCCTAGGGGGGTAGAGGGGGAGGGTGTTACACACCAGACACATATATTGTCTCACATGATATTCCGGAGCAGCCTTCGAAGGTGAGTAGATGAAATCAATAAGCAACAACAAGCATGTGGTGAGCCAAGATAAAAACCCAGCTCTGGCAAACTCCAGAGCCCATTCTGAAAAATAAGAAATAAGAAAGGGTGTGTGAGGTTGGGGGGTGGTGACAAGTCATTAGACAGCTGGAGAGTAAGGCCTGAGCGTCCTCCTCACCCAGTCCGCCCCCACCTCCTACCCCCACGGAATTAGAATAGGGGAGGGGGGGGGAAGAGGTGGCAGATACATTTTTAAACAGCTCTCCAGGAGGTCCTGACATGTCCCCACCCCCATCACCATGTGAGGACCACTGGGAAGGTCTGGCTCTTCAAAACAAAAGGATGGGAAAGAGATCATCTTGAGCTTTTACAAATGCATTTAAACCTTGAGCTCTATAAATCTCTCAGGAACATTACTCCAGCAGCCTTAAGGTCACGACTCTCCATTTCATAGCCCTTCTTCCGAAGAGGAATTAGGCTGGGAAGGTGGCCTGTCTCAGAGACAGCTGGTTGTAGCTTTCAGAAATGTGATGCTGAGGTTTCCCCCTGGGCACAGCTGAAAGGGGTTACCCTTGAAAATAAACCAAGCCCTATAAACACCCCTAATCAATCCCTGTGAGCCTTTAAAAGTCAGGGTAAAAGCCTTAGAAACCCCAACTAAGTAATATTTTTCTTACTCTCCTTGTGGATGTATCAATGCTTGACTGACATAGAAAATTTTAGGGGCGGTTGGAACATACTTGCTACCAGCAAAAGCTTAAGCTGGTTCAGGACCTCAGGCCAAAATTTTCTAAGAATACCTCTTAACCTCTTACAGCTCCATCTCTAGTCCTTTCTAGAAGTCCATGGGAATACTTCTTTCATGTGGTTTAATTTTTTTTAGTTGTAAAATGGAGAAAGTATCTAGTCCTTTCTATAATTCCAAGAAAGTACTGCCTTAGGCTACTGGGAGGAGAAAAAGGAGGCAGTCTCTTGCTGGCTTGCTGTTGTCCTTAGAACTTTCTGCCACAAAACCTCACCAGCCATTCGTTCCCATTGGTCTCCTGGGTCAGCTTTGGCCTCCAGACCCCAGGCCTTTAGCTCAATAAATGAACATGCTTCTCTGTACTGAGCATGTACCTGCCAGGGGTCTTCCATGCAAATGTGTTCCTTGAGGTCTGTTGTCTTATTTAATTTGATATTTTATTCCTCAGGCTGGTCAGGGTGCCTGTCATGTGGTCAAAACCCAATCATAGTGTTTTATTATTGTACTTTACATTGTTTCACGTAATTTTCATCATAACCCTGAGATGGGTGTCTCTCCACTTAACAGGTGAGGCTCTGGAAAGCTCATTGACTCTCCCAGGGTCATGCCACCAGAAAGTGACACTGCGGGATCCCCTGGCTCTAAGCCAGCAGTCCTTCCTGCATAGCTCTTGTTTTCACAGGTGAGCCAATTTCCTCACACAATAAGCACGCACTGGGTGCCCACTGACCTAAGTGCCAGGGACATAAAGAAGTACAAGACACCAACAGAGTACAAAAGGGAGTGTCTAATCTCTGAGTGACAGCAAGCATGGAGGTGTGCTCTGCAGCCGGGAGGGGCAGCACAAACGGGTCCTAAAGGGTGACGGAGGTCTCCAGGTAGCTGGGGGAGAGGGGAGGCAGCCAGTCAGTCCCACCGAAGGAGGTTTGTTTTGCCAGGAGACTGGGATGGTGCGGTGGGGGAGTCGTTAATGATGGAAAGGAAAGGTCCTTTTTGTCCTTCACCTGCCCCTATCACTTGCCCTCCCACAGGTACCTCTCCCTCCCCAGCTTTAGGAAAGGATTTTGCCAAAGCAGCTTTGAGTGGCATGACTGTGAGGCTGGGACACAGGGGCAGAGGCTCAGGATAGACTTGAGAAGGACTGAATTTTCTAGCTTTTCATAATGTGTCATTTAGGGAAAGCAGAGTGGACGTGCTGTGTGCCCTAGGGCCCACCACCCACCCCTTAGCGAGCCTTCCCACCTCTCCTCAGGGGGTGAGTCCACAGGCAGTTGAGGTATGTCACTGGGACCCTAGCCCTGAGCAGCACCTACCATTCATCTCCCCACAGGAACTGGGAGAAGTTTGAATAAGCGATTGGCTGGAAGGAGGGGCAGTGTGAAGAGGCATAACTCTTGTCTGTCTCTGAAAACCTCAGTCAAGCACCTAGAGTACAACTGCATCTGTTGGTACTGCTACCCCCACCCTCACCCCCATTGAATTTGCCATTGGAGTGAACATGGCTCTGGCAGAAATGAAGAGGCAAAGAAATGCATGCATACATACTTCCAGCATACATACTGGAAGGCTGAAAAGGATTGCCCGAGCAGTCAAAGCTCGGCCATTGGGGGCCGGGGGGGTGGGTTAGACAAGTTCCCAAGAGTCCTGGCCTGGAAGGAAAATTTCAGAGGTTTGGAGGTCACTGCTGTTCCTTTTCCCTCCTCTCCCTCCTTCCCACTTTCCCCACCTGCCACTCCTTAGAAAAGCACAAAGTGGGAAGCCTCACTTACGCCTGCTGAGCAAGGACCCTGCTCTTTGTAGCTAGCCGCCTGTGATCCAGAATGTTCCTCCAAAGCCATGTCCAAGGTTCAGAGCCTGAAGGTGGTACAGTTTGGCACTTTCTTTTCTTTTCTTTTCTTTTTTAAAAGATTTTATTGGGGAATTGGGGAATTGGGGGAAAGGGAACAGACAAGTTGCTGTCCTTTTTGTTCTTCAGTCTAGTTGTGGAGGACGTCGCTCCACTGTCCCATGTTGGTATTATCATTGCGCTCTTCCCGGGTGAGGCAGTCGCTCACTGGCCATTGGACGCTGCGGCTAATGGCAGCTCACAAAAGCACACGCCAGCTGCCGGCCAGCCCCACTGTAGCCTACGCCATGACCAGTGACTCATGGCAGCCCAGCTCCAGGTCAAATTGTTGTTCACCATCTTAGCTGTAGAGGGAGCAGTGTCGCTGGCCAGCATGTGGGATCTGAACCAGGGCCCTGCTTCTCAGAGCTGGCATCCCAAGACAACTCTTAACTAACGTGCCACTCGGCTGGCAGTTTGGCACTGTCAACCCCTTCACTTGTGTCAACCCACCCCCTAGCTGCCTCTGTTCTGGCCATCCTGGCTCCCTGTAAGGAGTTATGAGCCTCTGCAGCGTGAACAATTGTGTGTCACAGGAACAGTGATATATGAGTCTGTTTGACCAGCTTGCTTTCATGCACTAATATGTCATTCACAGTTCCTCCTAAGCCTGCTGCAATGCAAATGAACATGAATCAGATAGGAGAAGAGGTTTCCAGAGAGCCCTCCTTTATTCTCCTAAAGGAAATCCACCACCGCTGCTATCTTCTCAAGTGTGTGTTCTTCCTGTCAGGCTGAGATGGGAAAACCTGGGCATGGATAGAAGTTTGCAATTTTACACCTGTTGGAATCCAAAGAGCCCAGGGTCCCAGACCCCTGAACACTGTGCCCACTTTCTAAGTGACACATGAACCTGTAAATTAAAAAAATAAAGAAAGAGGGCCGGCTGTGTGGCTTGTTGGTTAAGAGTTGGCTTGAGAGCCCAATCTCTGAGCAGCAGGGCCGCCGGTTCAGATCCCACATTAGGGCCAGTTATGCTGCGCCCCCTACAGCTAAGATGGTGAACAACAGCTTGACCTGGAGCTGGGCTGCTGTGAGTCTCCGGCAATGGCGTGGGCTGCAGTGGGCTGCCATAAGCTACCGTGAGTGGCCGGCAGTGTGAGCCGCTGTGAGCGGCCGTCCAATGGCCGGAGACTGATCTGCCTCAGCCGGGAAGAGTGCAATGATCACAATACCAACATGGGCCAGTGAAGCGACGTCCTCCACAACTAGTCTGAAGAACAAAAAGGACAGCAACTTGTCTGTTCCCCTTCCCCGATCCCCCAACGCTGTTCCCTCCCACAATTCCCCGATAAAATCTTTAAAAAATAATAAAATAAAAAAAGAAAGAAAGAAATTGTATGAGTCATTGCACTTTGAGGGAGGGGTAGATAGAGATCCTCCCTACTCCTTCCTCCCACCTCCGGTTCTCAAGGGCTAGTTCTCTCTGCAAAGCAGGATTTTCTTGGTGGTGCCTGAACTCAGATCCCCTTTTGGGCTGGCCCCGAGGACACTCAGCACACCAGATCAGCTGGTCCTGCCTGCAATGGAGCCACGCCAAGGGGAGTTTACTTGGCGGAGCTGGGATGTGACAAGTGGGCTGGGAGCCTCTTTAACCAGTAGATGTGCTATAGCTGAGGGCCTTGGTCCCCAAGGGCCAGCGAAGCTTCTGCCACCCTCTATTTGAGAGCCACCTTCCTCAGCTGCCTCCTTTCCCAGGTAGCCCAGCTCTGCTCTACCCATGGTGTAAGGCTGTGTGCGCCCAGCTGCTCAGTGTTCTCACTTCTAGAGAACCACCTGCCCTTCGTCCCACCTGGGCACTCAGCAAAGGCCCAGAGAGCACAAAGCCACTTTGAAATTGTACAGGATGTATTGATTTCGAGGTTGAGTTCCTTTCCCTACTGTTCTGTGTTCTCTAGAGCTTCAGCCATTGTTTGACGAAGGATTTTAACAAAGATCTCCCCCATTAGAGGCTACAACCACAGAAAAGGGACTCTGTGGAACCAGTCACAGAACATCACGTTTGGACCTCCTGTGTGCTCTCTCTATGCCTAGAAGGAGACAGGAGGTGACCTGGGTCAACATCTTCCCCGCGCAGGGGAAGAAAAAGGAAGGCCATGGGTCCCATGTCACACAGTGGCTTCTCAGCTGGACAACAGCTGCCCCAAGTCTGCTGTTTCTCAGTCAGCCTTCAAGGCACTGTCAGCTCACTTGATCATATTTTCTGTATGACAGTGACCAGAGTCTAAAATGCCTCCTATATTTCCACGTAAGCTCCTATCATTCCTCCACCCACACATCCACCAGTGCATAAGCTCCTTGGGATTTTGTTTCTGTCATCTCTACTACATCCTAATGCCTGAACAGTGACATGTAGTAGGACCTCAGTAAATAGTTGTGGATTGACTGATGGGCCTGGAGTCCAGCCCCCTTTCCACGACTCTGATGTACCCTTAGCAGCCCTGTGAACCAAGTGTTTAAGGACAAACCTCAAACCAAAAACTCACTCAGGTGAATGAAACGGCTTATCCCCACTAGACCCTTTCCTGAAGTGGACTGGGCTAGCTAGTCACACATTGGACAAATAAGGAGAGCAGCTCTGTGAATCACTCCCTTGGCTGCGGCTTGGGCACTGGCGAGGTGACCTCACCCACTGCGAGGCAGGAAGAAGTGCTGGGTGACTCACCTGCTGGGGAGCTCAGAACTGAATGCAAGCCCTCCCTGAATGTGCATGAGGCAGTGCTGAGAAAGCAGAGGCAGTGGGGGGGGGGGACAATCCGCAGGACAGGACACCTGTGTGTGATGGCCACCTGTCCAGTCTATGTATATGTGCAGAGAAAAAGGGCCTGAGAGATGCATGTATTCCAATGAGTGCTATTAACAGTGGGCACCCCCAAGGAGAGGAGTGGCTTGGGGATGGTTTTCAGGGAGGGCGACTCTGACTTTGTACTGTATATATTTGTACAGCGTACGTGTTTAAAATGAAAAACTCACTATGACTAATTGAAAATAAACATATCCTTCCTGAGAATCCAAAACGGCTGTGCTGTCGCCTCCTCCTGCTCCTGTCCGATTCTACCTGGGCTGTAGGCAAACTAAAAACCTGACCAAACCACAGCAACACAGAAGAAGGTCTAGGCTTCAAATGTTTAGACCCCTGCGGGATGAGGTCAAAAGCTTCACTGACCAATGGGTCAAATAGCTTGCTGGGTACCATGGACACAAATTGCCCCTCCAACCCCAAGCAACCACCTCCTTTTTTTCTATCTACTTTCCCAGGTCTTTACTCCTTGGAGACACAGGCAGAGATGAGACATAACATCTAAATGACCCAGTCCTCTCCTAGTGCAAACAATGCACTCACAATACGTAATGCGGCAGCACTTTCCAAATCTGGGGTTGCTTTGAGCCCCCAGGGGGAGCATTTGCTAGGCTTTGCACCCTGCTGACACTCCCTTAGGTCTACCTACAGCCCAAGTGGTAGGAAGTGAGAGAGAAAAGGAGAGGGAGGTGAGGAAAGGAGTGGAATCAGCACAGCTATCACAGGTTGAACTTTTTTTTTTAAATCAGCTGAATTTATTATTATTATTATTATTATTATTATTATTATTATTATTATTACATATTTTAAATAAGCTCCCTGGTGATTTTGACATCTCCCTATGAGGACATCCATAGCTATATGTCATTCTAACCAAGCCAGGCTGAAACATGTCGGCAAGTCTTGTTTCCATTGAGATTGCAAAAGCTTGGACCTCATTCAAGATGAGCATGAAGGTGCTGGAAGGCTGCAGGAGGGAAGTCAGTGGTGTCACCAACGTTGAAACGATATTAGAGGCCAACTTTTGGCACCGTTTCTAAGCATAGGGAGCTCATTTCTGCCAGGAAGCTAGATATAGCCTGGGGTTTTCCTGATTGGACAGGGCTGTGCTGACAACAGATTTCACAGACGGCCCTTTGAAGGGGACTGGCAGGGCATTGTCTGCTGCTGCTGCTGCTGCTGCTGCTGCTTCTGGGAGCTGCAGGGCTAAAGGGAAGTTGGATAGCAGAGGCTGCACCGGTTTTTACCTTGGCCACTTGGCATGAGATCTGAGGTCAGGGGACAAAGAAGAGATTCAAAGAAAACAAACCAACCGGCTTTGGGGGGTGGGAGCAGTGGGAGGAGGAGAATAAAGACCTGAAGGCAACGGTAACCCCCAAACACTTTCCCAGAGAGCAGCCCAGCCTGAAAGTCCAGTTCGGCACATGGGTGGAGAGAAAATGAAAATTTCTCCTCAGCAAAGCCAACGTTGAAGTAAGCAGAAAGATAATTATTTCTCCCTCAGGTCATGAAGCTTCCTCCGTATGGCCTTGTCAAGATGGTCCTGCTAATTTAAAAGATGGCTTTTTAGGTTTCCGTTTCAGGAGAGAGGAGAGACAATTTCCTTCATCGTGGCCTGTGAGCACAGGCACAAAGAGAAGGGGCCCTGCCCAGGGCTGTGCCATCAGAGGTGTCAGCCATGCCTCCTCCCTCCTGAGAATGGGGACAGCCAGAGAGCCAGACTGGCCTTTCCTAGGGTTTAGGTGTGGCAGAGACATGTCCTTCATCTTCCAGTCAAGGGTAACAGTCTGCCCAGGGGCCTTTCTCCCTCAATTCTGGAAAACAACTTCGAGGCTGGGGGCCCCTATTCCACAGGGGAGACGTCTCTGGCTCAGAAGGGCTCTCTCTACGTTTACCCCAGCGAGGCCCTACCCACTGGCTCCCCAGAGATCTCCGTTCTTCTCTGGATACCCAGGGCCACGAATTTATACTCATTTACACAAATGTGTAATTTTCCACAGGGCAGGTTTGTTCCTGCCACATCCCTGCTTACAATTCTTTCATAGATTGTTGCCCCCCCCATCCATGTGGCCCCTTTGAGCTGTACTCCACCTGTACCCCTTTGCTCTCCCCTGTGTCCCCTCCCCTCTGCAGCCTCACCGCATTGCTCCCCAGACACGCTACCCTCCTCCCAATCTTGAACCTCACGCTCCAGAAACATATTCGCTGACCACGCTGTGCTGTTCTGACTCGGGCTTTTGCTCAGATACCCTTCACCCACTGCTTTCTTGACAAAATTCGACTCCAGCCATTACCTGCTTGATGCTGCCAGTTAACCACCCACTCTGCTCCACCTCCAACGTCCTGGGCGACTTGTTCTTTTTTTCTTTAATTCATCTCTATGCATAATAATTATTTTCTTGTCCCCATCCCCTACTGGACAGAGACATTGAGTTTCTCTAGGCCAGCTCCTAGCACAGGGTTGGGCACACAGTGACACTCAATAAAAGGAAAAGGAAGTGTGGAAAGAGGAGAGAGGAAGGTACCAGTCTAGTTAGTAAACTTGAGGTCAAAAGCTTTTCTAAAGCAAAAGTATCTGAGGCCAGAGCGGGGTCTAGGATAAGGCGAGGGAGACCCCCGATCTGAGGTTGTGCCGTGCAGGGCAGCACCTGAGGAGAGTGAGGCCTCCTTAAATTTTGTGCCCTGGGCCCCTCTCTGCCCTCACCCTTGTCTTGGCCCTGCCAAGGCTTCATTCATATCCTCACAGCCCAAGTTCATTCACTGATGTACAAATCCAAGGATGGTTTGCTGCACTTCTATTGGGTGAGCTCTGTCCGAGGCATGGGCATAATACAACTGGGAGTGAGAAATATACCGTGCCTGCCCTTGAAGAATTTGCTGTATAGGAGGAGAGGAGACGATCACATAGCAAATCAAATCACATTTAATTACAAACCGTTGTGCAGGCTGTAAAGGAAGGGGATACGTGGCTCTCAAAATCAGAGCTAATCAATGAAAGATGTGCCTTCCCCAGAGAAGGGAACCTAGAGCCAGCGCCAGACAACTCAGCCAAACAACACTCTTGTTCGGGAGGCCCCTCTCCAGGCCCGGCCTCCCAGCACTGAGCAGCTGTCTACTCTGTCCACAGCCCAGAGCAATCTGGCAGTACCTAGTGACAGCGACTGTACATAGACTGTATGAGGCGGCAGGTAGTTCCTGAGAAACTCTCTCTGAGGTCCTTAAAGGGACATGTGTGGAAATGTTCACCGTGGTGCCATGTGTGGTAATGTGTTTGAGTAACCTAGGTGTCCGTCAATAGAGGAATGGATAAGAACACTGTGGTAGCCACGTCAGTAAGAATTAACAAGCTAGGTCACACACAGCAATGTGATAGGATCATAAAACAGGGTGCAGAGTGAAGAAACAGAATGGCATGCAGAGTATGCTATCGTTTATGTGAATTAAAAATATATATCCAAAACAATGCTATACATTTCACAAGGATATAATCTATACAGACACACACACATCTAGAAAAGATACCAAATACATTATGGTGGGTGCCTACTGAGGAGAGGGGGAATGGGAGTGGAGATTAAAGATAGAAAATAAAATAATATCCAGCATGAAGGGGCTTTGAACAGACTGATGATAATTGTGTGCCAAGAACTGGGTATGGTCAGCTTTATTCTCTGCTCTTGTGGTCCAACACAGAGCAAGACAGAACAAAACCAACCAACCAACCCGTGAAAACTCTACCTGAGGACACTTCACAGGGGTATGGTGATTTCACTCCATTTTTTTCAGGGGCCACAGAAATTATTCCAACCCAATTTTCCACTTTAGGGTTAAGAAATGCAGGGCCCAAAGAGGGCATGTGAGTCGCCGCAGTCACACAGCTTCTCGTTGGCAAGATGCAGGTACTAGTCCTGAGCTGGCACTCTGTGTGCCACTCTCTGCCCGGTTTCATTTTCTGACCTCTCTACCCAACCTCCCTGCAGTGTTTGTTTAAAGGGCTTGGCCATGTTTATGTGAACGCATGCCTGGTCTGCAGTAATGCACTAGCGTTAACCGGCCTTTCGTGCGTGGAGTTCAAGGTGAAAAACTCGTGAGCTGGGAAGCTCAGCTACTACTTTATATTTGTTGTTTAGTGTTTTTTCTCTTTCCGGGACAACGGCCTTAAAGCTCAGATGAGCTCATTGACTCACCTGGGCAGGTAAGTGCAGAACCTGGACAGGGCTTTAAGGGAGTGAGTCCTGTTTGGAGGAAATGATATCATCGTGGTGCTGAGGGCGGGAGGAGCGAGTCTGTAAAGGACCCATCTTTCCCACCGCCCATTCAGCACTCGCTCTGCGCTCGGCATGTCCAGAAACCCCTGCACAGTGTGGGTACAATATGTTGATGTCAACAGTTTTGCTGGAACCCACAGACCCATAAACCTGCTGACAAAAGAATTGAACAGGGTATTAATGTGGGCGGTTGGTGGAAGTTTACGACAGAAACTGAGACAGAGATGAACAATAAGTGTGAGAGAGCCTCTCGTAGGAGCAGCCTTTGAAATGGGCTTATATCATGAATGCACTCCAATCCTACATGGCCCAGCTTTTATCATTCAACCACAATAATACACAGGGGAAACTGCATATATCATAAGGATTCCACATACCCACCTAATCAACGCCCTAAACAAATTACAGAACATACCCAGACCGCAGAAGCCCTGCGTGTCCCTTTCAGGTCACTGACTGCCCTCCAAAGAGTCGCCGCTGCTATGCTGACTTCTCACAGCATAGATAAATTATGTGTCCCCCTCTTTAACCCCATCAGCAATAGTGTTCGTAGATATCAAAAGACAAGGAGAACTAAAGGACGTTTGAAGTCTTGGGCTCGCACAATGAGTCAGCAGAGACCCAGCTTCTTGGCCAAGGCCCCAAGCTAGCCCCAGCTTGCCCAGCACCATGTGACATCAAGGGCCTCCTGCAACAGGCTGCAGCTCTCTGCTGAGTCACCTGGGCCCTGTTGGGAGGGTACAGGTTTGAGATGTGATGCAGGTGCCTGGGACAAGCTCCTGGTACTTTCCTGCAAGAGGCCTCAATGGTGACAAACCTCAGAGCCTTAAAGATTGTGGGGCACAGCTAAACGTAGCCACAGTGAGAATGATCTAGTATGCTCATATTACTTTAGAATTTCTCCTTTAGAAATTCCTTTGGAGCCAGCTGATAAGCCATAGATTTTATCTTGTGGCTTATCATATTGTGATGAAAGACAGGTATAAGCCTGTTTGACTACCCACCATGTTTCTCACACGTGCACCTATGAGAAAACAGAGCTGCAGCCAATTGTCATTAAGCATACAGGAAATAGAGAACAGACTTCCCTAATAACCCCAATTACCATTTATCGAGCACCTTCTATGCACCAGGATATGTCTCTCATTTTAATAAAAATCCCAAAAGGTAGGCATAATTTCTCCCATTTTACAGACGAGAAACTGAGACTCAGATGGAAAGTGACTCCCCCAAGGTAACCCAGTTAGCAGAGTTGGGATGTCACCCAGTTCTGTCTGGCTGTGAAGCCCATGTCCTCACCTGTCAATCTTCACAAGTCCTCAGAAAGGCCCTGCGGGATGACCACAAAGACCAGTGATGGGCATGCTTTTCAGCCCCTTCTGAGGAGATGGGTGAGGCCACTGGCATAAGATGTGAACGAATGGAGCAGAAGCAGGGGGCCCCAACATCCCTAACATTCTTGCCAAGAACCATTAGAACCAAAGGACGGCAGCCCTGATGGATACTTGGAGGTCATGGGGCCCCACCTGGAGGAATGAGGAAACATATTTAGAAAGGATGTATAACTGGCCCAGGGTCACCCAGGGCAGGATGACGTGACCTCTGCTCTGTCCTCAACATTTGGTGGCCTCCTTTTTCTGTCCTTGTAGCCAGGATGGCAGGTTTTAGGTGGGCAGAAGACACCCCCCTGCTACCCCCCAGGGGTCACACAGGGGAGTCAGGAAGGAGTGCGTTGGGCTGTGGAGACAGAGCCTCCTTCCGGCTCCTTGTGCTGCTGCGGGGCGGTGTTGACCTTGAGGAAAACTCCGAGCACAGTGTGTTCCCTCGGCCTTTCCCTGAACCAACACGGAGCCTGCTGCTGTGTAGAGAGAGCCTTCCCATCACATAAATGTTGGGCAAACATTTTCCCAGAGGAGGGAAGTCAGGAGTCCAGGTGGGAGGGAATCCCTGAAGACTTTGGCCTCGAGGTTGACAGCATGGGCCTTAGAAACAAATGCATTTTATGGAGCCAATAAATTAGGCACAACCTAGCTATTTATATGCTTTCAGGTGTCATGGAGCCCTGCCTTGCTTACTCTGCTGGGGGAAGCAGCAGAAATAGAGGCAAAGCTGGGTTCAGGGACCTGCCCAAGATCACCCTGCCAGACAGGGACAGGGACGGGTGAGGACCCACGGCACTGAGTCAGCAGGCTGCTGTGGTGCCTGCTGACCTCTTAGCCTGGCGCCCATTGGTCTCGAAAGCCTTCTTAGCAAGCCAGCCCCTATCACTCGGCTCCCGGAGAAACTGGCTCTTCTTGGGCTCAGACCTAGAATAGCAATAATGGCAAACACACTGTCTTAACGTATTTAGTCATTTGACTCTCAAAACTGACACAGGGCTATGGTTCCCAAGCAGAGATGTTAAGCATTTTGCCCAAGGTAACACAGCTAATACATGGCAGAGCAGGCAGTAGCCTAGCTGCCAGTGGCGTGCTGGCCCTCAGCCCGTCCATCTCCCCAACATCCCCTGAAATGTGTCGGGGCCTTTTGCAAATCAGGAATGCAGGAGTTGTGTTTGAAATGCCTAGTGGCTGCTTCCCCCTGCTCTCGGTGCCCGCCTGTGTGGCTTAGGGTACCCAGGGTAGATGAGTGCAGCCCGGCAATGGGCTTTGGCTACCCCAGAAGAAGCTGCCTCTTCCTGGGCCGGAGAGCTTGGGGAGTGGCCATGAGGTTCCCATTTCTCTCAATGTGAAGTATAGGCCCGTGCCTTCAGCTGGGAGACCTGGGTGCTACCACCTTTACCTGCCTAGGCCAAGCAGATAGACAGACACCTGTCAGTGAGGGGGGGGCGCCATGGGCTGTGGTCCTCAATCCCATGTTCCCCTAAGACACAGGTCTCTGAATTTTCCCCTCACCCATTCAATTCCATCAGCCCACATGTGCTCAGCTCCGACTGAGTGGCAGCCCTTGCTGGGCCCTGGAAGGCGCCACGGATGAAGGAACACCCCCACCCCACCCCACACATGCGTCCCGAGGAGGCCACAGCCTCGTTCAGGAGTCAAACAAACATGGCCCACTGTTCTACAAGGCAGGTGGGGATCGGCATTTATAACCCCAAGTGCTCTGAGAGTTCAGGGGAGGAAAAGTTCAATGGCCAAAGCAAAGGTCAGAGCAGAGTGGATGGAGGGAAAGAAGTACTCAGTCTGGACTTGGAGGATGGGTGGGCTTCCAAGGAGCCATTGCAAATTCAGTCCTGGGTTCCGTCTTAGAGTCCTCGCCAGACCCAGAGCTTGCCAGAATCACAAACTTTTCTTTAACTCCCACTGAAAGTCTGTCATTAGGTGACTGTCCTGGTGCTCCAGTGCCCTGCCATATGGACAAATCCAAGAGGAATAAACAGATGCTGTCCAAAGCAACAGTGGGCCTTACCCACAAAGGTGAGGCTGACTCGCATGAAGCTTCTTCTCATGGCTTTTCATGGTGCAGCTGGGCCTCCCAGGAGGTGACCCCTACCAGGGAAAGTGGCCTGGATCAACTCAGCCAGAGTCTGGGCAGTCATTTCACAGGTTCAGAGTCTTCCAGGTGGAAGGGACTCGGAGGCCTCCAACCTAGGGAGGTAGACAAGCAGCTTTGGCGTGCATTTCTCCTGTCCCTGGTGATTTATCTCCATTTTGCTTTGAAACAACACAGAATAAGATTAATCCCACCACCCGGCTCTTATTGTCCTTTCTCAGTTTAAACCGCCTCAGCCGCCTTATCCTCAAGCTGCTCATCCTTATGCATGGTGCCAGACCTCATCTGTCCCAGTTGTTCTCTGCCATGCTCCAGCTCCTCAAGGTTCCTCCTTCAAGGGCTGGGACCAGGGCTAAGGACAGTGTCCAGATGGGGACTAACCAGCAGGACCTCATGCTGGGTGCTATCGCTCCATGAATGTGGCCAAAATGGTGCTCTGGGTAGCCACGGGAAGCCACTGGCTCGCATATTTCCCTTTCACATCTCATGGAATGAATTCCTCCACTGAAAAGTGGGAACGACAAGTGCTGGGTCACTGGGACGGTGGGTGTGTGCTGAGTAACTATTTGCAAAGCAGTGAACTTCTTGGGAGAAAGGCACGAGCCAACCTTCAACTTGTTAGGAGCTGGCTGAGAAAAGCAGGGGATCGGGAAAAGGCTGAGAGCATGAAGTACCTTGTCCAGGTGCTTCTCTAGTGACTATTTCTATTGCACTGGAGTCAAACCTGAACTTGGGAGTAGGAGGCCCTGTGGGGGTGGGGAGTCCGTTCTGCTGTCTGTCTTTCATCAATGGCAAGAAGCCTGCCCTGCAGGCAGCCCACTTCTTCTGTCTTTTCCCTGGAGATGAGTCAGCTGGTGGGAACCACTGGTGCCCTGGGAGAGAAGGCAATACAGCTGACCAAGAAGGCTGACGTCTCTGTTCAGCCACAGCTGAATGGAGGCACTGTTCTCTCTGCTAGGGCAACCTCCAAAGCTGAACCATCATTCGAATCCAAATGTAGCTCAAACCCCGCGACTGCGCCTTCCCAGACTGGCAAAATGGTTGTCCCTGAAAGTAGCAAGACTTGTCCAGATTCTCCCAGCAACTTTACAGCACGAAGTGGTGAAAGGTAAATTCATCTATGCCGACAGCTTTGGAAAGCACCAGGGCTCAGTTTTCCTTTCAGGGAGTATCTCCACACTTCAAAACGGGGCTGGGAATGGGGGTGTGTGTGAGGGGGGGGGTGTCTTCCAGCGTCCCTTCCTCTGCCCGCATTCTGAGCGTGCACATTGCTCCCATCCTGCACTGAGTCAGCACCCTGGAGAGCTGCACCCCACCCCTTCCTAACTAGTGAGGTCAGCACAGATGCTGGCCTGCCTGGCCCCAGTACACAGTCACTCGGCAAGGCTCCCAAAAATGGAGTTGAAGTCATGCTCGTGAATGCTGTGGAAAACTCCAAAACCCGAGAGGCCCAGGGAACAGGGCTCCAAAGATTAGCTATGCTGACAGACTCTCACCGTGGGCACTGAGATGGGTGTGACATTGTTCAGCACTTATTAGCAAATTGCTTCATAGATGCTGCACTGCAATCTTCCTAAAGGGCCACCATTGCAAAGACTCACGAAGTGTCACTTCCTATGTTCCCCTGGTGCCACTGTTCTGGAAGCTCTGATGCTGCATTCCCGAGAGAGCTCCAGACGCAGAGGAGTGGCCAAGCGCGTATGATTGGAGATGCTTCTGCTTTAAGATCCAAGTCAGACCACTTTCTCAGGCTTCAGTTAGGCAGCTCCTCCTCCTACTGGTCTCTGCATCGCTGGCGCAGGAGGAAAGAAACCTGTATTGCCCGACAGAAGCTCGGAGAGGGGCCCAGCCCTGAGAACAGCTCATGAGCCACACAACAGAGCCCCAGCCTCTGGCCTCTCTCCAGCCCAGTTTCTCAACAGCAGGGTGAAATATGAACCCCTGGGAAATTGTTTAAAATGCAAATTTTGAGGCCCCACCAGAAAGATTCTGACTTGATATAGGTCTGGGGTGGGGCCAAGAATCACCCACCAGCCCTGGGTGACTGCTACACACAGGCGCACGCCCCACTATGGGAAAGTGGGGGCCACTATGTGCTGGATACTGTCAGAGGTCGGAGGGCACCTTGGAGAGCTCACCACCTGCAGTGAATGTCCAGGTCTCACTGAAGTGACCAACTTGCCTAGCTCCCAGCTGCTCTTGGTTCATGAGGCCAGTGCCCTGGCTACACAGGCGGCTTTGCCTCACCCTGTCATCTTCTCACTGGTGATCAGGAGGCTGCGGGAGTGTGGCTGATCCAGCCTTCCTCCTGGAAAGCTGAAAGCAGAGGCCGTACACCCTTCTGTTGGACCAGTATACACTCTATTAGGAAGAACAGACAATAGGTATGGTAGTCTCTGATAAAGAAAGGGCCTACATTCACTGGAGCTGGCCTCCGAGATGGGAGTCCCTGAGTCTGACCTCAGGAGTGGAGAGGCCTTTTCTTATCTGGCAGTTTTACAGTGAACATTGCTAGGGCCCTCAGGCTGCAGTGCCGTAGGCTTTACTTTGTGTCCTGAAGTAGGGCAGGAATGTTCCTGACACCCTGGTATTTTCCTCTAGAAACACTGCTACAAGCGAGGTTCTCTTCTGTGGAAATGCTGGTGCCACAGTCCACCCATGGATGGATTAAATAGGTTTCCCGTGGGCTGTCCTGGACACCTACCTATAAAGCATGACATAATTGCTCTGGGAAAGTGCATTCTGAGCTCCTCAGAGCCCTTTGCGAGCAAACTTGGGGACCATCATCTACCTGCCTGTGAGTCAGGGACTGCTTGTATGACTCAGCCCTTGAGTCTCTGAGGAGGCAGGGGGAAGCCCAGGCCCTGGTTCCAAAGCCTGGGCCCAAACGCGCCCATGGGGCCTTCAAGCAGCATCCTCACTGAAAGGCTCAGCCATCTTCATTCCACAGGCTGCTCGTCAGGTTGTGCCAAGCTCCTGGTGGGCTCTTGGGCAAGGGCCCATGAATGAGTAGACTGTGAGGACTGTTTGGGGCCAAGACCTTTCTTGCAGGGAAGTCCAATTGTCCTACTTACCAACCAGGAAGCCAAGAGCCTCATTGCAGAGCTCTGGCCTGGAAGGCAGAAAAGCCATTATCTTCAACAAGAATGTTACTTTTGTCTTCACTGAGGTGATTCAGTGAGCCCTAGGGCATTTTACTGAAGATGTTTGCAGATGAAAACCCCTCAGGGAGAGGTCACTCTGGGTTATGTTTTCAACCTTGCGGTAGTTTCAGTCCAGCTATATGCTGACAACCGATCCATGCTGAGTAGGGTGACTTAGCAGACCCGCTGTCCTCCATTTTGTTTGTGCTCAGGGCCCAAATAATTACAAAAATAATTATAAAAAGTACTTAGTGACCAAATGCAATGTCTCTTACTCAAATTTGATGCTTATATGTGGGAACACATACCAAAAAAAAATGGCAGGAGCATAAAGAATATAATTAAAAGTTGAGAATAAAGTTTAAGTTTCAGTAGAAAATTCTGTGAAAGCGCAAAATGTCATCATTGCTAGATGGGACGAGATGAAGGGATTTTGCATCCTTAGAGACAGAAGTTGATTTGCACAAAGTTGAATTAAGAGTTCTACCAAACTATTCCGGAGCCTCTCACCATAAAACATAAATATGCAGAATCTGGAATGAACAATTCGGAAACTGTGACCCCTTAATCTCAGCGTGTATCTTTAGGAGGAAGAGTGGAACACAGGGTCCTTGTGAAAGCCATATATGAAAGGGTAGAAGGAATAATACTTGACACCCACTGTGAAAATAAGAGGCTTTTTGTTGGGTTTAAGTCAGTAACCTCTGATACAGCAGAGCTGAAGGTATAGAGAGGAGCCCTGTGTCCCAAACAGGCAAAACCGGGCTCTAAATGTCAAGTGCAAGCAGCAACTCATGAGGCTGTCATCTATCCTCTCGCCCGCTGGTGCCTGACCCAAGGATATTCTTCTAATCCACGTACAGGTAAAGCGGGACAGTGACCAGGACTAAAACGTGATATGAAACCCCAAGGTATGAGGTGCATGTCTCACATAAACCCCCCTTTCCTGTCAAATAAGCACCAACTCTGCATTTGAAATAAGACTCCACCTCCCTCCCTGATCATTCCTGAGGCGGCTCAAAGGTGAGCTGTGATTTCCCAATAGTGTCCTGAGCCAAAACACATGAGGACACACAGCAGCAGATCCAGACTTGCTGGCCCCACCGAGATTGCACAAAGCTTGGCCCCAAATGTGGAATAATGTGAGCGTGTGTGAAGTGCTGAACATTCCACCGATGGCCTGTGTGTCAGATGCATGCCTGCATTCCCACAGGTCTGGCGTGAGGCCCGCTCACCAGGCCCCCAGCTAAATGCAGGTTCTGTGCTACCAAGAAGACACACACCAACGGCCTAGTTTTGGCTCTTGAGCCTTGTGAGAACAAGACTCCTGTATCCCAACCTTTCCATTCTGCCTGCATCCAGCCTTCTTCTCCCACCAGGAAAACACACACACACACACACACACACACACACACCAGAATAAGCTGAGGATACAACGAAATCCCATAACAGGAACTTTATTAAACTACATGTTACGTAAAATAACATATAAATGGACCTTTAAATACATTGTTCATCTTACACAATTTTATATAGAAACTTATTTACATTTCTCCATTATATACTTAAATTATTTTTTCCAAGCTTACTACCGATAAAAGGTAATAGAATGATCACCTGCGAATACAGATGGGAACACAGAAGTTGTCCAGAGGGCTAAATAAAATACCACTTCTGAGGAAACTCAGCTTATTAGGTTTCAAAGGAACGACTCATCCTGGAGGTGCTTTCTTCTGAGCAGGGAGGCCTCTTCTGTGGAGATGCTGAGGGGTGGTTCTGAGGCACTGATCCCAGGACAGAGATGTGTCCTCGGTGGTTTGTGATGACTCAGACTCTTGGAGCTAGAAGGACCCTTGGAGACCATTGTTGAGGTCATGCCTCTACTTCTGTAAACTGGGAAATAGAGGCTTAGGGACAGGGAGTGACTTGCTAGTTACATGGCATCAGCAGGGACTCCGACCCTGGTTCTTAGGGTCCTACCTAGGGGTCCCGACCCTGCCACTATCTACAAATGCACAAACTTTTGACCTCTTTCATCCATTTCTCACCCATCCATAGGTCCTATGTTTTGAACGTCGTTGTCTGCATGGTTAAATATGAGTTCTTAGGCTTTTTGAGACGGTGAAAAAAGGTTCAGAATTCCTATTAACCTGGTAATACCTACGCGGGGCTATTTTTACAAGAGGTTTTGTGGTCAGGTGCCTTACTTCTTCAACCATCAAGTTTACCCTTTTAAAATAGCTGACTTATGAAAGCTGAATTTCCAATTAATTTGGACGGAAGGAAACACTCTACAGGAGGGAGCGTGTAGTACATATTTGCCAACTCCATCTACTGCTGCTGGATCAGAAATGAGGTGTCACTAGTAAGTGACCAAAAGTGAAAAAAAATGGCAGTTTTTAAAAAACAAACAAAAAAGCTTCAAGAATTCCCCCATTTCCCAATTCATCTCAGAGGGAAGTAGTAAAGTGAGCACGAGGTAGAAACAATCCATGTTTCCCCCTTTCTTTTGAGTGAAGCCTTTTTTTTTTTCCTTCTTCTTCAAATTTTTCCTCATGCTATAAAGTCTCCTAAAAGGAATTTCATTGTTTTGGTCGGTGTTTAAAAACTTGATTTAGTTTTTGTCAGGATTTCTCAGGATTTCAAAACCACTGTACCAAAGAACAGACGTCAACACTCAGAGAAGTATCGCTGTTGATAGAGATAAGAGATATACTACAGGCTCCAGGTCACGTTAGAAAAGGAGGGGCTGGAAGCAGGCAAAGGGAGAAGAGAGGAAGAAAGACGGGGGAACAGAAGGGTTTATTCTTCCCTGTAACCAGAGCGAACACAAGTCATAGCAGCCTTCACTCAGTTTTACAACAGATACACAAATGGGGAAACACAGCGGGGAAAGGTGTGCTCAGTGGAACAGCCCCAGGTGCCTTGCCATCAGAACGTGGCACTTCTCAATTCTGGAAGATCCAGCATTCTTGCAGGGGCTGGCACCTGTTTGCAGGGAGGCTTACTCTATAGCCATGTGGGCCCCCCTCCCCAGGGGCTCGTCTCTCTGTCCATGGTGCCCGCCCTACACGCACAGGAGCACCGATTTCTGTCCATCGGTTTCACTTTCCCTCCTGTTTACACGCAAACCCTCACCCAAAGTCACACAAGGAGAGGTGAGCAAGGCAGCAAGTCTTCAAGGACACAGTGCCAGCCCTGGAACACCAAGGGCTTGAGGAGAAGTCCAGTGGCCAGCAATGGACGGTGTGCGGGCAGGTGGAGCCTTGAGGCCAGGGAACGCAGGAAAAAAAAAAATCTCCTCCACATGTTCAAACGAAGGGGTTTTTCTTCTGTCTTTTTTTCAGAGGCATCCACTCTGCAAAAGGAACCAACTAAAACAACATTTAATTTTTATATTAAAAAAATAAGGCTTTGATGTATAAAATCCAGCCAAAATTCCTTTTTTACTCATTACATAAGAATGTCATCTTCCATGCCCGGGTCTTTCACAGGGTCTTTGTTTTGGAGGCGAGGGTTTGCTCGCACACACCTCCGGGGTGTGTGTTTATGTGTGTGTGTGTGTGTGTGTGTGTGGAGGGGTGCCGGCCCATCACAGGGGCAAATGGGGACTTGATGGGAGTCAGCACAGCAGGAAGGCAGTCCGCAGGCCTCCCCGATTGTACCTTCAATGACATGAGCTTGATGTGGAACAAAGACTTTTGGTGTTGGCCTTTCACAGGTCAGTCCTCATCACAACCCCAGGAGGTGAAAGTGGACAGGCACCATCACTTCCGTAAGGGATTAAGGATTTTCCCCAGCGTGGTCCGACTGGACTCTTTCAGTCTGAGGGAGGCCCTTTCCCCAGTCCCTCTGCCCTTCAGAGAGGACTCTGTGTTGGCAATGGGACCCTCAGCAGACTCTGGACACTTTTTTGGGGCCCGGGCGCTGACAGCCCGCCTTAGGGTGCCCTCCTTGGGGACAGCATCCTCAGGGCCACTCTTCACCCTCAGTTGCCGATGGGAGACTGTCCGAATGAGGCCGGGAGGTTTGGCCACAGGAGAGGAATCTGTTTTCATGCACCGAGATGAAGAGGCCACTGTGTTTCGGGCAAAGCTCGGGACTTGGGGTGGGGCACGGGGGGCACTGGGGGTCGGCGGGGGCTTAGGCTCTTCTTCGGGGCTTTGGGGGCCCTGGGAGTTGGAGCGGCAGATCTTATTTTCCTCCGGTTTCTGTCTGGGGACGTTCCGGAGGGGCTTGGCGCTGGGCTTCTTGACGGAGCCCTTGTGCTGCAGTGGGGGCTCCTTCCCTGGCCGTGTGCTGCTGGAGCCGGCCCTTCCTCGCGGCCTCTGCTCCTCTGTCACCGCAGCTACCGCCCCTGCCCCCTTTGAGGACCTCTTGGGTGATGTGTCCGAGGTGCCCTTCACAGAGCCCTGGCGCGGGCGTGACCACGGTGCATCTGTGCTGCTGGGGGGTTCCCGAGGGGACTGCTTAGAGCCGGTGGAGCCCCTGCTGGCCCTGGAGATGGGCACCACTTTGCGCATGCTCTCACTCTCGGAGGACGTCAAGGTCCGCACCGGCTTGGGCACCGCCCCCTGGCTCCGTGGGACGGTCCCCGTGTTGGAGGCCACCTGGGATGCCTCTTTGAGGGAGTTTCTCTTTGGTGCTATCACATCCTTCTCTTTGGCGGGTCTATCCTCGGAAAGGCCACCCGTGCAGCCGGGCTCACTGTTCTCAGAGGCGGGAGCAGAGACCTCTGCAGCGGGGCTGGATACAGGGTTAGAGGACACTTGGCTGCCACCGGTCTCCCCTGCCCCAGAGGACACAGAGCCATCCCCGTCACCGCTCTCCCCAGGCTCCCCACCGCCAGGCCTGGAGTCACTTCCCTCTGAGCAGTCCAAGGTCAGCGAGCAGTCAGTGGTGTCTGAGACGTAGAGCAGAGGCTCAGGATCTTTGTTCTCAGGTTCGCTGCTGGGCTCATCAGGGGCAGCCCCGTCACCCTCCGGGGCTGGGCTGAGACTCCCCTGGGCACCTCTAACCACAGGCGCCAGGCTGCCATCGTCAGGGTCAGCGCCAGGGGGCTGCAGGCTCCCATCTCCTGGAAATGCCAGCTCTACTGGGATGAAGTCATTCAGGATCAGCCGGGGTGTCTCCTGTGGGCCCTTGGGACCCTGGAGGTCAAACTGGGCCAGCCCAGTGACCAGCTCGTGCTCCTCAATCCCCAGAGTCAATGGTGAGAGTGGAGGCGACCAGGTGGGCCCCAGGCTCACAGGCTCGCTGTTCCTCTTCTGGAGCATGCTGAGTCCACTGCGCCGAGCTCGGAGCAAAACCGGTGCAGGTTCCTCAGGCTGGGGGACTTGGAGCTGGCCGCGCCAAGCTGAGGATGTGTCGGGGGTTCCCTCCTGGCCCTCCGAGGCCTGAGGTCTGTGTGTGCGGTTGGAGTCCTGGTCACTTGTCTCTCCAGGCTCTATCCAGGCCACTGCGGCCCGAGCCTGCCTGGGGCTGCTCCGGGGCAAGCTGTTGAACTTGTGCTCCTCCGGGCTGCCGGTGGAGCTCTCCAGGAAAGTCAGCAGCTCTCGGTCAGTGGCAGCGCCCAAGGAGAGGCGAGAGCGGCGGGCGTTGGCGGGTCGGTAGGAGGGGCTGATAGGCCTGCGGCGCAGGAAAGGGGGCAGGTCCTCCGCACCCTTCTTGGTCAGCAACTCCACATCGTTCTCACTGCTGCTCCGGCCAAATCCCACAAGCTCCCCAGCTGCCCAGGAGCGACGCTTCTGCTCCATCTCCTTTAGCTTCTGCAGCCGCCTCAGCTCCTGCGCCTCCCGGTCATGATTGTCCTGATGGAGGGGGGAGAGAGAAGCCCAAAGATGCGTGAGACATGTGGTGCCCACGTGCCATTCCAGAGCCACCTACCCTAAGACCCCAATTAGAGAGACATACATGTGTGGAGGAGAGACCTGGGCCATGCGTGTCACTGAGAGAGACTCTGTGTGTGTGCGGGGAGGGCTCAGTGCTTCCAAAGCTATGTGGGGATGGCCAGAGAAGCACACTGGGCCTGGCCCCAAGAGTCTAAGGTTGTTATGGGATCCATGGGCCCAACTTGCAGCTTTCCAGTCAAGGCACTGTCTCTTCAGCTTAAGCTGTGATTGCACACATGCACAGCTGTGACCACAACGCTGAGGCAACCCAGCTTGGTTCTCAGCAGGGCAATACAGAAAGGACTTTCAGGAGAATGCTACTTAGGCAATGGCAGAGAGAAAAAGGCTATGGGTATTAGAGAGGGAACCTGAAATCGTACCTCTGTGTTGCATGGACACACACACACACACACACACACACACACACACACACACACACACACTCCTGTGCAGCACATTCTACTTAACAAAGATTTAGATGCATAAATGTACACCCAAGGTATTAAGAGGCCTTTCAAATCTCTGTTCTCTGACTGCTCCCTGGTTAAAAAAAGAAAGGAAAAAAAAAAAAGAAGGGACACCAGAATGCCAGGGTGGCTCTGTCCCTTATGCCAGGGTGGCTCTGTCCCTTATGCCCCATGACCTTCCCACAATCAGAGAAGAGGATTTGCCTTACAAATCCTTCTACCTTCCACCATCCTCCAAGTACCCAGCCCTCCCCCATCAAAACGGAACCAGAACAAATGCACACTCCAAACACACTTTACTGCCTGGCCGTGTACTTTCAATATATTCGTGTCATGTAAATATGTGGATTTCGCAACCCAAATATGTTATCGGTAGCCCTTTTTACTTGAAAATCCTCAAAAGGTAGACATTCCTGTCCAAGTTTCTGTGAGGCCCTGGCTCTGGCTGGCTGCCTGTGGTAGGGGTGGGGCCAGCTCCTGGCTTTGAGGGCAGCTGGGCCGAGGGCATCACACAGGCGGCCTCGCGGGCCCATAGAATCCTGACTAGGAGTGAGGGCCTTAGCAAGAGCCAATGTGGCATCGACCGCACACCGCCGCCCACCCCGGCTGAGCCTCCTGCCTGGACAAGGGAGGGTAAACGTGGACACAGGCTGAGCCTCCTCCTCTGAGCTAGACGGAGGAAGAAGGGGTCAAGGGCTCAAGGAACTCGGACTCCTTACTTAGGGCTGGACCAAACTCCATCAGTCCCTCAAAGAAATTCAACTACGGACAAATCTGCTTTTACAATACAGAGAAAGAGATGACGCACAAGTGTTAGGCTTCTCATCGCCACCCAAAATGAAGGGAGGGGATGTTTTGTTCTTAGTTGAGCTTATCTGCAAAACCAAGCGACCCAGAGAGTTTTTCTGGCTTCAGCAATGAACTCAGAGATTATTGGAAGTGCTGGTAGAAGGGCAAGGTGTGCTCAGACAGCAGCATGCTCCCTCGATATCTGAGCGTTTCAAAGCCTGCTCTGGCCGAGGACAACATGGTTCCCATGGTGCCAAGCCCCTGGCCATGGCTCCAGTGCTCCAAACAGCGAGAGAGGGCCTTCCAGTCAGCCCACTGTGACAAAACTCTCCCGGAAGAGGATACTCTCTCCAGGGAAGGGGGGTGAGAAAGACATTTGGGGCCTTCAAAGAGACTTTGCAATATTGTGACTGCCATCATAAATAACCTTACTAACAAGATGCTTTTAGGGCATTAGAGCGAGTGTTGGTTGAGGCAGCCAAATGCTCGAATCCGGATGGTAGGGAAGCACTCGGGGCTGGAATGGCAGAGCCACTTCCCACTGATCCCAATCAAGAGCCTGGCAAGGCTGCCTGGGCCCGACTTTCCTGAATCCCCAGAAACGCTGAACCCTCATTCTGCCATGGGCCGAGGGCTGGGTCAGGAAGAAGAGAAATGAAAATCCAAACAACTCCGAGAACACAGAGATGCCACCAACCGTACCTTAACTGCTTTGTTGAATCTGATACAAAAGTCTCTAAATATCTGAAGGCATTCGTCCAGTTTCATGGTTTCTTTGTCTTCACAGAAGAAATCTATAAGGGTGTGGGCCTCCTCTTGGAGCTCTTGTTTCCAGTGCTCCAGTTCTGTCAGCTTTTCCACAGAAAACTGTGGGGAAACAAACAAGCACATGCAGATGTGAGCACTCGGCTGACAAGGTGCTCCGCGTCCCGTCTGGCGCTCAGGAAGAAGACATGCTCCTGGGTTCAGTTGTAGGGGTCGGAAAAGGGAAGGTTTACTGCAAGTCCAGCGCGTTCAGAGCCAAAACGAAAATAATTTAACCCAAACAAAACCTTAATGAAGCAAGGTGAGCTCCTGTGTGAGGTCTAAAAGCAATGAACGAGATTGAAGAGCCTTAACCTGTAGAACGCCACTAGCAAAATGTTCACCTTTAATGGCACTGAAAAAATGGTACATGTGTACAGTTGGTTTTATTAAGGAAGACGCATTCTGCATTTGTCCTTCTTTCTCTTAAAACTGAGTCTTATACTAGCTAAGAGTTTACTTTAGGGGCCCAGAAGTCACTTGTTCTATTGACGAGTTGTCCTGTTAACATGAGAGTTTAACCTTAATCCCAAATGAGCTATGTCAGAATCAGTGTCACCCCCAAAGGACTGAAGCCCCCATGCCTAGACAAAGCTATCTAATCAGCTTGGGATGCTTTGTCGAAAGCCCATGCAATCTAGTAGCTGTGGGGTGGATCTAGCTTTCATGTCTTATTAACACATGTCCCGCCCCCCTGCAGGAAATTCTGATGGGTACCCATGGTTAGGAATTACAGCCCTATACAGATCCATCCTCTTTACTTCTTCATTTTCTCCTAGTTCTTCCAGGACAAAGTCTCTAATGCCCATATAGATCCAGGTATTGCCTCAACAAGTGGGTCTGAAAGACGCTTACTTTCTTCCAATGAGCTCCAGCCCTTTCGGGATGGGATCTACAAGGGCCAAGAGGCACAAACACACTTCCCTGACAGCCATTCAGTGACAGCTGATCTTGAGCTGCAGCGAGGAAGCAGCGTGGTCCAAGGAGCCACAGCCCTATGAGAACTGGGATCCCACTGAAGCCTCCCGTTGCTTTCTTTTTCATGTGGTAACAAGGCTTTTATGGAGAAGGAATGTATGGAGTGTCTTACTTTATACAATCAGGCGTGTCATGTTTTTAAGGAGGCATAAGTTTTGAGAAAATTCTTGAGTGGGGTGACAGGCCTAGGTCATGGTGAAGTTACAGGCTGCCCACCCTCCAGGAGTTGAATCGCTGCTGCAACATGCTTGGAGAGCTACAGAACCTAAATAGAAATTCCGAGGAGACACGTCACCGCCGACCTACGCCAACACACTCTCCTCCTTAAAAGCCCTTTTTGTACACCAAACGCATTCAACAGGTAGTAGGAAACCAAAACTATTTAGGAACCCAAATACCAGAGAAAGGAACCATCTAAGTCAGTAGCCCAAGGCAGTGTGTGCATTCATGTTGTATTTTTCTTTACAGAGAAAAGGGTATTAATGAAAGGGTAAACCTTTGCCTGCCATTCTTCTGCAGATGGAAAGATGGATTCCAGCCAAGAACAACTCAACTGCTGAAAAGATGGGACTCTTGACAAGAATCTACATAGGAGCTGACTCCACCTTGTATATCTCATCATTAGAGTCCGTGCAGACTGAGGGGATACCGGGAAGGAATAACTTAAATGCACTTCAGTCACCCTTAGGACCTGGGAAAGTGAAATATTCTGAATACCGATTTGACAATCCGCTGTGCTACTCTTTGAACCCTGCCCACATGATTAGGGCCACAAACAGAAAGATCCAGACCTACATTGGCAAAGCGTGAATGACAACAGATTAGCAGTTGTGGTCGCAAATTCAACTTTCCATCTCTAATGTGTCTGCTGCGGACCAAAGTTCTAAGCCAATGTACTCAGTGTTGCTCACCTAAAGGGTCAAAACACTGAAACAGATCTGTAAAACTGTGTTCCAGCCATTTTTCTGCTCAATAATCTTCAGTGGTTTCCCATAGCTTAGAGCACAAGGTTCAAAGTTTTCAGACTAGCATTCAGAGCCCTTCCTGGCCTGACCCTAACCTACCTTAAAAATTATATCTTCCCCATTTAAAGAAATTGAATTTTAAAAGGAAAAATAAATAGCTGGGTGGAACATTTTATTTAAAGATAAAAATGAGGGCCGGCCGAGTGGCGCGATGGTTAAGAGCTGGCTTGGGACGCCAGAGGACCCCGGTTCGGATCCCACATATGAGGGTCAGTGACACTGCCCTCCAAAAACAAACAAACAAACAAACACAAAACATAAAAATGACTACCAGATATTGTACGACAATTATAAGTAAATATATATATATATATATATATATATATATATATATAGTCATGGGAGGTAGAATATAGCATAAGGAAGATAGTCAGTGGTATCATAACAGTTATATAAGATGTCAGAGGGGTAGTAGCTTGGGGAGGGGAGTTATGTTGTGAGGGGTGTAAATGTCTAACTATTATATTGCTTTGTACAGCTGAAATTAATTAAAAAATAACTAAAAAAACCAAATATGACTACCATAAAGAAGTGTTTAGAATCGAAACACGGTTGCCTTTTAAGACCAGTCTAGGGGTGCAGCTGAGACAGAGCTGCTTTCCATCACAAACCTTTCTATACTGCTATTTAGCATACGACACTAATATTTAATATAAAGTCTGGGAAATGAAGCATCCAGAATTCTCATCTCAAAGTGCAATGGGCCTTCTTCTTGGCTTTCTGGATTTGCTTCGTTTGTCGGAATGTGCTCACGGCTGAGTGTTTTCCTACCTACCGTTAGGTGTCTCTGTGCTATTGTTTGCTTTGTTCTTTCATTTAGAGATAAATCTGTGCACTTGAAGGGGGAAAGCAGAGCTTGGCTATAGTAAAAAGGAAACACGCGACACGTGTTTAATAATAAAAATAAACTCGCAGCAGAGTCAAAGAAAATCAAATGTTTGCGGATGGAGGCTGAAGCTCATGATATGGGATGTAGTAATGACGAGTAGGCGAATCGAGGCTTTGGTTGGTACAGCCTTTGGAGCACAGCGCTCCTCGCCAGGGCTGAGGGCAGCCCTGCCACACATAGCCCACCTCACTAATCTCCAAGCACTGACACTGAAGGTAGCACACCATTTCCCTGGAGGCTGAGAGCATGAAAAGGGGGCCTTTTTTTAAAAAAATAAGGACGATAAAAGAAGTATGGCAGACTATGTGATTAGTGAGTCACAGTGAGCTGTCACAAACATGTCCACTCTGCTGTTTTCTGTTGATGTTATTCGGAGCAGCTCCTGACACACCCTGTGGGCTGATGTATTTCGGGTGGCGATAGGCACAGCTATCAGGTTCTCCTGCTCTCATTATACATTACGCCAAAATGCAGCTTGTTTCTTCAATAAAAACAAGTGGAGGAACAAAAGTCCAAGCTCTCAGGTGTCTTTATGATTTCTGTGTAACTTCGTTCTGTTGCCTACAAGTTGGATGGGGAGACAGGAACTCCCAAACCATGATTTAGAACCGCAATTTGAGTTGCCAGGCACAAGGTGCCAAAGGTAGTGAGCACCATGAACTTGATACCGATTCACTACAGGGCGATGCAATCATGCCCATCGAGGAGTGATAAACAGAGGTCTACTCTCTAACGAATACCTTGTAAGTTTAGACCATATTCAATATCCTGTGCTCAAAAACCAATCCAGCAAAGGATGGGCATTGAAATACAGAGTTCCTTGTACTGACTAGAGGGGGGAAATATGAACGGGAGCCTGCTGCTTCCCCAAACACACCCATGTGACGCTGCTGGAAAATGACATTAGAGGGACAGACTTGAATCACCCACAGACCTGAAGGAAATCTTCCATCTGCTGACAAAGTTCACCATCCCTCTGGATGTTTTCCTTTAGAGATCTTGTCCTGACAAAGAGCGAGTGCAGTTCTGCCTCCGTGTTATCCAGAGATAATCTAGAAGGAGAAAGGAGAGAGTGGGCAGTTGGCACAGGGAAGCCATGCATCGTGTGCGTACATCAAACAAGATAAACTGCTGGTCAACCCTAGAAGCAGAAGGGGAGACAGCCACTGCGATCACATTGACCTACCCCTGTACTTAAGAGTCTCTTCCTGTGTTTTGTTTAAGAGGAGATTCCTCCCTTAAAGACAGTGGTTCAAAGAGAACAGGCTGTGACGTTGTTGTTGCTGGCGAGATAACCAAGGCCATGGGACTTGTCTCAACACCTTTAGGCAGTAAGCATTAAAAATGAAAAGCCAGCAGGACTCAGAGACTTACACTTTCCTCTGGCCAATAAATACAAATACAAAAGCTCTAACTCGTGAAAACAAGGCCGCGTATGTTGATAATCCTGACATTAAGGGTAACATGGAGATACTAAGCAGACATCATGCCGCTGCCATAGACAGCCAGAGTAAGCATTCTGTATTTTAGAGACAACTAACAAGCAGCTAACAATTCTGCAAAAAAAAACCAAAAAAAAGATAGGATTGATTGCAAGGGCTCACGGTATATGTGTCAAATGAAGATCAGTAGAGCATGAATGTTTTTGTCACCCAGTAAAGTGAACAGATGAAACATAAAATCCAGGTGGAATTCAATTAGCAAATTCATAAATTAGTGTGCTTTCATTGTAAATTCTAACTTTTCTTTATGCAATAAAGTCTTCCACCTTCATTGGTCATTGGCACCCATGTATGATTTATTTGTATTTCACAAGTGTACTTCACCTTCCGTTTTAAATAAATAAACCTTAACTGAATCAGTTTTTCCTAAGACAATAGCTAGCTTCCCAATCCAACTCTGACCAGAAATGTCAGTTCAAATGCAATGGTTACTTCTCTATATATCTCTCTTAGTAACATTTCTATACTAGTCAGAGGAAAATATATTCCCATACAAATTTATTTTAGTAATTCAAAACCAAAACAGTTTGTATCTTATAAGAAAGTTGTTCGTTTCTTATAAGTTGAGCTGTTCTTTGCGGGGAATAATCTGGTGATCTGTAAAAATGAACTCTGTGCCGTTCACACCTTTGGACTGATGATCTCACTTTGGGAAAGACATGTAATCTGTGGTTAGATGTTCATAATCCATAACGTTGAGACACTGGCCAATAACAGGGCTTGGTTTGAAAAGCTATAGTTCATGTGTTTATGCATGTGGTTTGTGGCTGTCCTAACTGGAAACTGTCACTCTGATAATAAATATATGCAATTAAGTCTACTGCAAATAAACCCATGAGCTGGGCTGATCCAGGAACTGATGTGCTGGAGCCAGCTCATGAGAGGCGACCATGGGTACAGACATTTCTTCCCAACTCTGTGTTTTGCAGTGCCACGCTGGTGGCTTGAAATTAGCCATGGCAGCAGTATTTACACCACGGAAATCAGCAAATGCTACAGATCAGAACCTTCCCCCCACCGGTCCCCGCCCCCTGCAAAAAAAAAAAAAGCTAGTTATTTGAACATTTATCACTTGGATGCATGGCTGTGCATTGTAAATTCTAAAATACGGAACTCAAGATAGCACATATACACAGATTATAGCCACATTAAAATACCCATCTACATTAGCACCAAAAGCAAATTAAAAGTGTTGTAAACAGAGCTTTATGCTTGGTAGATACTTTCTCTGAAAAGCTGAGTGACTAATTTAAAATGAAATGCTTTCACAGCTCTTGGTATGGTTCCAACTTCTTCTAATGCAATAGAAAATAAATGTTCCATGTTAGATTCTACAAGGAAACAGTGATGTATGGCCCTGGAAGTCTGACTGATAATATAACCAACTCCCAAGGTAATAGGCTATGTCGTTTGGGCTCTATCTTTTGGGTGTGGAGAGATTTGAAGTTCTTAATCCGTATTTTCTTTACACTGATGATATTCATTAGAATAGACTGCAGTAGGATTTTTTAGATTAAAAATAAGGATTAATTTTTCAAAACCCCCAAATTCCAAAGGTTCACACACATACCTCTGTAAACAAATGAAAGGAAGGTCTGAAAGTCCAATAAGGCAAAACTGTATAAAGTTCAAACTTGAATCCAAAAATTATAAAATATTCATCAGTTTTCATAAAAGGTAGTTAAAAAAACAACAACTCCCCTCCCCCCCGAATCCTCACAATTCACTTGCTTACCTAGCAGCCTCCTGAACATAATGCAATTTTTCAGAAAAGTTTAGAAGAGTGTCATCTTTCTTTTGGGCTTCCTAGAACAAAAACAGAATTTTCTCTCACTACATAGATCAAACTGAAAGGAAATCATTTTCTCAGGGCTTAAAGGAATCTTAAAATCACTGTTTCTGTTTTTTATGCTTGATACATTCAAAGCAACTCACTGAGATATGAACTCTGATATTCTTAGTTAAGATTTACCAGAATGCCCCTACTCTCAAGACACATTTAACTTCCCAGAGCAACTGATCCTACATGAAATATAATTTATGTGCATGAACACTCAATGGAAGGAGGGGGTGGCTTAGCAGGGCCCACTGTTTCTCAGAGAATCCAACATGCCCTGCTTAAATACCAGCCATGCCTATGAGTGTGCCTTTAAATGACCGAGATACCTTCCGTTGTTAAACCTGTTTGCAAACTGAGTTTAATGAGAAGGTGCACAAGCCACAGAGATTTTGGATTCTTCACCTCTTCACAAGGTACAAGGAAGGCAGGTATGAAGGGAGCAATTACCAGCTCTGGAAACTTCCCCGTATGGGCAGGGACAAGTTACACAGAGCACCTGGATACACAGATCTAACAGGACTGCCAGGAAACCACCTGCAAGACAGGTAGGTGGAGGGACACATTTTCTGGTTTTAATGTCCTGAAAAGTAGTTTTTAAATTAGTCCGGAGCTCAACATGTCCTCTGTCTTCTAAAGAATATAGTACTAATAGAGTGTATTATTTATGGAGTGTTTACTAAACACTGAGCTAAGCTCTTTATGGAATTATCTCTATCAGCCCTCTTGGTTATCTGGTTTTGAGGTATCACTACCCCCATCAGTAAGTGAAGTGATTGAGGGTTTTAGGTTTACGTAAATTGTCTGAGGAAGTACAGCTAATTAAGGACAAGTCAAAATCGCATCCTTCTATCCCCTTCTAATGCTCACACTTGCAACAAGCACGTGACACAGCCTACTCCCCAGGCTAAAGCTGTGTCTGTGTGACTGCTGTCAAAACAACAAGGATATCCAACGAAGGAAAAACAAACCAGTACAATTCGTTACTGGAGATAATTTAACAACAAAGAGATAATTGTCCTTGGCTTATTTTTCATTTTGTAACTAGTTCCTTTGGCATCACATAGACCAAGTCAAAAATGTAAGTGATGGGCAGGGTTCAGACCCCCAAACCGTGTGCTCACAGCAAGGGCCTCTCACTCACAGTTCACAAAGGAAAAAGTGGAAATGATCTTTTTAATTCCTTTGACTCCCTCACTCTTTACACAGAACTGATCAAAAACCTCATCAATTCAACATCAGAAATGTTTCAACACCCAGACCTTCTACTCTCCAACCCGGTGGTCATTGCTCTGGTCCTTGACTATCATCAATTAGAGCCAACTGCCACCAAGAGGTACCCCTATTTCTATTTCTCTCTCCATTCCAATCCATCCTCCACATTACCTTATTTTCCTAAAACCAAAACCAAAACGTCTGGTCATGCCATTATGGCTTCTGTTGGCTCTCCATCACTAAAGCATGAAATCCAAACTCCTCAGCTTTAGGATCTGAGTCCTTTATAATCTGGCTTCACCAACTTCTCTGCCTCACTCCCCCTATCCTACCACTCCCCCCGAGTCCTATAACCCTAGGTGCAGCTCAACTCAGGGATTTGCAAATAGTGCTTCTGCACAGAGAAACTTCTTGGCACCTGCCATGCCCTTTCCTAACTCTGATGCCACCTTATACCTTGGAAAAACTTCACAGCCTCCAGGGGGTTTCATATACATGCGCTCTCTCTGTACAAATCACTTTCATACCTGTGCAACAAAGTGCAGAAGGTTCATCCCAGGTTTGTTTGCTTTTGTGTCTGCCAATTTGAGCAACGAAGACAGTTTAAATCCTACTGCATTACCAGCATATCTTCCCTGAAGACAAGTCGAAAGAAATATACAAATACCTTTAGACAGACCAATCAAGTTGGAAACACAACATGTTTTATTTTGTTTTTGAATTTTACTTACTGCATTCATGATATTTCCCGCCTGTAGCACCAAGTGTAAAATTGAATGTAGCTCCTCACATGACATCAGCTCTGTCAAAAAGAACACACCACGGTACCTTAGAGAAGCCTTCAGCTTAAATGCAGAAAAGACTGCTACCACATCCAAGTTTAAAGATGTCTGAAGCAAGCTCTGACCCTAAACTGTATATAAAGACTGAAAAAAACAAATAAAGCAAGCACATTCTATGGTTATATCTAATGTATCATTTGCTACTGTCAATCCACATCCTTGTGTTTAACTGGGAGTCAAATATGTATGACACTTAAATACACAAAGTGCTTCCATAATGAAGATTTTCAAGTAGTGGAAAATGCAAAAGCCTTATGAAAAGCAGTAAATTGTGTAATAGGAATAAGTTTTCTCTTAGCAGTTACTTCTTTTTTTCCTGTACATCCACTGGCCTTTGAGATGATATTTACGGAATATGAAAACTAATAGCAAGCAACATTTTGCTTAGTCAATGAGCAATGAGGAGATAAAAGATAAACAGGCCGGAATGACATGTAAATAAGTTGCAAAGCACCAACCCTTAAGGCCCAGGCACCCAGAGAATCTTTCCATTTTATTCAAAACTATACATTTCATTTGGATTGGCTTAAAGATTTCAAAAGGAACTTATTGTAATATATTGATAAACTAGGTCTTTAACCGCAGAATCTTTTGTACACACATCTATGCAAATAAACAATATTAAAAATTGTTAATGTATTTGGAAAGCTAAAAAAGTTTGATTATTAAAATGACAGTATATATAGATAATAAAATGTCACCTACAATATTTTTAAGTTAATATTCTCCATTAAGTCTAATATTACTTTCCAAAAATTACATCTGGATCGCTGCCTATATTGTGTTATCTATGGAAGCCAGTTTTTGAGGGGTAACCAGATAAGAAACGTCTCCACCATGCCCACAAATTTGCACGGCTCAATATGAAAACATTCTTCCATCTCTATTGCACAGGAGGAACAGCCCTTCAAAAGTTGCTGCAATAACCTTGATATGGCAAAAAAAATTTAAAGGTCTCTGTATAGAAAGAAGAAAAATTCTTAATTCTTAGTCTCCTCTCTAAAATGAAGAAAACATGACGGGGTGAAGAGAAAAATTTTATCTCCACATAGGCCAGAGGAACTAACCAGGAAAACCAAATAAGAGTAGACAGCTCTACACAATAACTAGGAATCCAGAAAATGACTGAGAGGAAATCAGGCTGGTGCTGATGAATGCTGGAAAATGCGAGGGTCAGGGAGGGCCAGAGGCTGCCTCAGGGAAGAGAAGGAGGCAACTGCAAAAGGGTTGGGCCATCATTCTCAGTGCCACAAAAGCCGGAAAGCAACGCTCCCACCCCTGTGAGATGAGACGCAGAGCAACTCTGTGGAGTCCATCCAAGCAAAAACTTAGCAAACTGTTCAAAGAAATGCAAATGGCCAACTCGCCATTAAATGTAACTAGCACACCAGAAAAAAGAGTCTGGAGGGGAGGGGGGTAGGCCCAGAGACACCAGGAATCCTGGCAGAAGGATGCCTCGGAGGAGTCAGGAGGAATGGGGTCTGCTTCTGAAAAAGAGGCAGACCCCCGACACCAAAAGAGGCCAGAGACAGAAGAAGAGATGCGGCTGGCCCAAGAGCCCACACTTGGAGCATACACCCCCCCCCCTACACACACACACACACACACACATATACCCTACACATACACACACCCACACACATACACACTCCCTACACACACACACACACACACACACACTACACACACACAGCCTACACACACACATACCCTACACACACACACACACACACACACACACACACACACCCTACACACACACATGCCCTACACACACACACACTATACACACTCTACACACACCCTGCACACACACACACACACACAC
>NW_017731408.1:3335347-3345759 GCF_001890085.2 Hipposideros armiger | reverse complement strand
ACACACACACACACACACACACACACACACACACACACGCGCCCCTGCCCCTCCCCCCACCACATATACACAGAAAGCCAACCTAGGAGAGGAGTAAGAGTGAGCTACAACCAGCAAGGTTTACTTTGAAGCTTGAGACAAAGAAACCTTCTCTTAAGGGAGGAGACTATGCTAATTAATTGATCAATTAGTCAATTAATTAAGTAACTAGGGCGAAAGTAATGGAAATAAACCTTAAATGCCATCCCTGGTAACACCTCATTTCCCTTTTTAGGGTGTATCAGAAACGGGACTTTGCATTTCTAATTTCAATTGGAATAGTTTTAAAAAAAATAAACTGCTACCAAAAGTAATAAAAACAAATGACACGAAGCATCATGTAGTTACTTACCTTTTGTTGCAGTTCTCAGAATTGTTATGTCTGTGTACAGAGAAGAACAAGAAGGTAAAAACTCCTTCTTTAGCACCATGGCTTCAATCCGAAGAGAATAGCTGAAAAAATAAAAAGTACAACTGTAGAATCTGATGTCATAAATTGAAAAACCTCACTCGGCTTTTAAAGAACAATGATCGTTGATCCTTACTTTGGCACCTGAATTAAGTAGTGCAGAAAGGATTCCGCCAGAGACAGCTTGGACACATCTCCACTAAATGTTTTTAATTTCTTTATCTAAAAGGCAAACGGAAAAGGGGGTAGAAAAAAAAATAACTTATGATTAAAATGGAACATGATTTTCAATTTCATCTTAGAATTCCTGTAAGAAAATAGGATTTCAGTGCCAAATTCAAACTAGTAAAAATGCAGACCTAATAAAAGACAGAAGAGGAAATCACCACATGCACCACTTTGTCTATTAAAAGGAGAAACACCAAACAAACAGCTGAGAGACGCACCGCGTCACACCTCACGACCCCATACAAGCCAGAGAGCTGAGTCACTGGAACCCACGACTGAAAAAGGGGTGTTCTAAAGAGGAAAATTTCCTGTAAGTTATAACTGGGAAGGGGACATTGTTTGGGAGAAGAAAGAAGGGACTGAGGAGTCATTACAACACGATCCCTTAAGTCATCGATGGAAAAAAATCATTTTTGAGTATTTTAAATATGAAATACTTAGAATGGGTAAGGTCTAATGCAGATCTTCTTCCTCGAGTCAAGTTCCCTTCACATATGGTCGCTTTCTAGGAAGTGACTATTGTACGTTGAGGTGTGTACACTTTAGCTCTCCAATCGGAAGATAAAAAGTAAAAAGGTTTAAACAACTCGAAGATCAATGTCAAGACATCCCCCTATGAAAAAAATCAGGTAATGAAACAGTATGTACAGTAGGATCCCATTTCTATAGTTTTTTTGGTAAAAAAGTATCAACTACCACTCCCCTCTCGATTCCCCATGCACAGGCTATACAGACACAGGAAAAACACCCCACCAGCACCAGGTGTCAGGATTACAGTGATGATTATTTTCTTCTGCTGCTCATTTTTATTTTCTAAAATGTCTACAATGCACATGTATTCCACTTATAAAAAATTAAACTAAGTTATTAAACATGCAAATATTCCTTCAACTCTAGCAAAGGAAAAAAAAAGTTCTGACATTAGGAATATAGCCAAATAGCTAGCAGGTAGGGATGGAGGTGATGAGAAAGTGCTCAAACTATATCAGAGAGCAAATCAAGCCTTTCCCATGCAGAAAACTGGACCAACCCAATGACAGAGACATTTCTCCAGCCGCTGTAACAGTCTTCCAATAAAAATACGCCACGGTGAGTAGCACCTTACGTCGACCAGGCAAGCAGACTGCCTCTCTTTGCAGTTAGCGGTTGCCTAGGTGCACTTACTGCCCTTTATTATTCTTCATAAAGCTTTCTCTTTTCCACCCCACTGGATTATGTTGGCTGCCCAGAAAAACAGCATGATTTTTAAGCCTCTTGAAAAATAGGAAATGGCAGCTTGAAAACACAGAGGAGGGAGTATTTGAAGTTCCACAAACTGAAATATCTACATCAATTACCTGAAAAGACAAAATGCAACAGTGCAGAGATGCACCCTAGTATTAAGTCTAGTCTTTAAGACTACAGTTTTCCTTCCAATATAGAATTGCATTATTTCCCCTAACTTTAGGGCCTCAAAGTGAATTTACCATTTTTAGCTTCACTAAACGGCACCGCTGGTTTAGCTAAAGCCAAATCAGCGCTTAGTTTCTGAACTGAGAAAGCTGTGGGATGAATTCTGATCCCTTCTGAACTAGAGCCTCACAATTCACTATATATGGGCAGGGGCAGAGTGAGGTTGTACCCTCTGTAAGACCATATATGTAGCATGTGCAAAACTGCTGAAAAGAGCACCGTTTTCTGTCTAAAGCATGAGAACAGGTCATGCTAAGTAAACTTGGTAGATACATCTATTAAACATGTGCTAAACTGTAACTGAACAAGGATTAATCTCCTTCACTTATGTAAAGAGCTAAAAATGTTTAGATTTCAAGAGAATGGAGATGAAAAGATAGTATTTAATTTAAATACCACGTATACAGTTCTTAATTCCATTTCAAAATGGGATTTACGTTCATTAAGAGGGATTACTGTGCCATCACAGTGGTAGGCAGGTAAAAAAAAGAGAGGTGAGCCAACCCTGTAATTATTATGCATTCTCATCATCATCTAAAAGCATTTATCAAACCTGGTTAGGCGTAATTTTGTTGGCTGAGCCAAGTGACTCTCATTATGACCTGGCTGTGCCCGGTTCTGTCCTAATGGCAGACAGCATGCTCCTTAAGACTCACACATTCCAAAGGGCAGGCCTCCTTCATCCCATCTAATTCCACTCACATGGCCTTGAAATAGCAGGGTTTCCCACCCACAAACCCATCCAACAGAAGACCCCTCCCGGTTGCTCCCCTCCCAGGAACATAGTAAACAAAAACGGTAGGAGGAGCAAGGCGATAAAATGTCAGAGGTGGGAATTCAACCTGCCTCCACAGAGAACAGCACATTTCTACCACCTTCCAGCCCTGTATCACCTGAGAGGTGATAGGGTACCGGCCCCGTCAGGGGGAAGGTCTGGCAGGCTGAGTGGGGGTCCCTTCCAGCACCCCCTTGGCTCCTACTCCAGTCTCCTCTCACTCAGCACACAGGAATACTTTGTTGGACAGAGAGCCTACTCCGCTCCAGTTCTTTTATTTCTGGGTCTACCTTCTTCCTCTGAAAGTTTTAACCCCGGGTTTGAGGCAAGATGAACAAACATGCCAGATAAAAGATTTGTGGTGAAAGGCAGAGGAATCCTGAAAACAAATTAACCTTGGGTTGGCTTGTCAGCTGGAGAGTGAAAAGGGCTCTTTCCGTTCATATTTTTCCGCGTGCTGATAAGATCACAGTATCATTCGGGTGACATTTACACCAGTACTCCGTGATAGCAGAGGTGATGAACAGGCTGGGAGGCCCTCTGAGAGCCTCTTCTGAGTTTTGAGAACCTCTGCCCTTCCTTTCTTCCTTCCTTCCTCAAAGGGAGGTGGCGGAGTGCAGCAAAAGGAACTGCTCTGGGGTCAGACAAACCAGGGTTCCAATCCACCTTCCTCTCCGGCCTATGAACCATGTGCCCCTAGGCCCGTTCTGTCTAACCTGTGTGAGCCTCAGTTTCTCACTTGTAAAACTAGAAATATCTTTTCATGTTGCTGTGAGGGTTATGAAAAAGACACACAAAATACTTAAGAGTAATGATTTACTGACTTTCTATGTGCCAGGCCCTGGACCAAGCACTTGAAATTCACGATCCAGCGTGGCTGAATTTTGCCCTGTTCAGTGCCTGGAACATGGGGACAACTCGATAAAGGTTTAGGGCCGCCTTGTGCTAAAAATGAGCACGGAACATTGAACCTCAGGCTTAGCCACATGCAGCTACGTATCCACGTATGTATTTATTAGCATATTTCTGCCACATACCTAAACCTCTCTCACTTGGCCTCATCTCCAATCTCCACCAAAAACTCTAGGAGCAGCACTGGGTCTGGGTGGTGCCAGAGGCCACAGAGCTCTCATGACAAAGCCAATCTGGCCTTATAAAGGGCATGGGCCAGGAGGTGGCTTTGGCTGTTGCCGGTCTCCCTCTGCCAGCACAGGTCCCCCTGAGTGGTTTAGGGAGGGGCGCCAAGCGGCCCTGGGGACTGGCAGCTGTTCCTGCTGAAGGAAGCACCCAGTAGAGTCTGAAGGGTGTGGTGAGCTGAAGCCAAGAGTCAGTGATGTAAACAAGGAGAAGTGTGACAAAGCTGGTCAGCTATTCAGACGGAGGAGGACCCTGCAACAGGAGGGTGACGGGAGAAACAGCTGGGCCTGGTTCAGTGGCTGGGAAGGCATTTTAGGGTCCCGAGGCTGTTTCATGTCAGCAGGACACTGCCTCTGGGTTAGCTAACTGTCTGGGCCTGACAGAGTGCCTTGGGGACTCAGGGCAGTGCTGGGTGGGTTTTATTCACCTTGCCCTTAACTTTCTTCCCTTTCATTTATATCCCACACACAACTCAAAAAACAGAGTTCTTCAAAACATGAGCGGTTTGACAGCTAAGGTGCTTCTTTGAAAAATCCCTTAGTCTTCCACAACCTTTGCATTTTCTAATCACCTTTGCATTTTCAATTAGAAATTTAAAAAACCATATTTAACCTCCCACCTCCTCACATGGCACGAAGCCGGCAGCCTCCCTTATGCCTAACTTCCATTTAGAAACGCAGAGCTTTTCAGAGCACTGTCACATCTGCTATCAAATTTGATCCTCACGTGAAAAGAACGGTAAGGTACGTTAGGAGTGGATACCAGACAGGTCTAAGGGAAGTCATGAAAAAAGCCCAAGCAGGAATAAGAGTTTGAGAACAACTATTATACATCTTTTTTAAAAAACTCAAATTAATTCAGTCATATTCATTCTAATTTAAAGACTTTGGAACTCGCATTCTTTACATAAAAGAAAGATTAAGGAGTGTTCAGCATATAAGATCTGGGTAAATTATAATTTTCATGTTCCTTTCCCTCCACACTTTAAGACCCTTTTACTCACATTAATGAATGCTGTTAATTAATCTTGGCTAAGGTAAATTACACTTAATTTGCAAACAGAAAACCCAAGGTAGACAGGGCCTCTCAGGTTATTAGATGTACCTAGACTATCTAGTTAACCCACGAAGACCCTCAATTTAGCACTGTGAGTTTATCACTGATGCAAAAGTACAAATATATTTCTCCCATTATCATTAATGGCACGAAAGTCAAAGTTCCATAAATTACTCGTATGTGTGGGAAGGGGAGTAAATGAGGTAGGGAGGAACCGGCACTCTGGGTAAAAGGGTAACTTATACTTTTTACTTTATAAGACTCTACTTTATTCAAATGTTTAGAAGCACAGATATTCATGTAATTTCTTACAGAACGTTTTCAAGGGTCAGTTCTTCAGAAATAAAAAACAATATCACAATTTTGCAAGATTTTATAAGATTGTTTTTGTTTTTTCCTATCACGCTCCTAACCATTAAAAAAAATTCAGTTAACCCAGTTCAAGAAAAAAAATTAGTATTTTTATATTGTGGTACTATATTGCTATCACAGCACTCTCTACATTTTAGTTAGTTATTTAGACAACATTTATTAACAATTGACCTACCGCTCCATATTTTTAGAGCATCTTTATCCAAAAGTGGTTGTTTTATCTTTTTTTAAAGTATATGTATTATAAAACAACCAAGGTACATCCTAGACGAAGGTCATCATTAGATGACAGAAAATGGAACTAAAATTTATTGAGCTCCCCACGCGCCAAGCACCATGTTAGATGTATAACTATGGTTTACTCATCTTGACTATCCAATGAGGTAAGCATCATATCTCACTTTATAGGTGAGAAAACTAAAGGTCACAGGAGTTAAGAAACTGGCCCAAGTCTCTCATTTAAAAAAAGTTTCTCAATGGAGGGTCGAGTACTAATTTAAATCTAGATTCTCTAACTCCAATAACCCATACTCTTTCTACTGCGTCACTTCTTATTTTTACATGACAAAACTCTGGCTCTGGGTCGGAGAGTGCCTTTCCCATGTGAGTTCTGACATTCCTAATCACGCCTAACATCTAAAACTCACGTGCCAAATTCCTTACCTCCTCTGACTCTGGCAAAAGCTTAAGGAATTCTCTCAATGTCTCTGATCCGTAATGCTCAGTCTTTCCTTGATGAATATCTTCTACAATGGACTGAGGAGACCTTGAAAAGACAATCAGATTCCATTTCACGTTTGCTGGAGTGCCAAAGAAACACAAGCCAGTGGAAATTAAAACAAATCACCTCCACCCTCTTTTCCATCCCACCTTCTTCCCAGTCTAACAGGCGGTTTTGTGTCAGTGATCACCACAGCTCTACTGCTGTGGAAAGCAGGGATCCTGACATACCACTCGGAGGCCTTCCCCTTCACCTAGAAATCCATGCCTGAGGCATCCCAGGAAGGTCAGTATGGCAACCACCACGGGAGTCTTCTTGCGGGGAGGGGGGGGGGGGGGGGACAATCCTCTTTGGTCTCATGGAACTCCTGCAAAGTCTTCCCTACTTTAGGACACTTGAACTTAACTATGCAAGGGGCAACACTACAGATAAATTTATAAATTCCCTGGCATGACAGGCTTGAATAGACACCCTGGGGCAATTCTCCCTATACTTCAAGCCCCTAGATTAGGTTTTCATTAAGGAAAACAGAAGCAAGTGACACATGCTTGTGGACTCATCAAAGCCATGCATGTGTCTAAAAGGATTTGAAGGTATGAGAAATGACTTCCTCTCATATTAGAATCTGAATTTTAGCTCACACCCAGGCTCTGATGCTGACAGCATGGATATGACTAAAGTTTCAATTGTACGCAAAATCTTACTTCTTAAATTGCTTAAGAAATATCCCAATGTTCATGCTCCGTTTTGCATCCAAGACAGTGATCTGGAAAAAAAGACACACATAATTAAAGTACAAATAAGAAGAACTGGAGAAAAAAAATTAAAGTCTATAAAAACACAACACTAATTTATAAGAGTAATTCCCAACATACCTAATATTGATATACCTAATAGAGTCTTATACACAGTAAAATATTATCATCTCCCCAAGCTTTCTGCAGTGATATATTTCCTTAACTGCAATAATTATACATATCTATTTTAATATTCTATAATTTTAAGTAAATTATATATATTTAATTTTTTTTAATTTAGCAGTTTTCTCTTAGAATAATATAGTCCACATCTAAAAGCTCCAATTTGGAAAAATGTCTTAGCATAGTAAGAATCATATGACCTTTGAACTGAGAGAGTAAAAAATAACTCTGAAGTGATTTCAGAGTGAGTCCCAATCCTGATTTAGGGATATAAAAGGACCAATACTGTTATTTCAGGAACATAATGGAATTCTTACGTTTTTTTTCTAAAAGAAAAATTTTTTTTCATTGAAAAAGAATATATATGTCCAAAAGGTCTTTTGGGAGAAGGTAAGACAGTGCCCTATATTTTATTTATTCAGAATTTAAAAAGGAAAACTCTTCTGCTACATTTCCCCAAGTCTAAGACGCGTATTTTTTCACAATTTTAATGTCTTTGGCATCAGAATGTATCTTACAATGGATGGCATCTTTGATTTAATGAACTCTGGTGGCTACTCCAATGTACCATCGAAACCCAGATTTTGGCTCCTGTAAGTTTTAGCTGTTCAAAATTCATAATTTAGAAGAGTTTTATCAGACTAGAAATGAGAACGTTTTTGCTGGCAGGGGAAGTAGGGGGCAGGGGATGAAATACTGAAGCCATTTCTTTCTCTGGAAGTAAATATCCAGGATGTGTGGAGGAAAGATAACCTGACAAGGCGGCCATTTTTTCCACTTGTTTTTTGGTAACAGGAGGCTAGCTAACATAGAAATGTTGTTATAACGCTCTTCCTTTCCAAATGTATGTGATTCATTGTGATCAAAAGAGAATCAGGTTTCAGATTAAATTCCTGATCTCTGGGCCTGCTTCTAAGTTTATACGAAACAGCAAGGCTGTTAACCAAAGCTAATGGCACTTCCTGGCTATAAGGTTAAATTTTTACAAGAGTCTGGTTGCCTTCGTTTGAAGACTAATCTTAAACAATCACATTATTTACTATCCTAGGGGTTTATTTCATGTTAACACAATCATCTGCCAACCATAAAATAAACTCCCAGTTAAAAGGGCCAGCTCCTTATTGGAATCCTACCCTGGGGTTGTAGTTCAAGTTCAGTGTGAAGGGAGAGGAAGAAGGGGGAAAGAAAGGGTGAGAAAAATAACCTGTCAAACGTATCACCCTTTAAGAAGGAAAGCTCATACCAAAACGAGGAATCTAAACGTATTAAGACAGACAACTATGTGTTTATTACAATTCATAAATTAAAAAAGCAAGTAAGAACATGCATATTGATACAGAGGCATACACATCCGAAGAACTTTCTCTGCACTCATTTCTGCCCAGAATGGGGGAAATATCTTCTTTTATGTTTCTTTCATTAAATGACCACCTCCTGCTATATTTAACCCTTGAGGGTAGCACCCTCCCCTGCCCCCAAGACCCCAAACGCCACCCTCATCATCTTCACCCTTCAACCCTCTGGGACTCTATATACTTAGCCTAGATCCATAGCTATTGCTGCTGGAAAAGCGGTTGGAGACATTACTCTTGTTATTACTATTTGCCAGATAAGGAGCCGGAGCCTCACAGTTGTCATTTTATAACTTCCCCAAAGCAATGCTAGACCTGAAATGCTAGCCTGGGTCTCTCTTGTTCCTTTCAGTCCTGGGAGTTTTAGTATCACAGAGCGTACAGGAATATAGAGAAGTGGCAAATATGCCCCCACCAGCCTGGTGTTCACACTGGGGTGTTTCTCTAGGAATGGGGACCGATCTGTAGAAAGCCATCTGCAGGGCCTGGTCAAGTGCCCTGCTGATCCCAGGGTGGGGTGATGGATAGAAATCATGTCCTCACCAGCTAAGACAGCCTCCAGGAGTGGAAGGCCTGGGCCTTAGGCTGTCTCCACAGCTTGAAACAAGGCTTCAGAAACCGGTCACTAAAAGAACCCAGCAGTATTCCTAAGGAAAAACCCGAGCTGGCCATGCCTGAGCACCTAACAGGAAAAACAGCCCAGCGCCTCATCCAAACAACAGGAAAAGGAGACAACTGATAACCTTCCAGGGACCATCCCCCTCTCTGCTGGCAGCCTGATTTGCCCAGTGCATGAGCAGTCTCTTTCTCATAGGTTATCGCACTGGATCCTTCTAAAGCAGTGTTATAAAAGTGTTTGTTAAAGTCCTTCAAAGAGGGTTATCACTCCACATGTAAATTAGCTTATCTGATTTCCCAAATGCTTGCCAGCTCAGTTCTGGGCAGTTCAGAAACGCATGCGTGGAGGACCGTGGTGTTTTGGAATCAGTCAGAGCAGTGGACTCTGCACGTGGGCTCCTTTTCAGACTCCCAGGCTCCACAGGCTGAGACAAATCGGCCAAGAAAGGGGATGAAGCGACCTGGCCCCTCCCTCTCTACCAGTTCCAATCAATCCGTATCTACTTTTCTGGATGCCGCAGGACATGTAGGCAGGACATGTATACCTGCAACGGCAGGTACAGCCAGCATACTACAGAGCTCATGAGCGTTCCCACGAAGGCCCACAAAGCCATTCCTGGCCAACAGGAGAGCGAAAATTAAGGTGGTAATGCACTCAACTCATTTGATCCAGAGGATATCCCACCAGGATGAGGGGGACCTGCTATAATAAGGGCTCCCCACAGATGGCCAGGGTGGCAAAGGGTTGTTCTGATACCCTCGGAAGCACTGAGAGCATACTAGCTACTCAATAAACAGGTGTGAATGGCTACACCACCCATCCTGTTAGGACCTCTAAGTAAGCTCTCCTAGTTTTTCCTACTACAATTCTTGTATTTTCATCTAGTATTAGTTCACTACAAAATTTGCCTCCTTTCTTCCCTGAGAGAAGAAACTTGTTTTCTAGTTGTAGTAAAATGCCCATAACAATGTTTACATCTTAACCATTTTTAAGTGCATAGTTTTGTAGCATTAAATACATTCACGTGTGTAATCATCACCACCATCCATCCACAGAACTCTACATCTTGCAAAACTGAAACTGTGCCCATTAAACAATAGCTCCCCATTTCCCCTCCCCCTACCCCTAGCAACCATCATTCTGTTTTACCTTCTGTCCCTATGAATTTGACTACTCTGGGTACCTCGTATAAGTGGAATCATAATATTTGTCCTTTTGTGACTGGTTTATTTCACTTATTTTAAAGCCCTCAGAAAAATTTTAAACCACTTTTGTTTCAGTATGTCAAATGGGGCTTCCTTACGTAACCCTAAGTAGTGGTTATTTCAATCC
>NW_017731408.1:3324061-3335127 GCF_001890085.2 Hipposideros armiger | reverse complement strand
CATAACAAAAGATGAGAAAGAATGACTGATACCTAAAATTACAGTGTGTGAGAATAAAATATTACTTCTCATAAATTTAGAAGAACCAATCTTCCTTCCATCTTTCTTCTCTCCCTTCCTCTTTTTCTAATAAATGATTTTAGTTATTTCTTACATGGTATAATGAATTAATATTAATTGTAATATTACTAAAGACATAATGAATCACCTCTAGTGTTTCAACATTTGTGTCTTCTTTTACTTTATTTCAGTTTTATTGAGGTATAATAAATAAAATAGTAAAGATATTTAAAGAGTATCCTGTGGAGACTTGATATACATGTGCATTGTGAAAAGAATCCCCCCATCTAGTTAATAAACACATTTATCACCTCACCTATTTATCTTTATTATTATATTTTAGTGAGAACATTCAAGTTCTACTCTCTTAGCAAATTTCAGTTATACAATACAGTGTTACCAACTGTAGTCACCATGTTTTACATTAGATCCTTGGACCTTACTCATCTTACTGTGTTTTCTTTGTGAATCCCAATTTTGATCTATCATATCGATACCTTGTAAGACAGCCCCTTTGCTTCCTCGGTTCAGTTCTGTCAGCTGAGTTATTTTTAATTTCTTTCAAGGAAACCAAATCCTTAAGACTGGCCCTCCGCTTAAGAGCGTTTTAGATTCTGGAGAGAAACAAGTACAGACCCAAAGAACTAGTGTGAGGCTGAGTAGCACTGATAATAGTTGGATGGGAAACTTCTCAGGGGTGAGACCAGCGAACTCGGGGGGAAAAGGTGGAGTCTGAGCTGAATCTTTTTATTATTATCACCAGTAATATAAATTTGTTATTTCTAATTACTTTACTACAGCTTAATTGTTATTGTACCATCGGTAGCCTCTTCAAGTTAATTTTTAGGTAACGAAGATATAAGGATAGTAATATTTCATAGCCTTTTACTCCCTTATTAAATGTTCTAATTTACTATTTTCAATTAGTTATTCTTCCTAAATTCAGCGATTCCCAAACCCAGCTCTTCCCTATCTTCCAGAAACTTCTTCCTTTGGAGTGTAATGGAATTTACTTGTAATGCTTTATAAGCCCTTTAAAGTATGAGCCAACCACGTAATGGCAGCTCGTTTCTGTACAAGATCATTATATTTCAAGGGGACATAATCTGATCCTCGGCACGTTTGAACCTCCAGAATTATGGCCTGCGGGATGCCATGTTTCCAGGCTCAGGATAGGTCCGTCTGCCAAACATGCTGTCGAGGGGCTTCTCCAGTCCACACAGAACAGACAGGTGGTGAGAGCTACTACTTTCAACCCTGGACTCCACCTACTACAGAGTGAATTAGAAGATTTATGACTTTCCCTGTTAGACTATCTCTCTTCTGAGTTGTAATTTCTTTAGAAGAAAATCTAATCAAGGAAGAAAATAGCACCAACTGTATTCTACTAAAAAAAGTATAGATAATCCTTCAAGCCATGTTGGAGATAGCATGAAAAATTGAACATAATTCTAGCTAATTCTCTGTTATGTGACAATATTACCTAATAGGCACTTAAATCCATGTATCCATGTACCTACACTACTTTTGCTACGTGTGTACTGAAGATTTGAAGTTAGATTGTTTGAGTACACGGTCATGGTGATTTAATTTTTCTTTCTAGTGTGCTGTCTCTCAGATTAGGACCTGCAAGTGTTAAAAGTAAAGATATTTGCAAACCCCTGTCCATAATAGCATTATTCACAATAGCTAAAAGATGGAAGCAACCCAGGTGTCTATCAACGGGTAACTAGATAAACAAAATGTAGTATATACATACAATGGGATATTATTCAGCCTTGAAATGCTGACACATGCTACAACATGGACGAACCTTGAGGACGTTACGCAACAACATGGATGTTTCAGTGCCATGGAACTAGACGCTTTAAAACGGTTAAGATGGTAAACACTGTTACGTGTATCTTACCACAATTAAAAAAATAATTATTCACTTTCAGATTTTTTTTTAACTTAAAAAAGATGATAATAAAGCTGTGCCTACGGTCTAGGGGTGTTGGGAAGTGAGGAGAAAGAGCCCCCCCTCCCCACCCCCCCGAATTTTAGATCTGGCCTACAAATGGATATTTCTGCTTCTACCACAGCTGGAAAAAGAGTGCCACACTCCCTGCCACTTCCCTCCCTCTCTCCACGGTCCTTAGCCCCTCTCGAATTCACAAACATAAAGCAGCAAGTTCCTCATGGTCCCATGAACTACCATTTGGCAAAAGAAGCAGATACAGTTTACAGAGGCCAGCTGCCTCCCAGCAGTGTGATGGGCCAGGCCCCCTTCTGTGTGCCCCAGGGGCTTTTCTGAGACACACACACGCTTTTCCCACACGCGCCCATCCACTCTTTCCTTCAAAATTCTTGAAATTCAGTGAGTGGAGCTTGAAAAACAATGGTAAGCAATGACCTACCGCACAATAAGAAATCCCTGCTGGAAGCTGGGGCAAGGGCCAGGGTACTAAGGAAATGACTTCTGGCTCCTTCCAATACGGAAAGGATCCACTAAGAAATAAAAGGACTTGGCATAAAGGAGCGAGCCGGGAAAGCACCAGGATTGTCCTGAAGACTTCTTCTCAAATTTATATCACAGTTTACAGTGAATTCTAATCCCAGCATTTCCCGTATTTTATAATAAATAGATTCTTGGCTATTTCAATAGGGGACCCTACCACCAGCTTCAAGGGCCCCCCGAGTGAATTTGTGGCGTGAAGTTAACCTGTTCCTGCGCCAGGCAGAGAAAAGAGGTCAATATTGTCGCCTCAAGAATTCAGTAATGCAGGGAGCTGTATGCTGCTTCATTCCAGAGCCCTGCCTACTCTCTTATCTCGTCAGCTCCATCTCTGACCTATTTTCTCTGCTCCTTTACAACAGATTAAAAAATGATGCATTTCTGTTGCCTTTTGGGAGGGGAGGGCAGGCAGCATTCTTTCCTTTTAATCCCTGGTTTCCTAATTTTTTTCTTCTAGCAAATAGGGGTTTCTTAATTTACTCTCATGTTTCTACTCAGAGTGTACTTACAAATGCAATTTTGGATTCCGTTTCTATAACATACAGTGATTTGTAGCTCTGACACCATGTTTTCAGTTAAGTTCTTATAATTTGCTAGCTTTATTTATTTATTTTTTCTCAACGTAACGTACTGAGTGATAACTGAAAATATGCTTCCTAGAAAGTCTACTTGAAAATATAGCATCAGGCTGTGGCTCTCTGGAAATCTCTGTTCCACGTTGGCCATAATTTAATTCAGAGATCTGAGGACTGAAGGCCATCTCCAAACACTTGTACAAGGAAAACTGGAGGGAAACATAAGGATAAAATCCTAAGGATGTGTGTTAGTTAATGATGCTATTTAACAAAACGCATTTTGTCTCAGAAAGCTCCAGTTCATCACAGATAACTGAGTTTAGGAACTTAGGTTTTTTTTTGTGGTTTCAATGGAGACGAATAATCCTGGATTCCAATGAAGTGCTCCACCAGAGGAAACCGCAGCAGATGTGCAGAGCCAGGGCAGAGCTGAGAGGCCAAGAGGAAGGCCCACAGCATGCTCTCTGCATGAGGTCATGCTCCACCGAGATGTCTGGGAGGGTCCAGCATGCTTGCTTCCTACATTTTGTTATTACTCAGCTCAAGTTTATCATATAAGGCCCTTCCTATCATTCCCAGAGCACATTCCCTTGCATTCCCTTATTTCTTAGGGATTCTAGCAAGGTGTGAAACGTACCTAGACTCCCAAACTCAAAACAATGCAGCGTGGCCTAGGCTTACCTCCTCTCTAGCTTCCCTGAAGGACGAATTGAAAGTTCCTCCTCTCCTGGAAAGGGAAGGCTTGGTGGTATCTTCTTGCTGCCCAAAGAGCTCCTCAATGGTCTTTGTGTCGATCTGATAGCGATGCTGCTGCCTGGCTGCCAAGGTCCAGATGTTGGTTTTGCCGCGAACTTGCTCCTCTGGAATGGTTTTCCAAAAAAAGCTTCTCATTCGCTTTTTCTGACCAACATGGCTGTAGCCGTTCACGTGAGAAGTTGAGGGCAGTTCCGGAGGGGGAGGTGGGACCAGAGGCCCCTCGGGCAGGGGAGGTGGTGGGGGAGGAGGAGAGGGAGGAAACCCTTCCCCAGCATAAGGACATGGAGGAGGTGGAGGGGGTGGAGGAGGAGGTGGGGGTGGCGTTTGCCCAATCATGAATCCAGCTGCCGTGGCCAGAGTCCCATTTTCTTTATCACTGACCGAGGAGACACAATTCATAACATGCATAGTACTGTTGCCGGCTAAGAAGATGATTTCTTGACCTTGGGGAAGCAGACTCAAACCTCAAAGTTGGGTCATGCTTTTTCCACGCGCAAGTCTAGAGAAAAAGGCGTGTTGCGTGTCATCTTCAAAACCTACAAAGATAAAAGAGCTTTAAAATCAGTGCAGGAAAACATTCTAATACTAACGCTTCCCTTCAGAGGCCAGTGCCAGTCTTCCTAGAGTAGCTGGATATTAAAATTCAATGAGGGACAACACCTTCAAGAGAGCATTAAAAGGGCCTAATACTTTTCTGAATGTGAACCAAAATTTACTACCTGGAAATGCTGCCAAAACAGCAGCAAAAAAAATCCAAGTTGGAAACCTTCCGTTAATCAATAAAACACATATTTACTGAGAACCCGCTAAAGCTTGAGCAAGTATTGCTCACTTTATGAATAAACTACTTATTCATTACCTGGCTCACTTTCTTCAGGAAATGGATACTCAACCCCTGGGGAAATTACCCAAATGGCTTAAGCGGTAGGCGTTAGCGACCCTGCCTTTCTCCAGTAGGGACACGTCCCATACCAATCAGTTGGCATCTCCCACCTTGAACGTAATAGGCAGGGCATTTTGAGATGATAAAATAACGGCCAAACTCATCCCCCTGGAGTCAGGGCCACCATGTTCCTGCTCCACTTGGTGACATGGCTTCCACGCAAACAGAGAAAAGACCACGAGGCCCGAAGATCAAAGGTTCCAGCCTTAACTCAAGCTTTACCGCTTCCCATTTTAGACACATCATTTCGCTTCACTAGACTTCAGTTTTCTTATTTGTAAAATTAGGAGGTTGGGATACATTACAAGACTTCTGTCATCGCTTCTGATGCTATCATTTTGGATTCTAGGTAAGCCACTGTTTATAAGCCATCAGAACCTCTTACCTGCCTCTTCTGCTTCTGCTGTGACACTATTAGCCAAGAAGACACACACACATAAGGATAAGCTGTCTGTATCACACCTGCCACATGCCGATCCCTTATCCTCACAGTTACTGACTTATTTGGGAGTCAGCGCATTTTTGCCGACTTTTAAGTGTTTGTTTTTGGTGTTGGGTTGTTACAGACCTGATGTGAAAACGGGTCAAAACAACCACATTGCTTCATATATGAGGACAGGTAAGTGGGGACGTGGAAGAAGGGACTCCGGGCAGGCTACAGAGTGAGCATCCCCAATGTGGGTGTGTGAAAAGGGGACTGTTTCCTCCCGGTCATAAAGGGCCAAATGGAGGGGCTTTTTAGACTGGACTCCTGAGTGTAATGGTCTTTTTACAGCATCACTGTCAAAGCTCACACTTACAGACACACATTGGTCAAACAATACTGGGTAACGCAGGAGTAACCTGTCTGATATCACTAATTCAAATATTATGAAATGTTTTACACAAAACCCCATGTAAAAGGCAGGGTAACCTAAGAGCGGACAGTCCAGAAACAGACTGCTTTTCCTCAGATCCTAGTTTTGTTACTTCTTAGATGTGCAACCTGAGGTGACGCAGGTTATTAACCCTATGTTTCAATATCCTTATCTATAATATAAGGATATACCATTTCATTGTCTTGTGTAAGAATATATGAATACGTGTACAGTCCTTACCCAGATGCCTGTATATAGCTATTATTAACAATTGGTGTCATATGTACATATGATTTCTCTTTATTTTCATAGGCATTACATTTGCTTTAAAATATGTATTGGGTTTACAGATAAAATGCTAAGGCTGCTAGAAACCTTCAATATTTCCATTCTCTGCTTTCTAAGTTACTAAGTTTGTGAGATTTGTCTTTCTTTTAATACTCAGTGATTGTATATTAAATTAGTTCTACATTACAGCAATGGGTGTTTTTTATAAAATGTTTGACTAAGTTCTGAAAATTATATACGAATAGAAAATAGCATTTCTAATTATTAATTGGATAACTTATTTTTTTTTTTTACCATTTTAACCATTTTTAAGTGTGTATCAGTGACATTAAGTACATTCAAGGGTTCTGTAGCCATCACAACTGGGTAACTTTTTAGAAAGTAAAACTGAAAATATTTATCCAAGCCAACTTATAGCTCGCTTGAGATGCAAGTGGCTTTTAAAAGGAGTTTTCATAATTATCATTAGGGGCATAACTAGGTTGTTCTCATAGTTGGCACCCCTAAAGCAAATGACTCATTGTCAATTACAGTTTATAGTTATATTTGAACTCTTCTTTTTTCAAGACTGCACAGGTAATCTTGGCAGTTTACCCTGACATATTTTAAAATACTTCTTCGTACATGAAATACCTCATGCTAATCCTCCAATTCACTAATCATGTAAAGAAGAATTGCTAATCCTTCAATTCCAGATATGCTGACTTGTTTATAGATTATCCCTGTTAAGAATGGTGTTAAAAGCTAAAAATGTCTCCATCCTAGAAAGCAATAATAACTCATTCAGTGCTGGGTAAATATATGCACAGATGTGGCATTAAACCTCACATAGCAAAGGTAAAGAGGGATACTAATAAAGTGAGAAAGACGATACACTCGGAGGTTGTGCAACAACGCTGTCTTCTAATACCAAAGCTCCAAAGGATGCAAGCCTTTCTAGTACTATGTGTTCCACAGGGGAAGTGCCAGACAAAAGCTTGTGGAAGTAATAAGTAACTTGTGTTAGCTACGCATTGGCAGGATTCTAACCGCTGCCCTATCATGGGAAAGAACGCTATTTTAAAAAGTTAAAGGAACAAAAGAAAATTTACAACATTGTTCCTGGTATGTTGTCTGGCTAATTATTTTCCCAGGGTAACATACAAGAATTCTAGGCCCCCCCAACAGTTTCTAATGACTAAGTTCTCCAGCAATGATTAGCTAAGATGCTAATGCTTTTACTACCAGCATCAACAGAGCTTCAACAGGGCTTCCCCCTTGCCCAGGATTTCTCCTATCAGAGAGACGGTAGGAAAGAGAGCGTGCAGACAGACATTCTAACCCTTTCCACGGTCTCGGGAGATATTGAAACAGAGGACAAACGAAGAACATCTGATTTACTAGGGTACTGTCCACAGTAAAGATGCAAACGGAAACTCTCCAGGTACCCGAGGAGAGCACAGGTGATGCGGCAGACCTAAAGACACTGGCTGTTTGTGGCAGCTGGTAATTGCCAGCACGGACAATGGAATTAGCCTTGGCTCTGTCTGGAAAACGTCAAGTGTCCATCAGTCTTCCCCCAGGGCAGAGAGAGAGAGCTTGTATTTAACATCTCACCTACAGGTTTGGACCTCATCAGCAAGGGAGGATGGCTGCTCAGGCTGACAAATGCCCAGCTTTGAGTCAAATGGACAGCTGTCACAGTAAGGCTCTGAAAATGAGAATGTCTCTGCAAGTCCCCTGAGTACTAATCATCATGACCCATCAAAGGTGTGTCTGAGTGATGGACCCTTTGGGGGAGGCCCTAGCTCAGCTGAGCATCTTTTAACTATGTGGGTTTTTAATAAGGGGACGCTGGGACCATGTACATAGCCTTTATCTAATCAGCAAGCAAAAGTCTCAGAATGAAAGTATTCATAGGGTCCTCAAAGAAGCCCTCTGGCCCCTTCTTAAACTCTCCTGTCTGAACAGCTGGCGCAACTTTGCTCTTGGTGTCAGAAACGCAGCCGAAGCTCTATTCTCTCGAAAGGCATGGATGGGAGGGAAGAAAAAAAGTATGTGTGCTTCATTTCAGTGTATTTAGGAGGAAAACATGTTCCTGAAACTCGGCTCAGAGCTCAGAGCTTCCCTGAAAGAGGGTTAGTAGTGACTTGTTGCTCAGCTGGTCACTCACCCCCTAGGTCAACAATCATCAAAGATAAATGCTAAGGAATACCCACACCAGAAAACCTTTCCCCTTCATTGCTGACATGTGTCATAGGTGAGGTGGGGGCAGGAAAGGCTGACCCACATCTTTCTGCTGACAAAAGGCGGCACAGCACACCAGGTTTGGAGAGAAGAGGCAGAGGACCTTACAGCCCTCTTTTATTTAAGGGAGAAGAAAGGGTGGAGAGAGTACAGGCAGCTCTAAAATATGGAATTTTCGCTCTCCACTAACTCACTGGGAAAAGGCTCTTCCCCTCACCCCAATCTTTCAAAACCTTTCTTGATTATTAAACACTGAATGTCAACTACACAGTCGAACCAGAGCTGGCAACATCCAACTCTTCACCTTGGCACTCTGACCAGCAGTGAAAGAACCCAAGACTGTTTCCAGTCAGCGTGTTTAATCTACAGCACAACGTAAACACTTCACGGATGCCTCGGAACCCAACACCCTGAGAGCAGAGAAAGAACGCCTGTTTTTGAATGTGCATTTTCAGTTTCTCGCAATGTCCCAAAACCAAGGGGGGAAAAAAAGACCAACGAGCGCCCAAGGATCCTCTCTAGAGAGAAGGAAGGAAGCGCTAGCTGCTCATTCCAGGCAGACAACCGTGGGTCAGGAGAGGGGGTCACAGACGGCCGCACCTTAGGGTGCAAATCCACGTTCGGGACTAGGTCCTGAAGGAATATGCGGCGGAGGACACGGGGGTAATGATGTCTTTCAAAAAGCCGGGACACACAGTCGTTGTCGAGGTCTTTGCACCGGCGAGCGGTCCACCGCGCCCCTCCCGTCCCAGTCACTCACCCAAACTCGACCGGCTCCGCCACACAAAAGGCTCGGAGGGCGCCGCAAGCCCCTGGCCGGCGGCGGCCACGCAGCGGCGGCCCCGTTCAGCGTGCGGCGACGGCAGCGGGGACGCGAGTGGGAGGTCCCCGCGGGCAGCACGCGACCCCGCGGCCGCGTCCTTATCTGGACTGCGGCGGCGAGCGGGCGGGGAGGCCGGGGACGCCCGTGCGCCGCGTCCACAGATAGACGCTCACACGCGCCGCGCAGGCTCGTCCGTGCTCGCCGCGGCGGAGCCAGGGCGCTGCCGGCTGCCTGGAAGGGCCGGACCTGCCGCCTCCTGGGGGCGTCCGCCGATCTCGGGGTGAAGCGACTGGAGCGGCCGCCGCACCACCTCGCCCCTCCCGGCGGGCCGGGGGGTCGCCGGACCCCGCTCCCTCGGCCCGAGCGCTCCAGCTTCAGAGCCCCTTCGCCCCTGCCATCCTCTCCCCGCGTCTGCCCCTCCGCAGAGGCGGCCGCACAACGCTCCCAGGAGCGGGAGGAGGGAGCTAACCAGGAAAGGTGCCTCTGTACTTGAAGCGAAAGGGGGGTGGGGTCTCCTGGTTCGTGGACAAGGGCTCCGTCCCTTCCTCGCGCTTCGGCGGCGACACTGCCCCACGTCCGGGGGCTGGGTCCGGGGCGCGGGGGAGACAGCCTCACGGCCGCACTGCGGATCCGCCACAGGCAGCAGGGAAGAGCCGGCGAGAAAAGCAGCGAGGGGAGACTCCTGGTGTTTGATCCGAGGATTAAACCGAGAGCCTGCTGTCCCCAGACTGGGGGCGCCGCAGCGGCTGGGGGTGACTCGCCAGCCCACCCTCTTCCTCCCCAGACTTGCACAAATGAAGGGCGCAACTTCCAGCCTGAACTTCGCACGGAGTGCTAGAGCGACAGCCGCCCGGTCCTCCTCCGTCTGCAACCCTCGGACGCCGTCCTTGCCAACCCCGCACCCACTGGCAAGAGGGGCAAGCCGTGTGTCCCCGCTGGCCGGGGACCTGGCCCGCGCCCCCAACCGCGCGCTCCTGAACGGGCGGAAGTCAGGTGGATGCTTCGTTTATCCTAAAGCCGACCCAGGTCCGACCCAGGAGCATCCTGCGACCTCGCTCGTTCTCCGGACGCGGGTCCGGACCTGCGCGTCTTCGCCTCAAGGGACCGATCGCTGTCCTCTGCGGCCCAGGCAGTACAGCCGCTAAAGTCACCCAGGTGGGTGTGGAGGGGCTCAAACCTCCCCAGCCTTCTCAGTGAGGCTCGAAGGCAGCCGAGACTCGGCGCCCCGGCCCTGGGTCCTGGCTGATTTTCGCCCCTGGCCCTCCCGAGCCGGAGAGTCGCCGGCTCCGGGTGCCCCCAAGCAGCGATCGCGACAGCTTCGGCGGCGCGACTCACACTCACCCGCGGCCCCCGCTCCCTGTGCTCGCTCCCAGCGCCGTCGCCGCTTCCCAGGTCACTGCAGCCTCGGCAGCCCCGAACCGCGAGGGGGCAGGGCAGTGCGGGGCGGGGCGCAGCTGCTGCCTCAGGTAACAATGCTAAGAGGCTGATCCCAGCTCCCGCCTCAAGGCCAGCACGCCCCTTTCTTTTCGGCCCCTTCCTCCCTCCCACAGCTCCGCCGCTGGCGTGGCGGCCCTCACCTACACCTGCGCGGGGCCGCGAGGGGGCTGGAGGTTTGGACGCAGCCATCCGACAAGCTGCTCCCCGCATCCAAAGGCTGGAGGACCAGACGGTTGGCCACCGAGGGAAATAGGGGCGGCGGGGGGCAGAGATATACGGACTGTGCAGAAGAGCCAGGTATCCTCGTGGAAGCACAAAAGGGGAGGCGCCAAGCTGGCTTCTGAACCCCCTTCCACAAAGGAGCCTCTGCGGCAGCCTCCTCCGCGGACACGCGCGCTCCCTCCTGCACGCACACCCTCCGCGTGCACACCTAAACGCGCCAGCTCACCCCCTGCTCCACGCTTGTTTCTCCCCGGAGCAGTAGGCAGGACTTGGGCGAACGGTCCCAGCCCGCGCAGCCGAATCCTAGCCGGGCAGGAGCTTCCCAAAGGTCAGCTCCTCTCCGGGGCCTGCCAACATGGAAGTTTACTTTTGTTTTTTTTTT
>NW_017731408.1:3262437-3323243 GCF_001890085.2 Hipposideros armiger | reverse complement strand
CTACATCCAGTGCACACTTCCTACTCCTCAAGCCCCCCTCCTACTTAGGCTCCCAGTCCCCCCCCCCCCACTGTACTGTGTGCTCTAAAATCAGTCATTTTTTTGAGAGGTCAAGTCCAGTGACCCGTTCTCAGCCCCCCTTCCCTTTGATCTCCCTGCAGCATCCCGGCCTGCTGGCCTCCCCTGCTGACCCATCTTGTCCTTTGAGGACAGTAACTGGATTCTTCCAACCCTTTATCTCCAATTATCCCATGAGTACTGCCTTCTGACTTCAATCTGGATGAGTCCAGATTTCGTAGGGCCTGAAGCCTGTGTAACTCTTGAGTTAATGAAAACTTTCAAACCCAACATTAGATCTGTGTCCGGGAAAAGTGAGGGGCATGAAAACTTGAGCTCCAAGGCAAGTCCACTTCTGATTTCATCTCTATGTCAGGGACTCTTGAATCCATCTTGTCCCTGTAAGATCTCAAGTCCAAATTCAATGTCCAAAGTCCACTTATCTTTCTCTCAAAACTAGAACTCTTCCTGCCCGCATCCCTTATGCAAGGCCTGATTTTTAAAATTTGAAGCCCCAGCTTTCCTCTGGTTCTTTTTCTCTTCTAAATTTCTTATATCCAAGTATTTGCCAAATTTGTTGCTTTTCCCCAAGTAATCTCTCTTAACATCTGTGCTCTACATTCACTGTCACCACACGAGCCCCAAGTAGAGGAAGGGGAAACATATTTATTTACTGTGGCCATGTGTCAGGTATCACACTTGGTTCTCAAGGAGTTAAATTGGGACTCCTGTGTCCACTGGCTCTTTAGCGTTCTTTCTCTCTCTTCTCTTCTCCCTGACTCTGTCATGATTATGTTGATTCTTATTTTCTATGTTGTGCTTATTAGGTGGCCAAAAAAGTACATGAATAGAGCAGAGCACAACTCTCAAATAGCGTTAAGGTTCCGATGGATTGATCAGAAGGCTGCAAATCTAGAGGACAATTTAGTCAGCTATTAATATGCTGATTGTTAACCACACCCTCATCTCACCTGAGTTTGTGCTTGGGAGCTAAGATCTGCTGTTCGTCTGTTTCCCAGGAAAGTGTCAGTCACTCTGTGAGGAAGGCTGGAGAGACTCCTGAGGCCAACTGTGCCCAAAGTCAGCCCGGCCCCTGGAACCTGTGGCTTGGATGTGGCTGCTTCTGCTACTGCAGGGGCTCTTGAGCAGTGGGCATTGTGGCCAGCTTGCACATTTTCAAGCCAGCCAAACCTCTCAGGGAGTGTGTTAGTAGCTTAGTGTGGCCCAGGCAACGGGCCTCACAGGTGCCAGCTCCCAGCCCTACAGAAGAATTCTGTTTGCAGTTTGCTCTCCCCATTGCCAGGCTGTGTTTTCCAGATTGCTCCATTTCCTTTGCCCAATTCATTCTTCTAGCTTCACCTCCTTAGCCCTGAGGAGCTTTCTGTTTCTCCTACATCAAGTATTTTGTACTTGAATCTGTCATTAGGAGCCACTAAACAAAGCCTCAAACAAAAATAAATGAGTCAAATTGTAGGATCCATTCTCAAGAATAACAGGCTTACAGTTCTAAAATAGGCTTATTTGCTTAAGGAATAAATCTAATTCATGAGCTGAATTCATTGGCCCTCTAGGGAACCACGGTGGACTCATTTCAGTGTGAGGCATCACACTGATTTTTAAATACGGCCCCCTCTCATAAAAACTGAGATTTACTTAATCTTTATTCTTCTTAAAACATATCTGATGAGATCAGTTGCTCAGCTCAGTATTTAGATTATAGGCTGTGTCTTGGCTCTTACAACTGGAAACTGCAAGAGAAACAAACTCTACCAACTCTGTAGTGAAACGGACTTGCGAAGACTCACCAACCCTTCTAGCAAGTCGTTTCTAAGAGGAATTGCTAGACCTCGTTTCCCTCAAAGAGTGGAAAGTATAAAATAAATAAAATCAGCAGAATCATTACTGTCACTATAAATGGAAATTTGCATCAAATATCTTATGGGCAAAATGCAGACACTGTATTACTAAAATTTTCCAAACAACTCAGAACTGACAAAATGTTTTATTTCTGTAGGCTAAGAAATTTAAATAGTAAGTTGGCTTTAAATATAGTAAACAATGGCTAAGCTCTGATCATTAAGAGGGAGAAACTTTTTTTCTAGATGCTAAGTAGTGATTTCTGAAAGTGTTAAATAGAAAATACTTTCACACATGATGCCATGGCAGCATCAACAGCATTTCCTTTACCAGAAGTAAAGACAGGTATTTTGTCAGTAATAGTGCCTGATTTGAGGGTAGGAGGAACGACAGACAACTCTTACCCAACATACAGGAATGAGGTAAGTGGACACCCCAGGACCCTTGTTCCCAATCTGTATGTTTCTGTAGAGCAAACTGTCCATTTTCTCCCTTTGAAGGGGTTGTGTGTGTGTGTGTGTGTGTGTGTTGGAGGAAGGGATGGAAGTAGAAACTAAGGAAAGAGAAATATAGTTGACCCTTGAATAACGCATGGGTTAGGGGCGCTGACCGCAACACAGTTGAAAATCACATACATTTTGACTCCCCCAAAAGTTAACTACAAATAGCCTACTGTTGAATGGAAGCCCTATCAATAACATAAACAGTAAGTCAACACACATTTTGTGTGTTATATGTATTATATACTGATTACGAAAACCATAAGGAAGAGAAAATACATTTATAGTACTTACTGAAAAAAATCTGAGTATAAGTGAAACCGTGCAGTTCAAACCCACTTTGTATATATCACTGAGTTTGTACCAAGGAAACCTTCAGCTAGGCCTTTTTTGAGTTTACAATGATATAGTGCTTGGAAAACTGGTTGGTGTTGATTATAAATGTAGGGTCTGGTTACTATTCAAATTTTGAGGAGAAAAATAGCTTTAAAATGTAACACGAAAGCGTTATCATTTCTTTCCACTACCCACCATCAACAATAAGTGTGTGAGTCTCAATAAAAGGAATTAAGCTAAGGAGTATGTCAGGTGACATTTTCTTTTGCTACTGGTTTTAACTGTTTCCAAATTGCTTACCCTTCTAAGAAGTTAGAACAAACAGTAATTTGAAATCATAACACATGCAGGCCAGGCAGTCTCCAAACAGAAACCCAATGAATCAACAATATTGGTATGCGGTGCGTGTGTGTGTGTGTTTCTGGGGAAATACTATGTGCACATTCCGTGCAAGACTTTGTAGGGCACGTACAGGTGTGTGAAAGGACATGTTGGTGACTTAGCAATTTGTAAAGCCCTTTTTATTCCCCTGGGAGATGGAGTCTGTACTTAGTTTGGTGGACCGGTTATGATAGCAAATAATAAAATGAGCCCATAACAATTAGCATCTTAATACTTCTCAAGCCAAATTTATGGAATAATTAAAATGGACCATTTTTGGAGAAAGTAAAGACGGTAAGGCGTTTGGTGGAAATACCATTTTTCAAATTTTGACTGGCCTTGGCCATAAAGCGGATCGTTATCAAAACAGCTCACAATTAGCTCCCAGCTACATCGCTTTGTAGGCCTGTCCAGGCTAAGGCGGAAAGTGGGTGGGCGCACTGGGGATAAACCCAGGACTTCTCTTTTCATTTTCGCTCCTGATGTGCTGTCCCCTCCCGAGAAAAGAGGCTCCTGTATTTCATCAGTTCAGAGAGATGGTATTAAACATCAGTCACTTGTAGTTTAAAATGGATGAAAAACTTTCCCCTCACATTTCTAAGTTCCTTTTATCTAGTGTTTTTGTGCATATGGCCAGCTTTTTGTGTTGCATTGTATATTAGGTCATAAAAGAGAGTAAAATTTACCTGTACAAAGTATTTTTCTATTGGTGGTGTCTCAGGACTAGGCAGGAGAAAAGAGCAAATCACTTTACATTTTTCCTGAAATGATGGTTTTCTAAGTAAAACCCTGGGCTCACTTCCCAGAGCACACCTTTGCTGAAGGCACAGGTAAATAAATTGCTGAATTTTTGAGTTTTAAATTGTGTCGTGGTGCTGCTTCCTCTGAGGTGATGGATGCGCAGTGTTGCTCAGAGTGTCTGTTTTACACAGGGAGGGAGGGAATGTAAGGCAAACACACGATTAAACACAGGACTTTAATTTACACTGTACAATGGAATCATTTTTATGCTGGAAATGGCTTCACCAACCTCCCTCCCCCCACCTCCCTGAGAGACGAGAGAGAGAGAGAGAGAGAGAGAGAGAGAGAGAGAGAGAGAGAGAGAGAGAGGCAATTTCTCTTCCTAGAGAAATTGCTGTCACTGTGGATTCTTATTTAACCCAAGTTTGGGGTCACAAAGTCACATCACATCATCACATTTGTAATTTAAGAGTATAAACAGGGAAAGCAGAGAAGATGCTAGATGTCCACACGTCTTCCTTCTCCCCCTTCACGCCCCCCATTATCAAATATTTGAACCTATTTTTTAGCGTTGCATTCTTTCCTTTACAAGCACGTCCTCTTTACAGTTTATCTCAATAAAGAGACGAATTTCCAAGGGCGCCTTCTTGCCTGCTGGGCATAATCAGGTTAAACCTTGTCTACTGGAAGGAATTCTACCCCAGCAGCTCCACGGCACCAGAGCCTCATAAAGTGGGGAGGGGGGGCCTTTGTGATCCCCGTGCTCACGGTACAGAGTCTACAGAAGTCACAGGATGGTGTAAAAACCTTTGCCCCGTGTGTCAGGCTGGGTAGAGGCACCATAAAGAAATCAGAGGGGCTAATTCACAAGGCTGGAGCAGGAACGGGCATGGAGGAGAACAGGGAGCCGTGGAGGTTATGACTCACCCGCACATTTTATTAACATCTAAATTTTTAACAAAAGTCACATGCTATTCTACTTGAGCCACATTTCTTGAGATAACCAACAAAGCATTTTTTTTGCGTGTGCTTGTCTTTCCTGTCAAAAGAAGCTGATTGCTTCTTCATCAGGCTACAATCCTGGAAACGGCAATAAAGGACTTTACTGGAATTGTTTTCAAATTCCAGAAAGCCCTCTGCAGATCCTATGGTTCCCCTGGGTGACCTTGAAACACTCGTGCACCCCAGTCCTTGTGAGCCTCGTTATAACCCACCCATTCAAGTAGCTAGGTAACTAGTTATCCATCTCTTTTTCTTCTTAAAAATGGAAGCAGTCAGGTTGACCTCCAGGTGGAAACTAAGGTCATATGTTAAACTACAAAATCTTCTAACAGTTCTCCCCTGGTGACCTACAACCTGTGCAAAGATTCTGCCTGTTTGTCCAAATACACTCTAGTGCTACTAGGTAAAAAGGATTCCATCGTTCTGTTAGACTGCTGGCAAGGAAAAAAAAGATTCAAAGCCTACAAAGAAATAATATTGCACTATATTTAAAATTTGGTTTACGTTTGACAACATGGATAGGACCACTTCCACAGACCAAGCCACCGTGATAGAGTAAAATGCACCCTTTTGCATCACACACACAAAAACACATGCACGCATGAAACAGTCACTTTGGAGTCTAAGGCTGGCTGCTTCCACACTCAACCACTACTAGCATGTTACACACACTGGTCCCTCCCCTCCCCTCAACCATTTATTCCTAGGGTTTGCATAGACTTTCTCTCCATTACACCAAAAAGTTTGAGGGCAGGGCTGTCTCATTCACCCTTGTATCTCAGTAATATCTATTTCCAGGGCTCTGACAATGGTTGTTTGGTCACTGTGTCTGCCCTCTGAACTTGGTCCTCATCACCAGTGAATGACACCAGTGGGCCTCTAGTCCTTCAGAGCTAGAAGCTCCAGCAATGATAATCGTCGTTACTGACATGAATGAATGCCTCTACGCAAGGCAGGAAGGGCTACAGAAACATTCAAAATGGTTCTGCCCTCAAGAGGATTCTGTGATCCAGAAGGAAAACCACCAGATTGAGAGTCAAACTGCTTGAAGCAGGATCTAAGAGCACGTGAAGCGAACAGCCAGACGGCAAAACATTTTACGGGGAACTGAAGACATGTAGGCGTGCACGGGCCAGTCAAGTGAAACATTTCAGGAGACATGCTGATGCTCGACCCAAAGCAATGCAGCCGCATGCTGGACTGAAAACACCTCCAGCTTTGACAGCTTGAGAAGAATGATTGGGATAGAGCTCTCTCTTCTGACATTTGATACAGAGGATTGAGAATCGAAGCATGGGGGTGGAGGGTTAGCTCAGTTGGTTAGAGCGTGGTGCTCATAACACCAAGGTTGCTGGTTCAGTCCCCGCATGGGCCACTGTGAGGTGCGCCCTCCTTAAAAAAAAAAAAAAAGAGAACCAAAACAGGTAGCATGGATCCTCTACTTCTTTTAGAGCTATAGCAAAAGAATGGGGACTCCTAATGTCAAAGACTAAGCATACCCTTGGTCAGAGAGTCATCTGGATCTGTCACTGCCTGGGTAAAATGCTTATAGGCTAGGTGTACAAGGTGCCAAAGAGGCTACTGTAAGGAAAAAGATACTATAATAATTAAAAGTCAGCACACTAGAAATGAAATGAATCATGAATGAAGGTTTTTTTAATTGGTTGGTCTCGGGTCACCACTAGTGAACAGTAATTCACATAAAAATGAGCTAAAAGGACTGAACAGGCAGAGTTCTTCCTAGAATAAGTCAAGGTCAGTGTTGGGGTCGCTGCCAGGGAAGTCTGGAGTGGATTGGACTGAAGCTACTTGTGTCTTGGGGAAAAAAGACTTGTTTTCATTGCTCTAAGTCATGAGCACAAATAGTGACTCCAAAAGCTTGAAAACCCGGAGACAGCACAATAGTCTTTTATGTCATTGCATTTTTTTTTTAAAGGCCAAAGAGGCAAGTTGGGACCACTATGAAGCATGAAGCTTTAATACTTCACTTTCCCTTCCCTTGTGAGTTTAGGAAAGCTCTTCTATTTTCTTTTTCTTAACTATATCATTAGACTTATAGCTAGCTGTTCATTTAAAAATTCTAACTAATTTCTCTTATTTTATGGCTGGTTTAACTGGAGAAAAATGCTAACTAAACTTCAAAGAAAACATCGTGAAGCTTTTTAGAGAAATTAAGTTTAGAGAACATAAAAGAGGGATAATTTTTTTTAAAAAACGATACCATAAGAAATCTAAGTGATAAAATTAAAGGTCTGGCATTCTCTGTTAAGTGACCATCAACTTAAAATAGACTGATATAAACATAGCTTGGTATACATGAAGCACATGGTAACCACAAACTAAAAATCTATAAGAGATATACAAGAAATATTAAGAAAGAAATCCAAATACAACATTATAGAAAATCATCAACATATAAGAAAGCAAGAGAATAAGGAACAGAGAAGAGCTACAAAAACAATCAGAAAACAATGAATTGGGCTGGCCAAGTGGCACAGTTCATTAAGAGTTGGCTTGGGACACCAGCTCTGAGCAGCAGGGCCTCCAGTTCAGATCCCACATGGGCCCTCTACAGCTAAGATGGTGAACAACAGCTCGACCTGGAGCTGGGCTGCCTTTGAGGCGATGGTGTAGGCTGCAGTGGGGCTGCAGTGGGCTGCCGTAAGCTACCATGAGTGGCCAGCAGCCAGCGTGAGTGGCTGGCAGCCGGCGTGAGCTGCCGTGAACCGTGGTGAGGGGCTGTCCAATGGCCAGCGACTGATCTGCCTCACCCGGGAAGAGCGCAATGATCACAATACAAACATGGGCCAGTGAAGCGATGTCCTCCACAACTAGACTAAAGAACAAAAGGATGGCAACTTGTCTGTTCCCCTTCCCCGATTCCCCAATTAAAAAATAAATAAATAAAACTTTCAAAAAATACCAAAACAATGAATAAAATGACAATAACTACATACCTATCAATAATTGCTTTACATGTAAATAGATTAAATGCTCCAATCAAAAGACAAATACATAAAGAAGATGTGGTACATATATACAATGGAATACTAGTTAGCCATAAAAAAGAATGAAATCTTACCATTTGCGACATGGATGGACCTAGAGGGTATTATGCTAAGTGCAATAAGTCAGACAGAGAAAGACAAATACCATATGATCTCAATTATATGTGGAACCTAAAAAACAAACAAAACAGAAACAGACTCATAGATAGAGAACTGATAGTTGCCTGATGGGAGGGAGTTTGGGGGGCTGAGTGAAAAGGTGAAGGGATTAAGGAGGATAAATTAGTAGTAAAACAGTCCATGGGGATGTGGAAGTACAGCGTAGGAACTATAGTCAATATTATAACTATAATGGTGTCAAGTGGGTGCGAGACCTACCAAGGTGACCACTTCATATGAAACTAATATAATATTGACTGTCAACTGTAACTGAAAAAAAAAAAAAAAAAAAAAAAGGTCTGGCCTTCTCCGGTGGCCAACACCAGTCCAAGAAGGAATTGTTAGACCCACTTCAGGGACCATCTGAAACTCTTGAGGGTGTAGTGGAATCAGGTGATGAAAGTCAACACCAGTAAGTCGACCAGTCATTTAGTAAATACTCATGACCGTTGAAACCTAGATTTTTTTTCAAGTCACTTGATAGTACCAGTGATTATATAGTAACCATTGCCATGGTAAAAACTCAATTCTCAAAACATCACCTGGGCTTTTTTGCCGCTTTATTATTGATGTAAGCTAGTTAGAAAATTTTATTCCACTGGATTTTCCTTGTTCTGATCTAAGGTAGGGGTGAGGGAACAGGAAACAGAATTTGAGAACAATGTAAATAAACATCCATTATTTCTTTGGGGGGGTAGTTCTTTAAAGATTTAAGCTAATTTATTAAGAAGTGTGAATTAAGGAAAATTTGGCCAGCTCATAAAACATGTTTTTAGATTGAGAATAAGTTATTAAAAATTACCAATGTTTAAATATATTTTATTGTAAGCAGTCTAAGTTATAATTGAAGGTATGAACAGCTAAGTTTTTTTAAAAGATTTTTATTGGGGGAATTGGGGCAGGGCAACAGTGCTGAGGAATCGGGGTGAACAGCTAAGTTTTAAGAAATCTAGAGTAGCATTTGCTTATTTATGAGAATAATTGAGATAGAAGAATCCATTTGTAGCTAAAATACAGTAGTGTTTTACTTTTGAGTTTAAGTTCCCTTATAGTTTCAAATAGCTATTTAAAAAGTTGAGGAAAAAAGGAGGAAAGAAATGTAGTTAGTGATGCATGTCATTCCTACATGACTTCTTTTTTCTAACTAGTCTCATATCCTAAGCTACTTCTGCTATTTCAGTTGCCATTTCTGTAATCTTTACTGAAAAACAGAAAACTGTTCAACTTTAAGCTTTCCTTAATTTCTGTGTTTCCCAGTACAAACCAATTTCTTTCACATGTTACTATTGATAGAGGAGGGATTCCGATATCTGCAGGAGTGAAGCAGTGGTGTCATTGGCTGTACCACAAAAAGTTTGATTGCCACTTTGGTGCAAGAGGGAAAGCTTAGCAGGAAACTACCTGTATTTCTGGATCAAATGTCCTAGTAATTCTTTTTTTAATTATAATGAAAACTTTCAAAGAAGGAAAAGTTAAGAGACTAGTACAATGAAACCCCACACAACCACCCTCCTATTTCAATAATTAACATATTGCCATATTTACTAAGACCTCTTCTCTTTCCCTTTTCTCTCTGCCAGCTGTGTCTCCATATTCAATTCTCTCCTATGTATGTATAAATGTATGTATTGTTGCTGAACTATTTAAAAGTAAATTGCAGACATCATGCCACTTCACCTGTAAGTTTTTCAAAAAGCTTCCTAACATAGAATTAGACATAACTTAGGTGGAGGATAAAAATAAATTCACATGTATAATTTGAGTTCTTTATTCACTATCCCGAAAACTTAGTTTTAACACTTCTCAGGAAGGCTAAACCAGATTAGTTAGCTTCCCTCTCCTTCTCCCATAATACTTCCATCCATTTGAAAAAGACAAAAAAGTTTTTTACGGCAAGACGTTGCTTTTTCTTTAGAACTTCAATAGCTAGACTCCAAGATGTGGTGCAAAGTAATATGGTTTACATTTTTCTTCCTTATGTGTCCCCATGCCAGCAAGGTGTACATTTCACTCTTAAGATATTTATGCAAACACATATACCTGTACCAAAAGCAAGATATGAAAGTCTAAGCCATGCAGAGTTACTTTTGTCTAAGATCAACAAAAAGGTATCTTGTTCCTCTTTCTTATGAATCGACAATTCATGACAAAACAAAGTTGCAGAAAGGTCACAATCTGTAACAGAGGATGCTTATGGCCAAGCCTAGCTTAGGCCCAAGCAAAACAAACCGTGGTTTTGATTTTTGTGGAAATTTCATTTGTAAAAATGTTACTGAAATTCCCAGCGCTGATAATATACTAATCAATTGACTGCACAGAAACAGAGTTAGTTCTCAGACTGGGTCTAATCTCCCTTCCTCATATGGATGGTCTCCTCTTTCCATATCAGAGTTAACACCAGAATAACAAATAGTCCTCACTTAATTTACGTAACTAAGAGTCAACCTTTATTCCACAAAAACAAAGCTGAACTTCATAGTTTCCTGTACATTAGGAGGACCACTTAGCAATTTATTATAAAGGCCCATTTATGCCAAGAAACCTGTTGAACAGGAAACCTTCAAGTGTGAACATAGAACAGAATTTAATGAAAGTCCTCGAAAGAGGAAAGTTGTTTGCATTGTCATTCTATTTTAATAGGTCTACTTGTATATTGTAAAAATAGTCAAGGACCTGTGGCCCTTGTAAAAGCTTTGAACTATGCAAAATATAACTGGCCTTTCAATCAGGAAATAGCCTATTCACAACCAGACAGTCTTCACCAATATAAAAATCTGTAACCTTACAGGGGAAATCAGATTTTTTAAAATGCCTAAATTTGGTTAGAATTTAGTGATGAAAGCCCTCAGATGGTATCGACTCTCCCAGGCAACCCAAAAGGTTGAAGAAAAGAGCTACTGGCAAAAGAAATTAGGGAATATTATTACAAAATTGGTCACTCTTAGTACTTCACAAACATTAGTACAAACTATATACAAATGCTGCACTGAACTAGCAATTTAAGTAATTTGCTTTTATTTTTCACACCTACAGTCATCTCCAGTAAGGATACGGAGACAGCACATTTTGAGGTAGAAACATTATTCTGCAAATTGACAGTCCCATGATTTAAAAGACACATCTTTAGCTTTTCAATATACATAGTTTTACTTTATATAGCACTTTCCAGATTCACATGATTTCTTTTTCAGAATACTTTAAGATCAGTGGATTGAAAGATGAACATCATACACACTTTGACATGTACCTAATATGAATCCATTTAGGGATGGATGGATGATTATTATTTTTTTCCAACTAAGAAGACATCGAATACACATTGTATTTAACTTTAGAAGAAACAACACTTTTGACACATTGTTTGAATTACGTGGTTGAAATGGCAGGATTTAAAGGGGGAATTCGTGTATTTAGGGGCCTTCCTATCTTCACCTGTAAAAAAAGGGTGTTAAATAGATCATCTCTATGGAACCTTCTATTTCACACTATGGGATAAGCTTCAGTAACATTATCAGTGCTTTGAGTATGGAAAAGATGCTTCTTAAAGTCTAGGTTTCAGCTAACTTAACTCTGCAAGCTGTGGTCCTTCTTGGGCCCTAGATTTGGAAGCTTTAGGATTGTTAAATTAACTAATCAAGGGGACCGTTAGATTGAGGTGCCTTTAAGGCCTTAGTAGCCTAGTAAGTCTGAAATGCCTCAAGATTAAGAAATCAAAACAGCCAATCACAAATAGCCAGTTTTGCCTTTCCCCAACCACTTAAGCTTCAGCCAATTAAATAACTTCCTTGCCTTGCTTTCACCACCTCTTCTCTATAAAAGTATTTCCCCTAGCTCCTCTTGGTGGAGGGCTCCTAACCACTTCCGGTTTGGCACTGCCTGATTCGAATCAGTTTTTGCTCAAATAAATTCTTAAAATTTTTAACATGCCTCAGTTTATTTTTAACAGGATGAAGAATTCAATTTCACAGACATGCTCTTCAGTGCATTTTTTTCTTGAATAATTTCTATTTTAATAAGAGCAAAGTCAACTATTTCTCTGCCCCACACTCCACAACTCCCCAAATCTGGATTATTCATCTTTATCTTCCTGACAGCTTTCCCCTCTCCAATTAAAACATTTATAAAGTGATGTTCTGATGGTTATATACTTTATGTCCTTTTATGCATACTGGCTTTAAAAACACGCTAAACAGGCATGTGTGTATGCTCTTGGGAGGTATAAACTGATGAAATCTTTCTTGAAAACCAACTGGCAATACATAACAAAGTCTTAAAATATGTAAAACTTTGAGGGCTCATTTTCACATCTAAGAATCTAATTTAAGTGAATAACTAGGTAAGAGTATAAAGATGAATACATGCATGTTAAAGGACATGCAAACTAGAGTTTATAATATAAGTAATTGGTAACTAAAATATCTAACTTCATGGGAGTTAGGTAGTTCCATGCAGTACTTATTGACTTGTGAAGTTATTTTGAAATTAACTTCTAATTTTTTTGTACAATGAATATGAATTACTTTCTTAACAAAGTAAATACGAGGTGCAATCAAACAATACGGTGAATGTTTAAATAAAAAAAATTTATTACAGCAAAAGACACTATGCCATTAATCACCCTCAATATACTCCCCCTCACTTCGAATACATTCATCCCGTCATTCTTGCCACTTCCTGAGGCAGTTCTGGAAGTCCTCTTTTGTGAATGTCTTTACTTCATCCATCATGACAATGCTGTGTCACACATCGCTTTTGGTACAGCAATTTCTGCCAAATAAAAACATTACGGTGTGTCCCCATCCACCTTATTCACCGGCTCTGGCACCGTGCGACTTCTGGCTCTTCCCCAAAGTCAAAATGATTCAGGACATTGAGGCAGCCACAACAGCGCAACTAAAGACATTCATGAAACAGGACTTCTAGAACTGCTTCAGAAAGTGGCAAGAATGATGGGATAAGTGTGTTCAAAGTGAGGGGGGGGGTTATTTTGAGGGGGATTAATGGCAATGTGTTTTACTGTAATAACTTTTTTTAAAATTTTAAACATTCACCGTATTTTTTGAGCTCACCTTGTATACTACTGGCTAATGTGTTAATTTACTTACTCCTTTTGCACATGGACCCATGACTCAGAATCACTAATATTTTTAGTTTACTCTGAAAAAAACATCAATTCATGAAACTATTTAATTCCTTAGCTACTATAATTGTTACTCAAATGTGGTAAGAGTAAACATGTTCTCCCAAAAGAGATGTCAATTGAGGGAAAAGAACAGCTTACTGAAATAAGTGACAGAAGCACCATTTTTTGTTATTGTTTTTAAAGTTCAGGAAAGACAAATCCTTTGTCTCAGAATTTCCGAGTCACTGCTTATTTTAAATTATGAATAGCCAGAGAAGCAAGGCACTGCAGCAAACACTTTTAATAAGAATACAAAATTCACACCAGAGGCACATTCTGGGGACTGTAAATGCACTATCACAAGTAGTAATTCTGCTGGAAGAATAAAATAAGGCTCTTTCAGAATACAAATATACAGGAGGGAATGATTTGAAACAGGTTTATGATTTACAATCACATTACATTGTATTAAGCACTGGAAACAGGCATATTATTTTAAAAGCCAGCTAGAAGGCATTTGAACATATATAACAAATCTTACAGTCCACAAAGTTCATGTATAACAGTAATTTTAAGTACTTCATTTCAACACAAAAGAAATGAACAGATGAAGGGATACCTCTCAAAATATTAATGTCTATGACAAAAATCAAAAGAACTTATATTTAAAAAGGATTACATTCCTGATGCAACCACAAAGCTGACAAGCCAACCACATAACACAAAACCAGTGCTGAGCAACTAAAACAGCACTGGCCTCTCCAACCCCCTTCTTCTTCTTACCACCACAATGTCCATATCGCCTTTCCATTACTCAAATGAAAAAAATTCTTTCGTCTTCCCATTCCACAAGAGGAATGAAGAAAAACCAAACCGTAAATTCAAAAGTTGATTTCACCATAAACCCTAAACGTGGTTTAACAAATACAAAGAAACCCAACATTTACACACAGTGCTCCTTTTCGAGGAAGGAACAGACACATACATTATCTGAAAGGGGTTTCCTTATGGATTATGTACATTGGTTGAATGAGAATTACTTCATCTGAGAAGGCACATACCTGTGATTTAAGGCTTAACCGGTATTGTTACACATGGAAGTCAATGAAGGCTGTCTAGGAGTTCACTTCTGTCAAAATGGAATTTACCAAAAAAATTAATTTCTATTCCCAAGTCTACCTGTCAAAAAAAAATTCTCTGAAGCAGGTTTCATTATGAATCAAATGAAACTGCTAACATAACCGTCCTGTGACTTTGGATGATGCAAATCCGTAAGCTCAAAAGCCTCATAGAAATGACAGTGTGATTCCTGCGTCTTAAAAAAAAAGTCTACACAAAATTACGGTGGTACAGATTCATTTCTGAAAAGGTATCTGCCACAGCTCCACAAGCCAATCATTCATTAGAGCGGCCATCTCTGTGTGGATGCCGCAGGAACACCATATAATTTCACTCTGCAAAATAGGTTCTTTTTTCTTTAAGACAATACATGAAAATGAATCTCTTAAAGACGTTTAATATATTCATATATAAAATATCTGATGTTGATACAAATCATGTAAACCTCCCTTTGGAAAAGTTACAACTGGCCCTCATTTCCAGGACCAAAAGCCTTGAATTTTTATCTGGTCAGTGCAAATCTATATGAGATGTTTTCAAACTACAGAAATAGCCATCAACCCTCACAATACAAAAGGATTTCTCAAAAAGGAAAATTTTTGTGTGTGTTCAGATTATAGAAATTATGCTTAGATTAAAACCACCCACATTCCTGTCAAATTTAACAGTTTTAATTGTTAAAATATGAAAAAGGGAAAAAATTAAAACTGTTTGTGCAAGAATCTCTATAATGGTTGTCACCCTTCCTCCTTCCCCCAACTCTGCTTAATTCTTATTAGGTTTGTTTAGAAATATGACAATGTGACTTTGCTTCTTTCTTTTTTCCAGGAGTGAATTTACTGCTCTTCAAGCCAAGATGGGGCATCCACTCCAGGAGTTTTCAATTTGATATGGAACTGTTTAAGTGTCTGTTCAAGCTGCTTCTGATTCCCAGCAAAGTAAGCGGCAATGGCATTGTGGAAAAGGACCAGCTGGTTGTGCAACACTTTGACCTGTGAACAGGGCAGAGTTACAAAAGACCAGGCATTAACACAAATGACAGTGAAATATAAGGTGGTTTATTACACGTCTTAATTAGTGTCTCTCTCTTCAGGAAAAGCTGTTTTCATAATGCAAAGTAATTCACGCACACCTATAGTACACTGCTTTGCAGGGTCACTGAGCCTTTAATGACTTAATTTCCCTAAAGGGAATAGGTCAGTTTAAGAAACTAAATAAATATAGGCATACCTCTTTGTAGTGTGGTCCACTTTACAGCACTTCACAGATGTTGCATTTTTTACAAGGTGAAGGCAAAACCCTCCACCAGCAAAATGCTAACGACTCGCTTTATTGCGGGGGTCTGGGATCAAACCCGCAATATTCCGAGGCACACTTGTACTCTGTTAACCATTTTCAAATATTATTGAGGGCATTAATTAAAAATATCACTTAATCTCCTCTCAAACTAAAACTATTCAAAATCAAATACTGAAGAGGGAAAATTATATATAAATAATCGCTATATTATTGGGTTGTCGGAAAAGTCATGATGTTTTTTTTCTGTTTTTCATTGCAAAAATGCGTCATGACTTTTCTGACAACCATATATATATATATATATATATATATATATATAATATACCAAGTATGAACATCATTAAGCTAAACTTTATGTAAAACTGAGCAGACTAGATACTTCTAAATGCTGCAGTTCTCTGCAAAGAATTAGGAAAATGGCAGGAAGTGTTGTCCAGAAAGCCAATTTACTTAAGGTTCATATGACTCCCAGTTATTTTCAATTGTTTATTTCTTGTAATGATATCAGGAGTATGTTTTAACCAAGTAACACGACCTCTATGAATCTTTATTAAAGAAATCAGCAAAGCATCACAAAGATTTATGAATAAAGTTGTTTCCAGGGGTCTTATTTATAACTGTAAAATGTTCAATACAGAAAGTATAATTTTTACCCATCCAATCCAATTTTCATTGAAACTGAACTTTAATAATTTTTAATGATGTAAAAATATCTGATATTGCTCAAGAGTTTGCGCTCTGAGCAACAGCGGTTCGAGTCCAGCCCGAGCTGAGCAGCCGCTGAGCTGCCAACAGGTAGCAGGATGGCTCAGCTAAAAAAAAAAANGGTTCGAGTCCAGCCCGAGCTGAGCAGCCGCTGAGCTGCCAACAGGTAGCAGGATGGCTCAGCTAAAAAAAAAAAAAAAAAAAAATCTGATATATGTGCTAACTAAAAAAAATAGGATAGAACATTTTATATATGACATCTGTATTTACTATATTATACACACATAACACACACATGCATAGTCTCTCAAGCCATTTCTTCATCTATCTATCTCTATAAAGGAAAAAACACAACATATTTATATTGGATATTTTTGATTTGTAAAGTCTTTATTTTTAAAATTAACATATTATACAAATTACATATGCTCGAGATTATAAATTAAAGTCTCCTGATTTACACTCTACTTATTCCCCTCCCCTCCCAGCTGAGAGGATCACTATGAAACAGTTCATTGTGTATCCTTTGAGAAATTTTATACAATATTTAAAATACTAATAGATTGCACTACGCACACTTTTAGTAATTGGTTTTTACTTGAAATATCTTAGACATTTTTATCCCGTTCATTTATTTATTCAACAAGTATTAATTAAGTACCTTCTTCTATGTTCCACGTACTATTCTAGGTGTTGAGGATGTAGAAAAACACCCCATTCCTCATAAACTTACACTCCTAGGGGATGGCGAAAGGGAGGGAGGCAAGAAACAAGATAAGCAGCGACACCCTGGAGATTTGTCTCAAGCCGGGCTCACCTCTAACTGCTCAAGCCTTTAGGGTGCCTGTTGCTGCTGTTCACCTAGAAGTTGTTAAAAACAAAAGGAATTTTCTCTCCTCCTCTGACAAAGAAAGTTTCCGGCAGGAGTATAGTTTAAGAGGACCAGATAGCAGGAAGCAATGGAAACTAATAATACCTGTACAAGCTAAAAGAGGTGTATCTTAAATTTATCTGGTCAGACATTTGAGGCCTGCAAGCTTTCTAAACGAAAATCTTTGGTGCCAGTTACAGCAAGGACCACAACTAAACTTTTAACTGTATACAGTGCCTGTCAGGCAATGTAAAAGGATACAAGAACACTAGGATAAGTAAGGCACAGGACAACACAAAATGATGATCAGTATGATAAAGGGGTAGAAATACATCAAATTAACGCAAAAAAACCCCACATACTGCAGAGAGAGGAGGGTTTTGCCAAGACAGGTTGGAGAACATTGGGACTTGAGAGCTCTAACAACCCTGCCCCCTGGTTTTGAGATATGGGAAAATATCTCAAAGGATAATGAGACTCAACCTAGAGGCAATTATTTAGTTAACAGGATAATTACAGGAAAAGCACTTTCTAGATGGCAATTTAGGAGGTCAGTGAAGTATTCTATTATAGTAGACTGTTACAATAATGGCCCCAAAGAATCTCAACATCCACACCCTTGGAGAATATTCTTCAATGTGTTACAAAGAAAAAAAACCCACAGGCTCAAGATGGTGTCACCTGTGCTACAAGCCCATGATCCCAAACCTGGATTTAATTCTTAACCTAACTGCCCTTTTGGCCTCTCCCAGGAGTGGAATTTTAAATCAGTCAGTCTGCAATTGCCTGATCCACACTAGTGAGGTATCTGCCTGATAAGACCCCCTGCCTTCCCCTAAGGGAAGGTGTCTTTGCCTGGAATAATCCACTCTTAACTTTTTAGCCCAGGCTCTGTCTGTGTATAAAAACCTCCCATTTTGTACAATGGACCCCTTGGAGCACCCTTCTAGTTGCTAGATGGGGTGCTGCCCGATTTATGAATCACTTAGTAAAGCCGATTAGATCTCAAGATTTGCCAGGTGGAATTTTGTGTTTTAACAAACGAAAGTGAGCTTGGCCATGTAATATTAGAAAAGGAGGCCTGATAAACAAGTGCTTGCCCTCTTGGACTACTGCCACCGCCTTGAGAGGAAGCCCAGTCTAGCCTCCTTCGGGATGAAAGCCTACAGGGAGACAGGACCAGTCCACTCCAGCTGTGCCCAGCACCCAGCAGGCCTTCCAGCTGAAAGTGAACCCAGAAGAGCCCACCTGCCCAACCCACATAATTGTTAGAAATAATAAGTCATCGTTGTTCTAGACCACTAAGTTTTGGGTGTCTTGTTATACAACAAAAGATTAAGTGGTACATCTATGAAAAAGCTTAAGAATGTAGTCTCCTAGCAAGGAATAAGGGTTTTCGATAACACAGCGAAAAGGAGGAAAATCTAAAGGTGGACAGGCTTGGAGCGAGGATAGGCTAAGCTGGGTGATAAATAAAGGAAGTGAAGAAAAGCCTGTGTACCTGGGAAGGGTAGGAGTCAGGGGAGGAATGAAGAGAGAAAGCAGCTAGGGAGCACAGATTCAAACGAGAGAGGCAAAACTGCTATAAGTAGCTCCAAGATCTAACTGCAGTTTTGGAGTAAACATAATATAGTATCTTTGAAAACTTTTACTTCCACCTCTCTGGGAAGATCTGCATTAGGCCTAGGCTGATACTGATCAAAGCCTTCCCAAATTTGTGTTTGTTATTAATCTAGGTCATTAGTAAAATATCCCCATTACTAGTACTCTTCCTTTATAGAAATTACGAGAAAGTGCTTTGGAATCAGGAAGCATGCGTGCCAATCTTAGTTGTACCACTTTCTAGTTTCTTTGTGACACCAGGCACAGGTTACTTCTAACTTCATTGGCCACGGTCTTTATCTGTTTATCAGAGATGCCATTACCAAGCTGAATCTGTAGTGCTGTTGTAAGGGTTAAATGAAATGAGACACCACCTAGCACTCTGACACAGAATAAGTACTCATTCAATTTCAGTGGAATCTAAGTCACCTATTTGACAGTCAAATCTTCAAACAATATTGACTCTTGGTAGTAAAATGAACTTTCATTTATGTGGAACCCACTGATTAGGAATTTGTAAGATTGTGACATTGTGATTCATAATAAGGAATGTATACTTGGTTTTCCTCATTCCTGGCACAGAGCTCCTAAAACCCTTGTAATTTCCTAAGTGATAAGAGAGATCGGGGCGTCTTCTGTTATAATACTTGGTCTCTTGTCCTGTTTCTGCAATAGCACCAGAGCTATGAGGGTGAAAGGAGCGTCACTTGTTATTCATAACAAGTGAGCCCTTTTCAACTATACCCTCTTTACATTAATGAGATTTTTGGAAAGTCCCTAGATAACCACAGGATGGGGGTTGGCTGCCAGGGGAACTAAATTGTGTTTAGAGGGTGGGAATTTTCACCGCTAAAGCCCCAAACTCCAAGGAGATGCGAGGGACTACCAGTTACACTAATCCCCAACAGACAGTGGGTTAATCAATCGTGCCTACGCAATGAAGCCTCCATAAAAATCCTGAGTACGTGATTTGGAGCGCTTCTGGGTTAGTGAACGCGTCCACATGCCAGGAGGGTGGTGTGCCCCAAACTCCGTGGGGACTGAAGCGCTTGTGCTCAGGACCCTTCCGGACCTTGCCCTATGTGCCTCCTCTTCATCTGGCTGTTCATTTGTAGCCTTTAATATCTCTCGTAAACTTTTGATCATGGAATACACTGTTTTCCTGAGTTCTGTGAGCCACTCTAGCAAATGATCGGACCTGAGGAGAGGGTTGTAAAAAGAAGCCCAAGTGACAACCTGGACTTTCGATGGTGACTGAAGGCGGTGGTATGGTGGTGGTGGTGGGGGTCTGCAGTGTCAGGCTGAGCTGGATTGTAGAACACCCAGCTGGTGTCCAGAGAATCAGAGAATCGGTCAGTGTGGGGGAAAAAAATCCCACACATCTGGTGTCAGAAGAGTTTGAGAAGTGTTGTGAGTGTGAAAGAAAGTTATTCCCTTTTCAAAGACAGAAAATGATGTGACGTTTACTGCAGCACAATGAAAAAAATGGGCAGTGTGGAGGAAAGGTGGATTCCAACAGCTCAGTTTTAGATAAATCAAGTTTCAGATTCCTTTCAGGCATACACATGGAAATGTTGAGGAGACAGCTGTATTTTTGAGACTGGATAGGATTCAGGACAGCAGTCAGGGCTGGAGATGTAAAGTGGGAGTCAGTAGACTGTATCAATATACAGGCGACATTCAAAGCCACCTGATTAGAAAAGCTCATCAAGTGAGTGGGTGGTCAGAAAAGAGATCCAAGGGTGGAGTCAGGAACGCTGAGCCTTGACCGTTATGCCGCACAACATCTACACAGTTCACCTGGAAATGGATCGCGGGCCTTCAACATCAGAGCTAAAAGCTATAAAACTTCTAAGAAAAACACCTAGGAGAAAATCTTAATGGTCTTGGGTTTGGCAAAGATTTTGAAATAGTACAAAGCATACATTATTAAAGAAAAAAATTAATAAATTGGACTTCATCAAAATAAAAATATTTTTCTCTTCAAAGACACTTATAAAAATGAAAATGTAAGCCACATATTGGGAGACATTATTTGCAAAACATGTATTAGACAAAGAACTTGATGCCACAATATATAAGGAATTCTTACAATTCAATAAGATGACAAACAAACCCAAACAAAAAAACGGGAAAAAGATTTGAATAGGCATTTCACCAAAGAAAATAGGCATATGGCAGACAAGCACAAGAAAATATTCAACATCTTTAGTTATTGGAGAAATTGCAACTAAAACCACAATGAGATGCCACTATACCCCCACCAGAATGGTTAAAATTAAAGAGTAACCATACCTTGCTGGTGAGGATGTGAAGCAAATGGATCTCACACAACGATCGTGAGAAGGTGAAATGGTGCAACCACCTTGGAAAAGTCTGCCAGTTTCTTCAAAGGTTAACCATGAACCTACTATTTCCATATGCATATATACATACAACCCAGCTATTCCACTCCTAGATACTGACCTGAGAGGAATGAAAGTGTATGTCCAGGGCCGGCCGAGTGGCACGATGGTTAAGAACTCGCTTGGGATGCCAGAGGGCCCCGGTTCGGATCCCACATATGAGGGCCGGTGACACTGCCCTCTACAGCTAAGATGCTGAACAAAAGCTCAACCTGGAGCTGGGCTGCCTGTGAGTCGCCAGCGACGGTGTAGGCTGCAGCCCCTGCTGCAGGGTTGCCATGGGCTACCGTGTGTAGCCAGCAGCCAGCGTGAGCGGCCAGCAGCCGCAGTGAGCGGCCGTCCAGAAGCCGGTGACTGATCTGCCTCACCCGGGAAGAGCGCAATGATGGTGCCAACTTGGGCCAGTGAAGCAACATCCTCCACAACTAGACTGAAGAACAAAACAACAGCAACTTGTCTGTCCCCCTTCCCCCAATTCCCCAGCACTGTTCCCATCCCCCCAATTCACCAATAAAAATCTTTAAAAAAAAACAAAAACAAGAAAGTGTATGTCCACACAAAGACCTGTACATGAATGTCATAGTAGCTTTAGTTGTAGTAGCCTACAACTGGAAACAACCCAAATGTCTATCAATAGCTGAAGAGATAAATTGTGGCATTTCTATACAATGGAATATTACTTAGCAATAAAAAAGAAATGAATAACTGATACATTCAACATGAATGAATCGAAAAAACATTATGCTTAGTGAATCAAACCAGAGAACAAAGAGTAGAAACTGTTTGATTCCATTTTTAAAACATTTAGAACATACTAACTAATTTATAGTAACAGAAAGCAAATCAGTGGCTGCCTGGTAATGAAGGTTTGGAATACAAAGGGGCTCAAGAAACCTTTTGGGGGTGATGAACTTACTATCTTGTTTTGGTGATGGTTTCACAGGTGTCTGCATATATCACAACTCATCAAATTGTACACCTTAAATATGTGCAGTAATGCATGTCAATTACCCTTCAGCAATGCCGTGGGGGAAAACAATAGTGCTAGGAAAACCGGTTATCCACTTGGGGAGAAAACTCACGTAATATAAATCAACTAGCTCCAGGTGGATTTGGAATTGCAAAAAGCAAAAAAATCTAAAACTTTCAGAAGACAATGTAGCCAAAAATCTTATAACCCTGGGTTGGAGAAGATTTCGTAAATAGGACACAAAAGGCACAAACAGTAAAAGATTGATAATTTAAGCTACTTTAAGACCTTTGGTTTGTCAAAAGCTATTGTAAAGAAGGTAAATTTACAAGTCAAATGGTAGAAAATATCTGTAACACATAACCAAAAAAGGATTCATATAAAGATATATGAAGAACTCCAACAAATCAGGAAAGAATCAAACAACCTAGTGAACTATGGGCAACAGCATAAACTGGCATTTTATATTGGAAGAAATACATGTGGTCAATAAACAATGAGGGAAATAAAAATGAAGAGCACACAAAAATATACCAAATGGTATATTCACTTCGTTTGGAGAGAACGTGGATCAAAGAGAACTTGTACACACTGCTGGTGAGAACGTAAATTGGTACATCCACCCTGGAAAACAATCTGGCTTTATCTTACAAAGTTGCACACTCACAATGTCCTAACAGGCATGGTCAGGAGCATTAATAGCGGACACAGAAACAAAGCACATGTCCTTTAACAGAATAACTAGACAGAACGTAAGGTAGGGGGATAAGGAGATGAGTCAGGGAAGGAACACGAAGATAGGAACAAATTATTGGTAATGTTCTATTGTAGCTCTTGGGTTGGGTTGTGGAGTCAGATATTCATTATATTATTATGCTTTATAACTTAAATACACATTACATACATTATTTTGCATGTATATCAAGTGTAATTTTTTTAAAAGATAAAGAAGAAAACAGGAGAATAATAAAGCTTTAAGATTCATTTCACGTAAAGGATCAAAAAATAAAGATTAGTTAATGGATCTGAAAATGAAACTAAGTTAGAAAATTTCAAATAATCTTTCCAGAGTTTAATTCTTTCTATAGCCATAAATCAATTCCGTTTATAATCAAGACGTTCACCTTTCATTGTAGAGTCTGAAGTAATGGACCTCCGAGATTCAAGAAAACTCATATCTGTCCCTAAAATATGATGTTATTGGGTTCTCGGAAAAGTCATGATGCATGTTTGCGACAGATGGCACTAGTTCATTTTTGGAGTCATTTGCATCTATGTTATTGCTATGTCATTTGACAGCTGACAGTTCTAGCTTCATTCTAAAAAAATAATTAAGCAATTTGGTTGAAAAATAATTGAGCAAGTTGAAGATGGAAGACCAAACTGTGCATTTTTTCCATATTTTACTGTTTTACTTCCATAAAGGGAAGAACGCGCATTCAAGCTTGAGAAAAGTTGCATAAACCTTACGGTGACAATGCTCTACAAGAACGTCAGTGCCAACGATGGTTCACGAAATTCCGTGCTGGTGATTTTGATCTCAACGATACTCCTCTGTCAGGAAGGCCCATCAAGGTTGATGACAACAAAATAAAGGCATTGATCGAGTCAAACCCATGTTACACGACACGAGAGACTGTAGAAACATTGAACATCCATCATTCAAGCATTCATGACCACCTGAAGAAGCTGGGATACGTAAGCAAGCTCGATATTTGGGTTCCTCATGAACTCAAAGAAGTTCATTTGACGGTGTGTATAAACATCTGTAATATGCTCATTAAACGTGAGGAAAACGATCCTTTTTTGAAGCAACTGATAACTGGCGATGAGAAGTGTATTGTTGACAACAATGTGGTGTACAAACAGTCTTGGTCTCGACATGATGATTCACCTCAAATGACATCGAAAGCAGACATTCATCAGAGGAAGGTTATGCTCTCATTGTGGTGGGATTTTAAAGGTGTTGTGTTTTTCGAGCTCCTACCAAGGAACCAAACAATCAATTCGAATGTGTACTGTCAGCAATTGGACAGTTTGAACAAATCCATCATCCAGAAACGTCCAGAGCTCATTAATTGTAAAGGAGTTGTGTTCCATCGCAACAACGCGAGACCACACACAAGTTTGATCACCCGTCGAAAATCATTGGAGCTTGGATGGGATGTGTTGCCACACCCACCATACTCGCCTGATCTTGTGCTGTCAGACTTCCACTTGTTTCGCTCTCTTCTAAACTCCTTGCGTGATATAACGTTCAATTCAGCTGAGGCTGTAAATCAGCACCTTGTTCAGTTTTTCACAAATAAAGACAGGCCCTTCTATGAATGAGGAATTATGAAGCTCACTGAAAGATGGCAAAAAGTTATCGAACAAAATGGGCAACATATCATTGATTGATCTTTGTTCTTTATATAAATAAATGGCCTTTGAAAAACAGACAAAAATATGTCATGACTTTTCCGACAACCCAGTACAATCCTCACGAACTGCTGCTATGTGATGCATTTTGAATTTTTGCAAACCACACTTAAGTAAAATTTCCTTCTCTAAAATGGCATTGTCCAGATCAGGAACAAGGCAAATTTACCACAAATTAAACCACTTACTAATTTTCTACTTTCTCTGTCCATTAAGTAGATAATCTTTTTCTTTGCCTGTAGAGACTCTTGTTAACTGCAGAAGGAAGCTGATATATCTGAAGGAGAATAAAAGACACAGGAAAATGTGGCTCCACTTCCATGTCTGTCCCAAGTTTACTATGTGAACGCTCTTCTCGCTTGCATCATGAAGAAACTGAGATTAGGATAATTGTCAAGGTTCCCTGCTAATAAAATTTTCTGAAAAAAGTAACTGCTTTCTAAATAGATGTATATATATATTTGGAAACTCAAAGAGCTCTCAGAAAAGTCTTCTTTGTCTCAATACAGAAACATTAATCCTATTTATTTTTAAGGATAGGAACTGGTTCCTCTTTTATAGATTTATTAAACTCAACTGACAGTTTATATACCAGTTTATGAACCAGCCCATTAAAACTCTAACAGTTTCGAGTTTTGTTTTGTTTTACAAGGCTTTTAAACTAGAAGCCTACGTGGGTTACAAAGTAATTTTCTACCTTGCTCTACGATTATAATTTGGCTTTTCTTGTTTTACCTATTTTGGATGATCCTTGGTTCCTGGAATTACAGAGCAACTCAGGGGCTTCTGTATGTTTAGTGTGAAATTCTAATTTTCAGAAATAGGTTCTAGGCAATTCATTGCTCTTTGAGTCACAAAAATGTTTTGACTTGAATTTTAATTCTCATGTTTGAGAATTAGAGGAGACAGTAAAAGCAGAGTACAGGGTTTGATTCATGTACTGGATCTCTAAAGCGCTGCTACAACAGTCTAGAAAGTTAGAGTCAGAAAGAAAGTGGAAAGGGCATTAGACAATCTTCAGCTAACTCTACAAATGTCAACATAAGCAGCTTCCCCATTCCCTGGAGTAGATGACAAACCCGACAGACACACCTTTTTGTAGCTGAGGAAGTCCTGGTAGCTTACTAAAAAGCCTCAAACCAGGTGCATTAGCTGCTTTCAAAATGGTCCCCCAGCCCCCAGTGAAACTTAATCCCCGGGAAACCAAGGAAAGAGGGTGCTTTTTAGGACCGAATTCTGGTTTTCACAACAAAATGATACAATACCCATTTTCACAAAAACATTCCCCAGGTAATTGTGAGAAGGTTGATGTGTAAAGCATTTGAAAGTACACACACTTCAGAGCAGTTCCGTGGGATAGAGAGAGCCTTTGGGGATTCACAGTTTTTCAGTTATAATTGTGGAAATAAAGCATAAAATTTCATTGTCACTTTAATCTCAGAAGCTATTTTATACCAAAAGAGACAACTTACCTCATTTTTCTATTAGCACCAATTATGTAAGTGTTATCCTAGTACAAGTTTTAGTTTTGGTAGTATGTCTTTAAAATCAGATACAAATTTAAATAAGAATGGTACTGACTCTTTTATCTAATCAAACCATTACTAAATAAAAAGATAAAGGGAAATTAAAACAAACTAATAAATCAATTTTTGATATGAATATACTTTCTAAATGAAATGAATTAAAAACAAAATATTTTGCTTTTCTGGCTATTTTTGATGAGCAAACTTACACTATAATACATATTCATATAATGCTTCAATGCAGTTCTAACTGGTATGCTACAAGGAATTCTCAGAATGTTTTGGTTATTAAATAGATATAAATTATTACCAATTAAAGGGAAGAATTAGTAATATTAGAAAAGAAGTTGCAATACAATTTTAAAATAACTAAGTTTTGCAATCTTGGTAATGACTGTGCTGCTGTCACTACATATAAGCAGTTTTAACAAGACTTAAAAGTATCATTTTAAGTAACTTGGCTTGTTTATCAGGTTCATTTTACTAGGCTATTTGGTCTTGTAAAGGTCAATCTAGAAAAGATTCTGGTTTGTCAAACAGAACTGGCTTAGGGAGAAAGGAATAAAGCGAGGTGGGAGAAAGGTCTAATCCTACTTTAGGAGAAGTGGCAAAAAGCCAAAATGTTCAAGGAAATACTTTAGGGTCATTATACTTTTTCAATTTACTTCTATATTTATGCTATCAGATCATGAGAAGTGATGAGCACAGAGAATCAAAGAAACAGACAAATATTTTTGGTAGACTAGTCTTTGATATGGTGGATGCCTAACTTTTGTGAGGCATTTCCTATGTGACAGATAATATGCTACCCTTACATCTACTCTGTCCAGTCTTCTATTCCCTCCATGTTCCAGTTAAACGAAAGCAGACTCAGCAAGTTAAGTAACTTGCCTGAGGTTAGTTAGACAGCTAGGAAGCAGATGGGCTGGGATTTGGGGAACTCAGGAATTTCTTTTTCCAAGACTGGCCCATGCTCTTTCACCTATTCCAACCCGCCTCTATTCATAAGGCAATAAACATTTTGGAAAGCTTTTAAACAAAGTTTGAAACAAAAAAAAGATACGGTAGAGCACTTAAAGGAAGGGTAGAAATGTAAAAAATACCTAGTTTAACCTCCTCCCTAATTTTGTCACTGCGCTGAAGTTGCCTTTAAATATCCTTGGGACAAGGATCTCTACAAGGATTGGAGCAGATGAAAGAAATAAGAAGTTAACTTCTTTCTAAAATTATGAAGAATGTAATATTAAATTTTCATATACTCTTTTTATAAGTACAGAGCATGAAAAAAATCTACATAGAACTATTTATTGATGTATGTCCTAACTTAGAAAAGATTTAAAGTGGTTATAGGGATAAATAAAATACAACAGAAAAGTAGAAATTTAAAATAGGAGCCGAAGAAGATAGAGGCAACAATTCTGGGCAGAAATGGGATGACGACAAATTTGACAAATTTTCAAAACCTAACATCAGAAACAATTATAGTAATTTACAAATACACTAAATCACTGTGAACTCAATTACAAAGAACGTTCATAAAGATCTGCCAAACAATGAGCAACCCAGATCAGACATAGGCAAAACCACTATAGCAACATCTGGTGAATGACCTAAAATGTAGCACACAATACTTTAATTGTTAAAGGGCAAAACAAACTTCAACACTGACTACTAAGGCAGAGACAAGCTGGGGTTTTAAATAGAAACTGGGTAAGAGAACTTTAAGAGCAGGGCTGATGGATGATGCCAAGTGGATTACACTGAAAACTTTCTCCTGCCTACACAGCATGTATCAATAGAAGATAAATACCATTTACAAAGTTACTGACTGAAAAACTTGAAGTATTACTTCATAGCCATCAAATCCATAACAAGACACTTCATTTCCACCAACTGAACTTTTTTCCAAATCAAATTTAGATTACACACCTTAACAGAGATACTGAAGTAATTGAGAAAAAGAGGCAATTTCTGGTTAAAAGTTATTAGTTTTAATATATTTACAATGGTTAAGTTCTTCAAATTAATTATTGGCTCTCCCAATAATTGTATAAAACCAACATTTATACGAGCGCATTATGTGTACAACAATATTGGGGTAGAAGCTAGGCTTAAACATGTGAGGAAAAGCTGGAAGAAAATCATTCTTTAGTGAGACGTCTCCAACCATTAATATGTAAGTATCAACTCCTTTCTTTACCCCCAACTATTTAAAAATGTATAATTATACATTTCTCTGCCCATCATTGATCCTTTTTCAGTAAGAGACCAGAAGGGTAATAAGCAGGAAAGCATACCTGTCTTAGTCTTTCATTGGGTGTGTGATTTTATTACTTTGTAATAGATTTGTAAATGCATGTCATGCCAAAGCAGCTATATGAGTTGAAAAAGAGAGGCACTATCAAAAATAAGGGTGTGGGCACTGGGAAGGGAGTCAGAGAAGAAAAGACAAATATGAACTACAAGGGGAGGTGAAAGAACAGATTTTATTTTTCTGACTCATTGGGATAGGTTTCAACAAATCACTGACAAGCAGGTTAAAAAAAACCAAAAACATCCTAAGAGGGCAGTCCTATTTTGAAAAGATAACTGATGAAACAATCTGTAGACTCCAGAAACAGCAGTTCACAGAACTGTGGTGATGTCTTACAATTCTTTATTCAATGGTACATTAAACTCTCAATGTACAGGTTTTCTCCTCCTTCGCAAAAATTTCTATTGCCGTTTTGTTCTGTGGTTTACATTGTTAGCTCTCTCCCCTTCCTCCCGGCCTTCCAAGAGCTCCAGGTGTAGATGTGACCAATATGGCTTCTGTTTTACAAGAATCTATCTTCTTTCTCTGTTATTTTAAGAACCTTACTTGGAGCAGCATTATAACTTCATTTCACTTAACTAAAAGCATGCTATAAAGTCAAACCGTTCTACATTTGAATCCTAGGCTGGCTGTGAGACTCTCTGGGCAAAGTACTTAATCTGTGAACTTTAGCATCATCATCTGTACACTAGTACATGATCATCTAGGTCACAGATTAGATGGATATACCTATACATTTTACATTAAATACTTCTGGACAGCTTCCTCCACATACAGATTACTCCAAGAGCAGTGTCTATCAATTCACTTACTGTAGGAAGGGAATGCTCTACAGATGCCTCCATGGAGCTTAGTTCTAGGGGAAGAAACAGGTTAGCAGGCATCACAGCGCAGTGTGACATGTGCTCTAAGTGGAGAAGGCCCTGGGCACTATGATTATAGTTAGGGGAAGAAAGAAACATTCAAGTTGCTACAGGAAATACTAAGTAACATAAACCATTCAAGTTAGCATCTGAGCTCCTAGTTCGAAATTAATTTAGGTACAGAAGAGTAGTAAGGAACTAGGTATTTCCTCTCATTTGTTAGGTGACCCTATTCTCACTGGCCTTTGGACATTGGACAACAGGAACTTATGAACCAAAGGCCTTTCACACCATCTTCACAGTCACAAAATAGTTTTTCTTCGTAAGTATGGTTCTATATTATACCTCAGAAAACTCGTTTTTAAGATTGAGAACTCAATCTCTTATACAATTTACACAATTCTGATCCTATGCACCTAACACTGTTTATAAACGAAATGGAAAAGATTTATGATAAAGCCATTATTTTTCTTTAAAAAAATCCACAAGCAGTAATACCATGTTCTGCTTTAAGGTGAGAATAGAAAATTTAACAAAAGTTAACAAATCATTTAAACTTATGATCCAGGGTTTCTTCAAGAATTTTTTTTCTCTTATGTTTTCCCACCAATGCTCATGTTAGTCATTCTTGTGTGGTTCTGCTTAAGTCATGCTGCCACCCAGCCTAGCAGGTATTTCTAGCCTACGCTAATGTTTTCCTTCATCGAATTTGGTATTTCTTCTTTCTTATGTTTAACTCTGCATTTTGTATATAACAGATTTTATTAAATGTCCTCCATTAGGCTGTAAATCACTTGTCAGCAGCGAGTTTGTCATAATACCTTCATACAATATTTTTTAGGATTAGGCATTATTATGATAGCCCAAAACAAGCACCATAAAAAAGTTATTGAATTTTAAAAAAGTATCTTTTGAAAATTTAGACAGAAATAACGACAGAAAACCAGAATGTTATAAGGCTTAAGAGGAATAAAGGAGAAACCTAGTTATCACAGGATTTTTTTAATCTAACAAAGCAAAAGGTAGATGAGTCATAGAAGGAATATGTATTCGTATACAAGAAAGTGCTGAGTCATTACTGACAGGACTTCAAGGAAAGGTTAAAGAGAGCAATGCAAAGTCAAATTCTTAAACACTGCTAGTGTCTTCTAAGATTTTATTTGGAAATACTATTCAAAGGGTTTACTTTTAAGTACACTGAAGAGACTAACTACTAAGAACTAAAAAAAAAAAAAAAAGTGCAGTAATGCCACCAAAACCAAGGCAGATTATCAATGATCTGTTCAAATTTTACACTGATCACTTAAAAAAATCAACTTTATTACAAAACCTGGCAAATTGACTTGGGTGAAACCCAAGGATGGCAAAATAAATGAACTGTGGACTTGAATAGTAGTACACCGGTATCAACCGTTTTTATAGAACAGATACATTGCAGCAATAACGGCTAAGTAAATTTTTATAAGTCAATCCTAGTCACTCAAAGTGAAATAACCAAACAATCCCCTCCCCTCTAACATATATAAAGAAAAATGAAACCCAGACCCTCCTCTCCAAATGAATTAATCACGTCTGACCAAAAAGCATCAGAAAACACAAGTACCTCATAATTGCCAGAAAAAAGGAACAAGTCAAATCTATAAAAACATGATTATAAAGCTATCACTTCTGGGGGGGCTTTTAAATCACCCTTATCTACCATCACCGTTATCCAAGCTCCCATCATCCCTTGTCTGAACCACTCTTGGGTTCCACTGAAATCTAAGCTCCACATTTCAGTCCTATCACTTGCCAAGAATTCTCTCAATGGCTTCCTACTGATATTAAAATAAACTTTTCTTTATCGGGTCTATAAGGCCTGCATGGTCTGGCCTCTGCTTACCTCCCAGTCTTCTCTCTATGCTCTAGTCACATTCATTCTTTGAACATACCACACCCCCTCCTGCCACAGGGCTGTGACACATACTGTTCTATCTGGAATACTCTTTAAAGTGGAATACTTCTCACTTTAGCTAGTTAATGTTCAGCATCACTTTCTCATGGAAGCTTGCCCTGACTAATCTTAACTGACCATGTACCTCTCCTTGAAAGCACAAGTGATAACCCAAATTATATGTATATATTTTTGGTGTGATTTCATCAATGTTGTTTCCTTTACTAGCCTATAAGCTCTTTGAATTTGTTTTTACTTTTGCTCACTGGATATCACCAATATCCAGAACACTTCCTGGTAAGGGGGCACTAAAGTTTTGCCACCTCAAAATATACCTTTTGGAATACTGACTTTAGGCTGGTTATTCAGGAAGAAAATACTCAGGAAGAAACTTTTTGACTCTCCCCCTTACCTGCCTAAAGGAATTCAGATGGAAAAATCTGCCTAAAGGAAGAGAGCATCACCTTAGCGTTATTATATAAACTAAATGTGGTAGACAGGGAGAAGCCCAGAAAGCCTGTTTGTTGAACATCTCTCTGTGTCCTAGTGTTTCTGGATGGCCCAGCAAGAATTTATTTACCACATGTTTGTTCTTTCTCATGTACCTGTAAATTGCCTGCTTTCTCTTTGAAATCCCAGACACCTACCTCCCTTTTTTGTCCAAAATGGCATATAAATTTCAACCGCCCAATGCATCTTCAACCAATGCCTTGTTGAATCTTTTGATACATTCAGGGTTTTCTTTTTTCTCTACACTCACATGTTAAATTACAGTAATCTTAAGGGAAACATTAATCTTATTTTTTTCACATTCTATGTGGTTCCAAGCCATATAAAAAATTGTTTAAAAAAAATAAACATGGGCCACTCAAAATGATCTAAGTTTTTGCTTTCTCTTTCCATGCAAACAGTACACACTGCAGACAACAGAAGCGTTTCTGAGAGAGGATGCTTCGCCTTCACTAAAGCAAAGAGTGAGGTAGTCAGGATTCACCCTCCCCATCCCATACTAGTTGACTCTCACTTACTTCCATCTCCTCACTTGCCTTCAGAGCACCGCTAACTCTGGGAAGAAACTGAAAGGCACATTTGCATATGTAACACCGGGGTGAGGCATCATGAGGGCTGTGAAAGAAGGCATGGCATCTATGCTCACAACATCTACAAAGCACCAGAAATGTCTATTTCCTGTCTCTTTACTAAGGTAGCCTAGGTTTTGTTTTGAATCTTGAAAGGAACAATCCAAGGTAAATAAACTGCCTTAATCTGCAAAACAGCTCAGGTTACATTATTTAAAGGTGTAGAAAAAAAGAGAAATATTGATGCAAGGAGAAACACTAGAAGAGCCTAATTAACTTTGTCCTTAATGCTATGCAACTCAATGTTGTTTAGTAAATGAAGAAGAGAATATCAGAGGTTAGTAAGGGTTGTTTAGGTTAAAGATAAACACAGTATGTCATGAGTGGGTGTGTGGGGGAATAGAAGGTATAGATTATAAATAGAAGAATCCAAGGTTTTTCATTAAAACTATTTCTAAAAATCGTTAGGAATCTATGACAAACACAGATATGTGCACATATCTCTCAGCATTAATGCATGCACATACACAAGAATGTGTGTATTTTACACACCTATTCTCTTTGTTTTGCCAGAGAAAGTTAGACCAACTACATATAAACACCTCAATTTTATAAAATATAGCTAAGAATCTACCGCGCAATCTCTCTCAAAATATTTTTAAAAGATGTTCTAAGAACGAAACAAACAAAAACATTCTCACAGTGACTGGCCACTAAAATTTATTGCAATAGTCACAGGAATGGTTCTGAGTCCTTTACTCAATGACTATTTGCTTTTACTTTATACATATTCTAGGTGTTTGGTTACCTGGCATCTCATGTTAGAAGAGAAGCGTTGCTATGGGAAGACACTTCAGAAACCATGATATATAAACCAAAAGAAAGCCCCTGCCACCTACCCAAAGCTGCAAAAACAGCTTTAAAAAAAGCAGTAACCATCAGGGCTTCATCAAGTTACAAAACACCACACTCACTGATGTTTCAGATAATTTTTGTTTTTAAAAAATTCAATATACAATATTTAAGAAATAGAAAGAGTGTATCACATTTTGTTAAAACTCAAGTGTTAAGTAGATTACCTGACAACCAGCTTTAAAAGAGATGTTACAGCACAAAGTTGGCTGTAACTTAACAAAAGAACAAAAAACCCCCAGATTTGAGGCATGTCAAACTGCCAAGAGAGTAAAGAATGACTGACAGCTCTGTGGCCTAAAGGCTTGCTTTTTCTTCCCTTTGTTAGAGATTTTAAATAAAAGAAGAGGGTAAAAGTTACTCAACAACAATAACAAAAAACAGAAGTTTTCTCATGGATCTGTCTTTATCCAAATTATAGTTACTTATTGCTTAAAATAACAGAGACCAACACGATCTCTTTATAGTTTTGAAGAGTTAAATAAAAAAGATAAAAAGGTCATAGTTTTTTATAGATTCTATTTTAGCCATAGCTGATTACTGAGTTCAAATTGAAATTTAGCTTGATGACAACTGTGGGAAGCCAGAAACAAGTAATATCTCTAGGCTAAGAACATAAAATCCTTGAGAATAAAGGCAATTTCATTTTTTATTTTATAGTAAGAAAGGTAAAAAAGAGAAGATATGAAAATGACAACGTTATTTTCAAAGCAATGACTTCCAAACCTTTATCTCTGAAAGCCCTGATCCTGCTCATCCAAACTCCAAAACCACATCATTAACTTCTTTCCAATTGTTTCCACTTGACTATCTTGTCATGGTCGCAAACTAAACATGGGGTTAAACAGAACAAATGCCCATCTCTCCTCCCTCACAAACTTCCAGCCAAACCAGCTTCCTATGCTGATTTCCTAATCCCTGTCATGCAGTCTTGAAATCACTGTGTTCTTGCCTTTCTACAGCCAGCGCAATGAAGGCTGTTACGAGGATTAAGTGAGAGAATATATGTAAACTGCAGAGTCACTGACAAGTAAGTGCCTTCCCTGATTCATGTTGAAATCTGGAGAGCCAATGCCAAGTTTCAAAAACAGTTACAGTAAGAGAAGTAACAGTCTCAATGGCCATTGTTTATCCTTATGCAATTTGCTTATTTTTACTTACTCTGGCAAGAGCCATATAAGAATGGCTGGTTTAAAGGTGCTGATTCTTTCAAAATAACTTTCCTTTCTTTTTATAAAGGCAACACAACCTTTCATAGAAATTGTCTAAAATACAGAAAAATTTATAGGCAACAAGAATTACCCATAACCTTACTACCCAGAGAATGGCACACAATACCATTAGATCCCAATGGAATGCAATTACCATTTTATATATTTCTAAAATCCTTTTCTCCATTTGCAGAGGTCCTGAACCCCCAAATTACTTCCCTTCAAATTAGCTTTGGATAGAGCCCCTAAAATTCTAGCACACTTCATTTAGCACTACACTGTTTAGTACTGATCCATTATAGGGCAGTATGTCAACAATATTTTTATATTTAAAATATGTATCTATATGTGAGTATTGATATATTCCTACCCATCAAAATATTAAACAGTATAACTGATCCATTGTATGGACAGATAGAAGAATGACTAACATGAATGCCATCTTATGTGCTCAGCTAAGGAATGCCAAAAGGCTGCACTATGCTCCTGTTTGAATGATGCTGGGCAATCTGTCTGCTGAAGTTTCCTTTATTGCCACTGCAATGTTTTTCACATGAATACTTTTCACACATCGTAGCTAAAAAGGGGAGGTGGGGGAGGCAAAGTGCTGGACTTGGTTGGTCTCAAGGAAATGTATCATTCTGCAGCTTTTATGGTAACCAGAAGAGTTTCTAAGGAGCTGTTAAAGAAAACAAGGAGATATCAATACACAACTAGAAGTGAAGAATAACTTTAAGAGGGTACCTGGAAGAAAGCAGAGTTGAAGGCCTATCATGACTCTGTAGGATGTGAAAAGCATGGGACGGGGACAACCAATGTGCAAGGGTAAGACCCTATGTCCATGGGACTGGGCTCCATCTACTCTGTCCTGTGCTCACTATGGCTCTTCCATTTCCAGAACTAAAACGCCCATCACAAAACTGAGTACACATGCAATGGAAGAAATGTTAAACATGGAAACCTGTCCTTTACTTAAACCAAAACTCAGGAGCCTGTTATTATATGAGTCCATTTTCAAGTAAAGCCTATGGTAGGTCCATCTCAGCTCTGTCTTAGTCCTTGGATGTGTTCATGTCACATGAACATAATGTGGACAACTGATTTCTCGGCTTATTTCTTTTAGGTTATGCTAACTGCAGCCCTACGCTGGACCTTTTAGTCATTTCTCATTTATCAGTTACTGGGAAGTATGCTGCTCTCTTCCTGAAATCTGTACCTACCATTAATCAAAAGGTTTCAAAATATCCAGAGCAAAATCTCATTATATAACTTTTTAAACCACTTGACACAAAGGGCATCTGAAGATCAATGGTTAAACAGCAAGTATTTTTTGCCAAATGTTACATATGAAAGACTGGGACAGCAGAGTTGATGATGACTTTTATGACAGGTAAATATATTTTGTGTACTCTAAAAACTCAAACACTGATTATAAATGGAATTCTGTTTTGCAACTGTAATAAAAGGGAGTTAACAGAAACAAAAAAAAATTTCTATTTATCTCTCTTTAGGGTAACCTTGTTTTAAAGTCCACAGAAAGATCTCAGAAGGTAAAGAATGAGTTTACCTTATTTTCTTCTAGAAATTTCAACTTGATAGAAACGTCATTGCGCATTTTATCATATTTTTCCTTATGTGCTTGGAACAGATGCTGTGACTGCTCAATCTTTGGCAGAGTATTTGCATCACGTGGTCCAAGATTCAGTTCTTCCAAATCAGTGCGATATGCATCATATTCAATCCTGGAAAGAAGAGAATAAATGAAGCATACTACAAAAACAGAGTGAAATAAGTTCAGGAGATGAGTTGAAATATACAGTCATCTCATACTATATATTAATATATAATAATTCGCATACATATTTTATACCTTATGCTTTTAAAATCATGTATTTCTTTCATACAAAGAACTATTAATACAATAGGGGGGGGGAAGAAGGAAGCTGCCTATTAATCTCATTATTCCTCCCAAAGTACAGTATTAACTGACAAGTAAAATTTCCAAAATTTAAAAACCAGTTTTAAAAAAACAGGTGCTAAAGCCTAATGCTAACACGATCAAGGGTAGTGATCAATCCTTACGTGAATTGGCCAAGCAGGTGAGGGCAGCAGACTTTAGAATGACATATTTAAAGTAACTGATAAAAGGAAGTTACACTGAGCGTCAGCAGTCCTTAAAGTACAGTTCAGGTCAGCAATGCACAATAGAAATAACGCAAGCCACATATGTAACTTCAAATTTTCTAGTAGTCACATTAAAATAATAAAAATTAATTTCACCCATTTTTTAACAATATGTTTTCAAAAATCCAAAATATTATCATTGTAACACGTAATCAAAGTAAAAAATTGTTAATGAGCTATTTTACTTTTTTTTTTAAAAGATTTTATTGGGGATTTGGGGAAGGGGAACAGTGCTGAGAAATTAGGGAAGGGGAACAGCCAAGTTGTTGTCCTTCAATTTTAGTTGTGGAGGGAGCAGCTAGCTCAGCTCCAAGTATAGTCACCATCGGTTGCCCGTTGGCAGCTCAGGGCAGCTCAGCTCAAGATGCCATGTTCAATTTTAGTTGCGGATGGGCGTAGTCCACCATCCCATGCAGGAGTCGAACCAGCAACCTTGTTGTTAGAAGCATGTGCTCTCACCAGCTGAGCCATCCTGCCACCTGTTGGCAGCTCAGCGGCACCTCAGCTTGGGCTCAGCTCACTGGCCCATGTGGAATTGAACCAGAGACCCTGTTGCTCAGAGCTCGCACTCTTAACCAATTGAGCCACTGGTCCGGCCCCTATTTTACTTTTTTGAGGGAGTGCACTGAGTCTTTGAAATCCACTGTGTTTTTTACACTTTCATCACAATTCAGTTCAGGCGAGCCACATTTTAAGTGCTCAACAGAAATACATGGCTAGTGGCTACTGGCTACTGTATGGGACAGCTCAACTCTAGATGGATTTCCATAACATTAGCATTCAGAATGTGAGATGGCACTTAGCACCTTGTTTCCTGGGATGCCTCCCCGTTAATCTTCTCCCACCACTAACTGAAATAGTGACACCACCCATCATTACTCCATGATCCCACAGCAAGAAGTTCCTAGTTAGGTATCTGAAAGGGATCTCAGAAAATTAAAACACTAGAATTAAATTTTAAAGGATGGCAAAAGCTAATGAGGTAGATTGGGGCAGGGAAATTGGAACATTCCAGGAAGAGAACAGTATGGACAAAGGCATATTTATCCATTGTAAGATACCATGAAACATTGGGGAGGTAATTCTATATGTTAGAACCTGAAGTTGCAACACGATAATAGAAGGAATTAAAGTCAGATAGGTAGGCAGGACTGAGATTAAGCAGGGCCTTACAGGCCATGCTAAAGGATCAGATTTAATCCGGTAGGACAAGTGATGGGAAGCCACTGAAGAACTTTGATCTAGAAAGCTAACATGTTCTATTTGTTCAGGATAGGAAGATGACTATAGTGGTTGTAATAAGAAATGGAGGATGAACTGGAGTCGAAGATTAAGAAATTAGAAGTAAAGAAACCAATTAGAAGACTAGGGGCAAAAGAAAAATGAGTCATTGAATCAGGACAATGGTAGTGCAGCTAAGAAGAAGGAGAAAGGTAGATACTAGAGATTTAGAAGGCAAGACTGACCTGGTAATAATACCAAGGTACTAAGTCCATGGGTTCTAGACAGCTGAATATCCACTCTGCCCTTCACTGGCTATGTTTTCAGCTAGTTGTTTTATCTCTTTCTGCTTTTGTTTTTCATCTATGAATGGGAATAATAATCTCCACAAAAACTTCACGGATATAAAGTATTTAGGACACCAGGTAATCACTAGTATCTTTAGAGTGCTTATTATTATGGCTAAATTATAAGAGTGATAGCCAGAAGTAAACGTACTAAAAACACTAAGAAATGAAAGAGACAAAAGTAGAATAAATGTAAACAGTAATACGTGATAATTTAATGTGAAGGCAAATATAACATCGGAGCACATTTCTATACAATAGGGTTAATTTAAACATCATAAAAGTTGTAGTACTGACTTTACATCCCTTAATTTTCACATCCGGAATTTACAGATGGCATCAAAATAAAATTTTCCATGAGAGTGTCTCTAACAGTGCTTATTACAATCAGGAAGAGAAGCACACTAAGGTTTCAAAATGCAACTCTTCACTTCAAGGTTGCCAGTCTGAACTGAGTCCATATCAGTAAAGTTAGTGATAGTTGGGATACTTTACGGCTTATGTAAAACTTCCAGAGAACAGGTGTCCACATCTGAAAAGTCTTGACCACAATTGACTCCCTTGTTGGTGCTGCTGTGGAGAAGTGCTGAATGGGCTGTTACAAGATTTTCTATACATGAAGCACCAGAGGGCTAGGAAATACTTGTACACAATGCATAATGGAGAGCATTAAAAGGCCAGCCGGACACTGGCCTAAATTGCCACTTTTTGTGCTGGATCAAATAGTTGACCCTTGCCCTAAAAGTCAGTAAATTCTGGTTTTGACGGGGAAGAAAATTCAGCTACTAAGAAACTTTTAATCTGGGATTCTTTTTTAAATTTTATCCCTCAGTAGGCAATATTTTAGTGTTACAACTAGTCAATTCCCCAACTACTTCAGAAAAAGCACAGAAAAGTCAAACCTCAAGCTAAGCTGGATAAATAAAATCATATACTGTAATTTTAATAAAAAAGAATAAATTATGGGGTGAGGTCATTATTGGTGGTTTTTAAAGTACACACAGGGGTAGTACATATAACTTGATTTATATTTGTGTTCAAAAGTTTCAAACAAACCCATATACTGAATAAACTGAAATCTTATATCACATTGTACTTTAAGTTAGATTTCTCATCACAAGATGTGAAAATTTGAGATTAATCCAGTTCAAACTTTGGGCCTAATGATCAAAAGCAGAAGGTAGGGAGCACATGGGTTCTTATTTTGGTTTTAAATTGCTTCCAAGTGAGCAAACCATTTAACCTCTAGAGGCCTATTTTTCTCCTCTACAAATTAAATATAAAATGTCTTGTGTGTGAACAGTGACTTATCTAGAAAATTTGTCTTTCTCTAATATGGATTAATATTTTTAAAAGCATGTTAGAAATGAATGCTAAAGAGAAAGATATTACATGCTTAAAATAAAATATATTTTACATTTTAAAATATATTTTAGTGACTAAAACATATTTCTGAATAGGTGGACAATTACAAAGTTGAGAAACAGAAACTAGATGCATGTAGTGCATAACTGGGAGGGAGGTGGGGGCACTTTTGGAACAACAGAATTTTCATCTCCAAAACCCACAAATATTAAAATAATTTTAAAGACTAGAAAATAAGAATGAGTGAAATGATTAAAGAGAAAAAGGAAGAGTATGCAAAAAGAAGAGAACAAATTAAGACATTATAAGTAAGGAACAGACAAATTTAGAAAAGAACCAAATAAAATATATAGAAGTGAAAAATACATATAATAAATCTTTGGAAAAATACAGACAATGCCCATGAGAGGATTTAAACAGAGACTGGACAGCCAATTACTGGGACTGTTATTGAAGGAATTCCTATGGAAGACTATCTTTTTGAAAGATTCCTTCAATGTTATTGAAGAAAATGCTACTGATAGATTCTTTTTCTTCTTTTCCACCTTCTGATTTTAATACTATGTTAGTAAATAAGTTAAACAATAAAGAAAAGTAAAAAACCAAGTCTAAAACTTAAATAAAGCGCGCAGCCCCATCCGGCCCTCTCACACCGGACAACCATAGCTATGTGTCTTGACCTTCATTTCTAAGTCAATAAGAATCTCATACGTTAATACTAAACTGAAAATTACAAACACAGCATAGGACAGAAGCGTCTCTTCTTGTGAAAAGATCAAAGTTAATTTTTCAAGAGATTTGGGCTTTTCTTATGTGAAGCATAAGGAAATATTTACTTAAGAATAAGCACTCAATTGCAAAAAAACCAAGACTAGATGAATTTAGAGTTTTCATAGGCATTTCTCACATCATTAAACTAGGACAAGAGGCCAAAACGTAAAGTTATACTTCTAGAAGGTAGTTTGCATTTCAACTATGGTACAAAAAGTGTAACAGAAAATAAAAATTTCAAGTGGTCAGAGGAAAAAAAACTCAAAGGGAAAAAATATGGGGCCTGGAATCAAAAGATGAAAATGCTATACCAGGTCTACTACTTTTTAGACACTTGTAAATATTTACTAATATGTACTCTGTTTACCTAACAGGATGGTTATGAGAAAGAGAAATCATATATGCATGTGTGTGTATAGATATAAAATGTATGAAAACACTGCATTATAAACAGCTATGAAAATATAAGGCAAATATTTAATTTATGTAAAAGGTAACATTTGAAAGAGTTTAAAGGCTGGTTATAATCTGGATAAATGGAAGATCAGGGAGTTGGTATACACATCATAAACAAAATCATGGAGGCAGGGACGAGCTTGTATATTCAAGAGAAATTGAAACTATGAGCTGGCTGTTATGTAAACTATGTAACTGCTTATATTGGGAAGCAGTGGTAGAAAAGGTAGGCTTTGGCCAGATTACAGAAGGCATCTAGTATCTACCCGTCTTCTTCTAAGGAGGCTGGAGCTGGGAGATCCATCACCTCCTTATTCCCTAGCAGGGAGGGTTTGGGCACATGACCAGGGTTCAATCCAATACTCTCAAGGCTATGAAGCAAAGTATTCAGGGGCCTTTTAGAAATTATTTATAGTAGCTGTGGCAGGAGACCCAGTACCACAACACCCAGATTCAGGGTCCTAGTTAGATTCTTCTGAGGCATTATCTTGGCTTTGGTTCTTGCCTGCTTCTAGGATCTGTTCTCCTGCCTTACTTGTTAGTTGTAACACATCCTTTTCCTGCCCATATTGGCCAGAGTTGGTTCCTCTTATTTGCAACCAAAATTCTTAACTGAACTACATACTATCTATAAAACAGATAATATTGTGAACATTTATACCTACCGGGCACTTTCATACTGTTTCACAGTCATTAATGTATCTTCAATTGTTTTATTCACCAAAGTGTTCACACTGGCAATGAAAAAATTAATGGCTCCAAGAAGAGTCTCTCCATTTTTAGCCAGCAGCTTCTGGGTATCTGCGTTATAGCCAAATTCTTCCTAAAACAAAAAAGTCACCTTAACTTATCCAGTGCTGAATTAGTAAATGTGACTAAAAAAATCTCAAACATATCACTAATGAGGAAACATCTGATTTAGAAATCTAACTATAGAAGTTTTTTCTTCCAATGTTTAAATAAACAGGAACCACAACCAGCTATACATAGTTAACAAAAGTCTAGTAAACCAAAACTATCATCAGCTCAGATGCACAGCTAAAATCAAATAGTTTAAAAAAGTTAAACTACTTTGTACTAGAAAGAATATTTTCATTTCTACGTTTTGTTTCTATTATACTGTAAGCACAGCTGTTAAGAAGAAAAATATAGCAGATTATTAATCAGAGAACTATAACTTTCACAACCAAATTAGGTAACAATTGGCTAAAACCTTCAGACATAAAATAGATTGCAATTTTTGTGTTTTGACTAAATCTCCTCAACGTATAAATATTAACAATACACATTTCTTTGTAAACTTAGTGACCAGTTGACCCCCAAGTTCAGGTCTATCGAGGCACACAGCTGAGGAAGGATCACTCAACACCAGTTTTAATTCATTTCTCTGAATAAACGGAATCTTGGCAAAGCAACATTACACACATGACTCCTGCAGATATGTCAAGGACTAACTCTAAATTTTCAGCAGTGAAAGCTTTTCAGTCCAACTTAGATTAATTAAGAGATTATCAGGAACACATCTGACCAAATAAAAAATCTGATTACGTTATATTGTAAGATATATCACTCAATTCGAGAATTCTGAAGTTTGTTAGACAACACTTTTTAATTTCAGCTGAAAAAAATGTAATATTAAATTAACTAGAATCTCAGAAGATGCAAATTTAATGCTAGAGCTATAGCTATAATTAAATTTCTATTGATAAAATACTCAATCATTAATAAATAGCAAGAAAGTAAAAATAGTTACCATGCTTAACGCATTTTCCATTTAACAGAGGTCTAGTAACTCTTTACTCGGGACTCAGTCTTCAAAATTTTACAGTCCTTCGTTTGCAAATATTGGCAGATAATAGGATTACATGAAAGAAATATCAATCCATTTATATAAAAATGAAAGGCAGGATAGCTAAAGATTTTTGGTACCAAGTTTTAAAGCTAAGTTGCATACTGAAGACTAAAAAACTGTTACGGGAAACAGAATAATACGGGAGAAAACATTTTTACCACTTTTAGAAAGAGTTCACATAACATATTACAACTCTACTTATTACCTTTGGTATTTATTAAGAGGTAGAAGGCAAAAAAAAAATTAAAAAGAGGAAGAAAAATTATGAAAAGTTTGACTGGATATAAATATAAAAAGGAAGGAAAAAGTAAAGGAAAAGGAAACCATAAAAAGTCAGGAAACTTTTTCTGCTCACTGCATAACAAAGATATATCATTACATCACATTCCTGAACAATGTTCATTTCTAAAAGTCTTCAATATTCACAATTCCACATTATTAATTTTGAAAACGCCACAAGTCCTAATTTAGCCACAGGGAGATCTATACAACCTAGAAGGCTGCTCACTCACTAAAAACAAACAACACTAGAGTATAGGAAGATGAAATAGCAGCAGACTGAAACGTTATGTAGCAGACTCTGGAATCTTGTATTTACAGATGAGAAAAACAGGCCTAAATTCAAAGCAGACAGGAAGAGTAAACTGACACTGTTCTGTTTAGTGAATATAAATCTCACCTACAATTCTGTGAAGAAAATGTGTATAAAACTTAATATTTTAATGTATAATTTGAAAACTTAACTAGAATAAAAGAGCTTTTTTATAGTAAGACATAAGAGGCAGGTAAAAGATATAAAATAATCAGGACTGGAAAGAAATGAATATATATACATATATAAATTACAAATGAATAATTAAACATGCTTTTTAAAATTTAATTTAATTTAATTAATTTATTTTTTTTTAGCTGAGCCATTTTGCCACGTGTTGGCAGCTCAGTGGCAGCTCAGCTCGGGCCAGAAATCGAACCAGAGACCCTGTAGCTCAGATCTCACACTCTTGAGCAAGCTCTTAACCAACTGAGCCACTTGGCCAGCCTAAACATGTTTTTTTTTTTGGCATCAAAAATAAGATAAACCATGACTCCTAAATTTCATTTAGTTGGTTAAGTTATATTAGTATTCTCAGTTGGATGGGGCAGTATCGTAAATTGCCTTAGCGATTACAAATAAACAAACAAAATAATCAAAGGGTATATATATCAAGAACAGGCCTGTAGTTCTAATCTGCCACTGAAGAAGGAAGGCCAATACAATTCCTTGATCTTGATCTAAAAATTTGCTTGCTTTATATATAGAGAGAACAAAAGTTTCACAACACTTGAATCTTTTCTTTACTCTCACAGCTCCTACATTGTTTGCAACGTTCACTAGATATAAATTTAGCAGATGAAAATGACCACCACTTCCCATTACACTTACACATTAGGACCAAATAACAGAAGTACCCGATTAGGTCTAAAACATCAAGTCTTAGTAATAGGAATTATTACCTAATTAATAACAAATGGGTTATTTTAAACAATAATATAGAGCAGCAAAAAAACTAGAATCTTGGGCCGGCTGAGTGGCTCAGTTGGTTAAGAGCTCGCTCAAGAGTGTGAGCTCTAAGCAACAGGGTCGCTGGTTCGATTCCTGGCCCAAGTTGAGCTGTCGCTGAGCTGCCAACAGGTGGCAGGATGGCTCAGCTAAAAAAACCCCAAAAAACAACAACCTAGAATCACAAGTACTAACTGATAAATACAGTAATAGGGATGGCATGAACTTTCCTAATCTTGATGTAGGCATTACCCTCTAGATTGAGAAATTACAATTAAATAAGGGGCCATAGTATAAGAAAACTAGGAGTCAGAAGACATGTGATAAAATGATAACAGTCTAGTTTGGGAATTCAGACAGCCTGGGAGTCTCATTTTAATTCTGCCACTGACTGAACTTGTGTCTTTTGTGAATTACTCAAATTCTTTGTGCTTCAGTTTCCTTATTAATAAAATGAAGACCATTCCCATACAAGCTTGATAGGAAGTATAATCAGATAACCTGTATAAAGATTCTGACAGATGATCACCAAAAGATCATTTCCTATCCCCTTGAGGAGATTTGCTTTTTTTACTGATGGGTTTTGGTTGTTTCTTACAAAAACGAAGGAATTGGACTAATTTTTAGATTATTCCTCACCTCCCAAATGCTACAATCCCAACAACAGCTATCAATCACATCATAAATTATTCACTGCCACTTTGTGCCAGGCCCTGTGCTAAGTATTTTCCATGGATCTCAGTTAATACGGCACAAGGCGAGAGGCAGTAGACACCAGCTCTTCACCACTGCACCCCACAAACTTTTCCTTATAAAGAATCAACAAAGAAAGGAGGTACTTTGCTGTCTGGCATAATTGATCCTGATTACCAAGGGGAAACTGGACTGCTGCTCTGCAATGGAGGTAAGGAAGAGCATGTCTGAAATATAGACAATCCCTTAGTGCATCTCTTAGTGCTATCATGACCTGTGACTCATGTCAATGGAAACCTACGACAACCCATTTCAGACAGGACTACTAATGGCCTGGGCCCTTCAGGAAGGAAGGTTTGGGTCACCCCACCAGGCAGAGAACCACAACAGGCTGAAGTGCTAGCTGAGGAAAAATGCTATATGGAATGGGGAGTGGAAGCAGCTACGATCATGTGACCATTTGTAGAAAAGAGGACTATAATCGAGTATTTCTTCCTTATTTTGTTATAACACCAGTCTAGATGTTGCTATTAAGGTACAGGTGTGTTTGTGTGTCTGTGTGTGTGTGAAGCAATTACCTGTTTTTTCCCCTCTTATCCCCTTATTATGTAACATAAGATATACTAACTTTACATCATAGTATTTAAGTTACAGAATATCAAAGAAAAAAGTGAACATCACCCAATTTGCATCCTCTTCTGGGAAAAGGGTTAGTGTGTCTTTGATAGTATGCCGAATAGTTGTATCACATTAGCTGGAAGTAAGACTTGTTATTGTCTTCTTTATTTGGAGATTAAGTATGGTTTAAGATGTATGTAAGGGTTAAATTGACAAAGGGCAGACTGTGATAGTTAATGTTATGTGTCAACCTGATTAGACTATTGTGTCCAGTTGTTTAGTCAAACACCAGACTAGATGTTGCTATGAAGGTACATTTTTTTTGTTGATGTGATTAACATTTACAATGATAAACATTGTAGATATGACATAAAGATGACTTAAGGAGATTATCTTCCATAATGTGAATGGGCCTCATCCAAACAGTTGAAGGCCTTAAGAGCAAAAGATTGAGGTTTCCAGGAACAAGAAAGAATTTTGCCGTAAGACTGTAACAGAAATCTTGCTTGAGTTTCTAGCCTGTTGGCCTACTGTATGGATTTCACAATTGGGTGTGCAATTCCTTAATATAAATATATAAATCTCTGTGTGTGTGTGCATGTATAAGAGTGTGTGTGTGTGTGTGTGTGTGTGTGTGTGTGTGTGATGTACATATCTCCTATTGATTCTATTTCTCTGGAAAATCCTGACTGATACAAAAACATGCATCCTGTTAATAATGATTTCAGATTTCAAATACATCTCCAGCAGGTTCTAGTTTACCATTATTTTTACATTTATAAACATCAATTAGAATGTTCAATTGAATGAATTATCTATTTCCTTCAAATCACTTTTGTATACACACTTGGCTTCAGCATTTGTTCACTAACAAATCACATCAAATACATTTTGGTGTATAAATATCATAAAAGAATATAGCATGTCTTTTTAGAGAAATAAGATGGTCCAGATTCTTGTCCAAAAAATATTGCATGATGGAGTCACTGCTGTTGAATGACTGACTAGATGAAAATACCTGCAATGGTTAATTTTATATGTCAACTTGCCCAGGCCATGGTGTCCAGATATTTGATCAAACATTAGTCTGAATGTTTCTGTGAAGGTGTTTTGGGATGAGATTATAATTAAATTGGTGGATAGTGAGTTAAGTAGATTGCCCTCCATAATGTGGGTGGGCCTCATCCAATCAGCGGAAGACCTTAATAGAACAAAACTGACTTCCCTGAGCAAGAAGGAATTCTGCTAGCAGACTGCCTTTGGACTCACTTCCCCGGGTCTCCAGCCTGCCAATCTACCCCACAGATTTTGAATGTACCGAGCCTCCACAATCACATGAACCAGGTTCTTAAAATAAATCTCTATAGAGCTATACATCTTGTTGGTTCCATTTCTCTGAAGAATCCTGATTTCCTTTTTGTCCCTAATAATATACTGTGACTCACTGACTTGAATTTAAGAAAATTCATTTGGGATATCATCATCAGAAGACTCACGGACTAATATTTCACTTATATTATCAATTTTGCCATCATCAGGAAGAGTCAATACTGCTGTCTCTTTGCAGCCATCTTCTGATTTGTCTAATTATGAAATGTCTTCCTCTGGTATTGTCTTCTCTTGGCCATTATGGGCAGGAAATGGAAAACTAAATTCGCAACTGTATTGCATGAACATTAAAAAAAAAGACCACAGAAACGGTTTCTCCAGATTTTTTTTTTTGGCAACACAAAGTATTTATCTCATTACTGTATCATTCTTCTAGGCAATGCTGTCATTCTTTTGTTTTCTTATTATCTTAGTCCTTTTTAGCATGGTTGGAAATAAGTGATAGTAATGATGAAATAATTTTTAAGATGATAAAACAGCAAACTGTTTTCAGATATAGGAAAATAAAGTCATAAAGATCCCACACCATGTCTTTGATTTCTAACGGACCCACCTGGGAGTTGCAATATAAAAAGTTTTATTCTATTAGAAAAAATAAGTTAATTTTCTCATTGGAAGGCCTCTAAGAAAGAACAAAAGTCATGAAATGTCAGTCCTTACAAAGAGTTAGAAATGCTCAAACAAGAAACTCAAAAATTAAAACTGGGTCCAATGAACTTGAGTACTGAGGATTAACCTCTCAGGTCTGTAAAAAAAGGATTTCACATCTAGAAAAGAAAGAAAATAAAAAGTACTTACTAGCTCAGATTGAGCATTAGACGTGCTAACACATATTAAAACCACTTGGAACTGTACCTGGCATACAGTAAGCACCCAATCTGTGTTGACTACTATAGTTCATAGGGTTTACTGAATGTAGCATCACTGATAATACTGCTGCTACACTTCTCTAGACCCGATACCCTGGCTACCTCTGTCTATACTGTGGGGCTTTTTCTCTGGGTCACAGATCCTCTAAAGATTCTCCTTAAAGAGACAGCAAGAGCTCATGGAGAAACATAGACAGGCCTGGATATAAATTCCAGTTCTACCTTTCATTTTTTTTGGTGATCTTATAAAAATTACCTAATGTTTCTTGGCCTCAGTTTCTTCATCCATAAAATCGGATAACATTTCCTGCAGTATTGTTAAATAAATGACATGATATAATGTCTACAAAGCACCCAGCGCATTACACTGGAATTGTGGACATTCAGTAACTGCAGCTGTTATGATTATTCCACTTCCCAGATATTAATTCATTCTTTTTCTGTCTAATGACTCAGTTAGAACTGAATCTCAATATTTTTCATTATTATGACATACATCGCCACCTCTAACTGAAATGTCTTTGTTTAAGTTTCTAGATATTATCAAATGATTTACTACTCTAGATTATTTAACTCTTCAAGCTAAAAATCTGTAGGCAAGGGATTTCTGCACCTTTTGGCTCCAGGTGAGGGGGAAAAAAAAAAAAGACATAAAAGGAGTCACTTAAGATATAACTAATTGTTAGAGATGCTTTACTGAAAATTTAGAGATCTATGCAGAAAAATAACTCCATTCTAAAATTCATAATTTATATTAATGATTTCAGTAAAGTATATCACAAATCCAGTCAAGCAAGTTACTATTTGTTCAAGGCACTTGGAGACTACATAAGAGATTTTCAATAGGTACCAGAATTTACTTTTCATTCATGCCCAGCTATACATAGCTATGATTCTTTCTAGGCTCAGGCAGACTGTCTCTTTTTCCTTTCCAAGTTCCCTTCCCCTGAAACCTCTGTACAATTGTTTCACTATGTTGACAGAAGTCAGTGAGGCCCTCTTAGAAATTATATGAAATATCTAAAAAGAACACCTCAAGATGCCAATTTTATTAAGAGTTCAGCAAATCAGAAATGCAACAAATTTCCTCTTAAAATACTCCTATTGCCATTCTCCACCCCTCACCTCCCAATAGTTATTTAAAATAATCTTACATGGAGTTCTAGTGACTTCAAGCTCAGGTCAGCAAACGCATCTCCAAGTTGCCTTTGGGTATGCACCATCTGGAAAAGCTGGGTCGACAATGTCTGAGCCAGTCTTAGAATATTTTCATATTTTTTCTTGTTATCTCTTAATATATCAATCTGAGCTTCAAGTTCAAGGTCCACAGTTCTTGATCCACGGCCTAGCTTCTCAGAGATAATTTGTCGAGTACACTAAAAGTGGAAAGATGCACTTTGTTTAGGAAGAAAAAAAAGAACAAAAGAAAAAAATAATAATATAACAATCCAAACAAATGCTAGAGCATATGGCATACCATTTTTGGCTTCACACAAGCTAGCCTAATAAACTGAAAACTGTCAGCCCCCTTAGAAGTTTATCAGGACTCAGAAAGTAAATTTACAAGACACATCTAATAATTATTAGTAATCACTGAAAGTTTTAAGACTTATCTAGCTAATTTACATACTGTCAGGTGAGCTCTCTCACAAATCATATTTCAAGCTTAGTGCACTTGGGTAGATTATTTAAAACAACTGAGATACTTGGCATTAATTTAAGAACAATATTGGACTGTTATATAGGAATAATAAGAATACCAAAATTATATTCTCCTATTGGTTTCAAACACTTTTTTCCCTTCTATCTTCCCCTTGAATCTCTGTGTGTCTGTGGATGAGCAGGAAGGATATAGGGAAGAAAGGAGAAAGAAGAAAGAAGAGTGGGTGGGGAAGGAGGGAGGAAGAAGGAGAGAGAAAAGGGAAGGGATAGGGATGGAGAAAGAGAGACAGGGAAGGAAAGAAAAAGAAAAAGAAACAGAGATAAGATTCCTGAATTCTTTTTTACTTTTGCCCAGATAGAACAGCATTAGATTATGTTATTCTATTCCTCCCCAGAAAAGACACAGAAACATAATTTTTTAAAGTACCGTATTTTCCCATGTATAAGATGCACCCCTTTCTGAAAAATTTGGGGTCTAAAAACTGGGTGTGTCTTATACAGTGGTTGTAGATTTTTTTACTTGGATTTCCTGCTTTTTTTGTGCTCATTGTTGTAGTTTTTTTTACTTGCATTTCCCACTTTTTCGCGCTTGTTGTCTTTGCGCTCACTGTTTCGCACTTGTTACCGGTATATTACGGTAGGTTAGGTTTTGCCACGTTCTGCCCAGAAATGGCTCAGAAAAGATTTTCATACAGTGCTGAATTCAAGTTAACAGTGATCCAGTTTGCAAAAGTGAATGGAAATCGTGCTGCTTAACGTAAGTTTGATCCTCCTCCAACTGAGAAAACAATCTGAGACTGGCTACAGGAAGAAGAAACACTACTGAAAACGCCACGGCAGAAGAAGGCCATGAGAGGCAATATATGAAGACAGTGATTTGTCATCAGACATAGATGAGGACAAGCTAATGGTTGGGAGTTTTGACAGTGATGAGGAGTTGTATGAATTTTATGATGAATAAAACGAGTTCAATAACTTTATGTAATACATTTTTTTTCAAATTTCAGGCCCCCAAATTAAGGTGCGTCTTATACATGGGAGCGTCTTATACATAGTCAAATACAGTACCTAATTTCAGAGCACACAGAAATAACTTTTCTAAAAAAAAATTATAAGCAATTTCACTACTCAATAATACATTTTAAGAGTAACCACCCAGGGCATTAATATACTTCTCACCGTTTAAAGTTAACAAAAATACTCTAAAATATCAGTAAGTATTGCAATTTTAAAAAATTTGCACAATTGCTTTTATCATGTCTTTCAAAATTTGGTTAGAATATTTGTTGTAAAAAATTAAAATAATGAGTGAAATAAAAGATGAATTTCCTCTTCCTTTAATCGCACTAAAGAGCAGAAAACTACCATTAATGGGTAATCTGATGGGTAGTCTAGACTCTCCTTTAAACCTATATAATCACACATATAATATTTTTAAAGTGAACGTAAGACCATGCTATGCTACACATAATATCCAAACATTTTTTTCTATGAACAAATACCGTGAGACTTTTCCTTATCCATAAACATAAATCTGTATTTATCTTTTTCCTTTTTTGTTATATTTATCCTTTTAATATTAGCCTATTATATGCTAATCATATTTTTCCATTTAAAATTGAAATGAATTCTCTATGACATTCTCTGTTCTCATCAATTAAGGATCTTTATGAATAAATACTTTTTATAAAGGAGTTTTGTTTTTTTTAATAGTAGAGAAATTATCTATATAGAAAATGAAAGAAGAGAGGCCAAACTCACAGAAGGGAGATAAAACTACTTCTGTGGAAAACATACTTACACTCGTAGGAAACGAAAACCACATCAGAGAAAAGTTTAACTGCAGATGTTGTGTGTGATTTTAATGAGAAAAATATCAACAAAATTAAGGAGATACACCACTCTTTCCCTCTTTCCATCCACACCAGGATTTTCCCTGTGGAATATTACCAGAGACATTTACTCTATTCACAAACCAAAGCATGTGGTACCTTCCATAACAACTCAGATATAACAGTTTGCTGAAAGTCAAGAAGTCAGAATTCACTGAAGGAGCTTGGTAGACTGGGCAAAATGAAAGAAATGTCTACTGTTGTCTGAGTGGCCATTATTTCACAGAAGTAACGGTTACAAGCAGGCAGTAGGGTCAAAGGTTTAATGAGGAAATGTTTATTTTCCAGGAAGCTAAGACAGTGGGAAGAGTAAGGCCATAGTGACTATGAGGCATATTCAGATAAATCTGGACACCTGAAACAAGTTTTGAAGCTGCATTTACAGAGACTATATTCCAATACAGAGAACTATATGCTCTTAAGGGAAATTTAAGTAATGTGGAACTGAGAACACTACAGATGGCCTACATGGAGCTTTGTAAAGAAAGCTGTAGTGAGGGGGGGATGGTAGAAGAGGGTAAAGGGATCAAATATATGGTGATGTATTATAGAAATGTATACTTGAAACCTATATAATTTTAATAACCAATGTCACCCTAAATAAATTTAATTAAAAAAAAAAAGGAAGAAAGCTGTAGCGAGAATATAAAAAGTCGCTAGTCATTTCCCCACTGATCAGGGTCTCAGAGCAAGTTTCTCATATGATCACTGAAGAGCAGATTTTTATTTTGCTTCCTAGTGTGTACTAAAATCATAAACCAAGTTTAAAATAGGAAAGAATATAGAATCTCAGGTCTCTACCCTTCTTGAAAGTCCCTGAAAATGCAGATCACTTACAATGAGCTGGTGGTCCCAATTGGTTTTCCGTACTTATAAATTAAGAATTAATTTTGAAGATAATAGGACAAATGGAGCAAAGTTTAAAGGGGCAGAAAGAGGCAAAAGCAAATTACTGCTCTATGTAGATCTCCTACTTCAGGGAGGGTAGATAAAATAAAGTGATAAATAGTGTACAAAATACCATAAATCACCATCAGTCACACAATTTATGAATTTGCACGATAGTCACTGTGTACTCTGAGTATTTAAATAGCACCAAGAGCTTTTCCTATAATGCCCAAAATGAATAAAAACATTTAAGTTCAAGGAAAAAAATAATTTCATGGCAACAACTGGTAGATATTAAAAGGGTGGAGGATAGGGAAGAAGAGAACATAAAAGGAAATAGTAGCAAGTGAACAGGGGAAATAGGTCAACCAGTAAATGAAGAAGGCAATATGACAGGAAAAACAGGAATGAAAACTTAAAAGACACTGGCTGAAAGACAACAAAGATTAATTTGATTAAGGTGTAAATACTGATGGCAAATTCTTAAACATTTTAAAAAAGCATTTAGTGTTTGGAAAAGATGCCAAACAGTTCTGAATAAAAACAAGATTATTCTTTAAAAAAGTAAGATGGATTTCTAAAAGTACTCTATTCTACATTAGGAAAATATAAAAATAAACCAAAGAGATAAACCACAGTTCATTATTCATAATTATTCCTACAGATAATAAAACATAAGAAAATAAATTTGGGGTTCAAATTTGTGAAAAAAATCAGGTAGATTAAAATAATATTTAAAAAGATGGGTTCAAGGTCTAAACTTAAAATTGCTCCTATTACATATTTGGTTTTAATCACCAGACTGGTCTTGGAACCAAAACTAACAACTAATAAAGGACATGCAAATATTCTCTGAGGAAAAGCCTTCAAGTATTTGCTTGAGAATAGAAACAGAAGAAGAAATTAAAGCTAGAAATCATGAAGGAACTGAAGTCCAAGGAAGAGAGGATCAAAGTCATAGCAAGAATCAAGGAACTCAAGAGTAAAATGGATAACAAGTACAGTCCTAAATCAACCAAATCAGAATCAATACTTGAAGGATTATTCAAATGACAATGAAAGCCCTACATTAGTTCAAACTTGGACCAAAAAAGTAAAGCCACAAGAACAGAGTCATGTAGATCCAATAAGGTCATTATACTGAGGCTCTTGTAGTTGAGAGGCATGTGTCAGCACAGACACAATGGGCTCCAAACGCCATAAAATCAGGTCTTTAGAACACTCTTTTTCTCTTTTGACTTAAGAGTGAAATGTCCAATTAAGCTCTGATGAAACAAATTTTCAGTTAAAAATAAAGTGATCACTCTGAAGAGAATGATAACTCCTTCACATAGTATTATGTCATGTACACAGTATTTTTAAAACTGGTCATTTCCTTTTATTTTTTAAAATTTTATTGGAGAATTGGGGGAGGGAACAGCATTGGGGAATTGGGGAAGGGGAACAGACAAGTTGCTGTCCTTTTGTTCTTCAATCTAGTTGTGGTGGACGTCACTTCACTGGCCCATGATGGTGCTGGGATCACTGCGCTCTTCCCGGCTGAGGCAGATCCATCACTGGCCATTGGACGGCCGCTCACCCCAGCTGCCGGCCGCTCACACTGGCTGCCAGCCACTCACTGTGGCTCACGGCAGCCCACTGCAGCCCCACTGCAGCCTACACTGTTGCTGGCGACTCACATCAGCCCAGCTCCAGGTCGAGCTGTTGTTCATCATCTTAGCTGTAGAGGGCGCAGCGCCACTAGCCCATGTCAGATCCAAACCAGCGGCCCTGCTCCTCAGAGCTCACGTTCCTGAGCCAAGTATTAACCAACGAGCCACTCGGCCAGCCCAAAACTGGGCACTTGCATTAACACAAATTTTAAGAAAGGCTGAATGTGGTATGTTAATATAAGAGATAAAAATGGAATCTTAACAGCGATTCAACTCAGATTATTATATAGGTAACAGACAGAAGAAAAGGAATAGATAATAAACATATACATATAGGAAAAAAAGATAAGGATCAAGACAAAACTGAACGACACAAGAAAGGAAGGATCAAATGAACAAAATCTTGTACTTTGTAATTTGTAATTACTAGGATTTAGTTCAAAAACAAGGCCTATACTCTTTGGGTTCAAAATGTGTGGCCATCGAATGTCACTAATTAAGAGGCAAATTTCATAAATAAGTGAACAAAGGAATGGCTGAATAAATAAATTTAATAAATAAATGAATGAAGCTTAGTCTGGCATGAAAGATAAACAATGAAATGAAAGAGAGCACAGAGGGGAATTCCAAGCAGTAGCCAATGACAGCCCCATAACCAGAGTTGTAGAGGTGTGAGAAGGCACAGCATGTTTAGGACATCTCTGGATAAGGTTGGTATGGATAACTGGGTCTATGGGTGGAAGACAAGAGCAGCAGGAGATCAAGTTGGAAAAGGAGATAGGGTCAGATTCATGACAGTCTAAAGACGGGATTGACTGAAGGATTTTAAGCAAGAGTGAACCACATCAAGCAAAGTAGAATACATAGTCTAAGAGAATCCTGTTAAGCTATTAGAGTAATACATACAGGAGCTATAGCTGTGAAGGTTAGAATAGAGAAAAGGGGATAAAGTAAAAGAACATTAAGGAGGCAGAATTCATTTAATGACTAACTAGATATGTCAAATCAGTAAGATGATGAGTCAAAATTTGAATATCTGGGTGAACCGTTGTGATATGAGGTAATACAAAGGGAAAAACAATACATGAAATGAGAGAATCTACATCCTTGAGAACAAAAGGTTCAATGATTAAATAGAATGTCCAGAATGAGAACAGTATAAACAGGCATCAATTTTTGACAACTACCATTGGCATTTCTCAGTTCTACATTGGCATAAGCTAAATAGTTTTTGGAAAGATTCATGTAGCATGTTTCAGGGCACTTTTACCATCTTAGGAAAACCTGTACTTCTGTAGAGGATTTCAGATCATATTATAAAAGTATTAACTGAAAGAATAAATTCACTTCTGCATTACTGTTAAGAAGACACATGGGGGAGGGGCGTAGTAGAGGAGGGTAAAAGGGATCAAATGTATGGTGATGGAAAGAACTGGCTCTGGGTGGTGAACACACAATGTGATACATAGATGATGTATTACAGAATTGTATACCTGAAACCTATGTAACTTTACCAACAATTGTCACCCCAATAACCTTTAATTAAAAAAAAAAAAAAAAAAAGAATAGGTATGTATCTCTACCTGGCAATTAAAAACCTCCCCAAAACGAAGACACATAAGAGACATGTGCTCTGTATAAAAATACAGATACAGTAATACCTTGGTTTGTGAACATAATTCGTTCCAGAAACAAACTACTCATATTGCAAGACATCGCTTGTTTACCACGTTAAAATGTATTAGGAATGTTTGCTCGTCTTGCGAAACACTCTCAAATCAAGTTACTCGCAATCCAAGGTTTTACTGTAATTCCCGATTTACAAAGACCCACAACCAATTCACAAATATCTAGAGAGCTTTATGGCTAATGCTCTGACCTGAGCTACTGAGGCTTTTTCATCAATTTAACTATTCTATGAATTCTACTGTCTTGTCCTTGTTAAGATTCAAAATACTAAATGGACTTAGAGCTTAAGCTATTTGTAATACATCAAATAAAGTATAGATTAAATAATTTGCTTATTTGTTTTATGGAGGACATTAAGAAAAATTACCACCAATTACGTACTCTGAAGCAATTCAACTAACATTAATAAACTTTTGAAATCCAACTGATTTGCAATCTGATGCTGTCTGTTGAATTAATGTTTAGTTACTACAATAAAATCAGAGAATTCCAAATTTGAAAAACTAATATACTCTAGTTGCTATAAAGTATCAAAAAGAGGAAGGTGGGGACAAATATATGTATAGCAGTTCTATAGCTAAACATATTCTAAGACAATATATTCCTTCTTCAATTATGTGTTATCTATAAATTAACGAGCATTTTAGTAGCTTTTTTACTCTTTTGCTAGACTTAAAACTACATTTATGTGAAGATCAGTAATAAAAATACTTCATTTTCTAATTGTATTTTTATGTTCAGATGTCATTTGCTCTCCTATATGTTCATATAATTGCAAAATAATAATTTAAATTACAAAGAAAAAGTCTTAGTGCCAGTAAGGGTGGAAACATTAAAAAATTACAAACCTTATAGGTGTTTAGACTCCATTTTCTAACAAGTTCTAACTTTTCCATTGCAGGATTTTTAATTTCATCTGCTAGAATAACTGGTCCACTTTTTGTCTGTGTTCTCTGGCCACCTGCATGTTCATAAGAAAAGATAAAAACACAAACCAGATAAAGACAAGTAGGGAAAGAAAATGAAACATTGATGCTGTTCAAATTACCTACTCATGCATTTTAAAAAATGAAAAGGTTCCCTCCCACAAAGTGAAGGACTACAACAACTTCCTGGAATCACTGAAGATAATTTCCTAACACATAAAAAAATTTGTCTATTAAACACAAATGCTGTGTGCTTTACTTGTTTTCTTAAAAAAAAATAGCTGCTATCAGCTTTCTTTTCTAAATAAATGCTGTTTACTTAAAAAAAATTCCCACAATTAATCTTATAACCTAGTGACACTAAAAAAACTGTCAATAAAAATCTAAAAGGCCACATACTCCTTACAGGGATCTTTGTCCACTGTACTATGTTGAACAGAGCGATGATATAATATTACTATAATTTTGGAGTACTTAAAAATACAATTCAAACTTGAAATAGTCATTAAAAATATCTTACCACCAGTATGAAAGGCTGGGTTAAAACAAGACCTACATTGTATCTCCTCTTTTTCTTAAGAGACCCTTTCCCACCAAAAAAAAAAAGCAAAAAAAAAAAAAAAAGCCATAATTAATAAAGGCAGTAAAAAGCCCTGACATAAAAGCAACTCTACAGCTATACAGTTCTTAATAGTAAATATTTTTCATAGAAGAAAATATTAAATGTTTATGATACTGACTTGAGATAGAAACTTTAGAATAATTTTAAAAGAACAATGAAATAAGAGGAAAAGTTGTAATAAATTGTTTTAAAAAGTTAGCCAGCAGAAATTTCTTTTCTCACTTACTCCTAAAGCCTGATCAGCCTTTAGCACAACTTTACCATAATCTAAGCTGAAAACAGTATATACAATCAAACACATTAAAGAATTTACAAAATTTTCATAGAAACAAATATAAAATGTTAACATATCATATAAAAATATGGAGTTCAATTTTTTCTTGTTTTTATAGTCTAGCAATTAAAGTGCAGAGCAAATTCCATGCAAAGAAATGGATTTTTCCCAAATATTTTTCATTGGGCATAACTGGTAAATTACATAGTATTTTGTTACAATCTGCAAACTATTTGTAAGCTGAGGTTGAAAATAGGAAGACACAACCGTTTCCACATGACCCATTCCAAACAATGAACAACCCAATTGTTGAAGGCTCCTATCTTGCTTAACTGAAAATAAGAGAGCAGATCTGCAAAGCTGAGAGTTCAGGATCAATTAAGTGAATACATTTTCCAGAACAAAGAAAGGATAATTTTAAATGAATCAAATTTAACCATGTTTTTTAATGTTAAGTGAAATAAATTTCAGGTTTGAGATATAACTAATAACTTTGAAAAGCCAGAAAGACAGGTATGGCTAGAAAGATTATTTAACTTATTGCTAAAAAAAAAAAAAAAAGCAGCAGCACTAAAAAAGCCAGAATAACACACACCTAAGAATATAAAGCAAGTGATTATGAAACTGAGTGAATTAGTTTAGCTTCAGCAGTAGCAAGAAGGGCTTTATCCAATCAGTGCAGCTGAATACCTGCAGGAACAATTAAATCACTTCCTTGTTGAGCCAGTTGACTAGCTGCAACCCTGCTAGGAGACAGAACAGATGGCAATGGTGGTGCTGGGGAACCTGAAAAGGGTAGACATTTAACTGTGAAAATCCTTTTCTTCTTCTACACACTGTACATTTCGAATATAGGTTTATTGACACTTCTTTTAAAATATTCAAAAACTAGGATTAAAAACTGGAATTAATATAGTTGCTTTCTTGCATGAATGGAGTAATAAAAAATGGATGCTACCGGTTGAGTTCTTGTGTAAATTTTTCATTGAACTATTAAAACCAAACAAAGCACATAACTATAAGAAGAAATTTGGCAAGATCACGTCTAAACAAGACTTTCCCAGGATTCTGCTATTTTCAAATCAATTACTAGAATGTGATTCAAGTCACATAGTTGACTGATCTAAAGCATAAATAAATATTTTATAACTTGCTACTACTCTTACATATGAAAGAAAGCTCTTCAAGTAGAAATCCAATGGCATATAATACTGTTATCAAATTTATAATTAAAATTCATAGAAATGTGAATAAATCATAGCCTTCACAGGAATTGTAGCCAAAACTTTCAAATCATGAATCAAATATCATATAGTGTAAATGACTGCTATTCATATTATGGATGCAAGGGTCCTACATCAATTATGTCATCTGGGAGCTCATTAAGAAAGCAAAATCTCAGGCTCTGCCCCTTAATAAGGGGCTTAATTAGGCCCTGACCCTTAATAATGTGAAAACCTTAACTTGAACTGGATCTAACATTTAAAATCCAAACATGCAATAGACCTAATATATTGGCACCACCTTTCAAAGTGAGGTATACTTGTCTCTTTAAATCTGTTGAACCATAAAATTTTAAACTGGAAGGGATGAAGGAAATCAACTAGTCTGACATTAAACTGTAGGAGAAACAACTATAGGCCCAGAGAGGTTAAAATAGCTTCTTATTAGAGACTCAGATGCTCTGAATCCATACCATAATATCTCCATTATTAAATGCAATACAGAAAACACCAATCCATAAATTGCTTGTTGAGTTAGAAGGCATTTTAATAGGTTATCTAGTCCAATCACCATTCTAAACAAAGACTGTCTCTACTATCCAAGGCACAAGGGTTTCTATTATATAAGGAAGTGTTATTTAAAGACGACTACTGTAGTTCCATTTCTTGATGATCCCAGGAACAGAGCTCTGTTGTTCTGGTTATTACTGTTTATTAATCTTGCTTAAGACATAATCCCATGACACAACAGGAGATGTGTATATAATACATAACAAATGATACAGAACTTTCCAAACGAAAATAGCAAAAGACAATGGTGCTAGTTTTTTTGCTTTACTTTCAAGGGTAATTATCACTTCTCTGTATCTTCAACCCTTTAAATCACTAATTTAGACTAAGTTATTGTAGTTACTAAAATCATTCACTAATATCCAATAAATATAATTCTTAAAAAGTCTAGGATCTTGCTAGTTGATTAAACTTGGGGTACTAGCTCTGTTTCATTTCAACAACAGAAATCTAGGAATATGAATATTTGCATGCAATGATTAAAACAAAACTCAGGTGCCAACTACATTCTTATGAGCTTTGATCTATTCATGATTTCCACGATTATTGATTCTGCAACATATGTGTTAGGCAGATTTCAATATTTGCTGTTGTTAGGATGAAGTTACATGTAATTGCTTTTCAATTTGCTCCAGAGATGGAAAAGTAAATAGTTAACACTCTTCTTGTAGTAACTGTTCAAGTAATAGAGTCATTATTAAGTTACCATTCAGTCATTTTTCCAGAAAGCTAACACAGCCCCAACTCCTTTAACATTTTTTCCTAAGACCTAGCTCCTAAATTGTAATCATCTTGCTTTTTCGCATGTTCATTCCAATTTATCTATATGTCTTAAAACAAAGGCACTTAAAACAACTACAACTTTCCAATAAATGCTTAACTAATCTAGTATAGCAAAATGATTCTTTTTAATATACTGATCAACAACACAGATTGTGTTAAAAAATGTTTAATAAAGTCAAGCCAAAGACACATAAATTACTGCCATATCATGAAACATATTTTTTATCCCGACTTAAAGGATTAGCATGTATCTGTAAGTAAGTGAAAATGATTGGCATTTTCATGCTCATGAATAATAGCAGTTTATAATGGCGAGTTGATTTCCATTATTGTATAACACTATCCCATTTAAGGGATTAAACCAAATGTCAGCGAAATAATTTCATTGAAAATATTTAAAATATCTTAATAGTAAAAGTATTTTTTCATTCTGTGTTGATATTTAAATTTGGAAATTGGTGACTGCTCCAAAGATGGTGTCACATTATACAAAGTAAGCCTTATATCTTTAAGCACTCATAATTTTAGGTACTCAAATATAGAATACTATTATTGCAAAATGGCTAAGGACTGCAAAAGCACGCAGATGTTTTTTTTTGTTTTCATTTTTGTGACATTACAATATAGTATTAAAATTAATTTACTTCATTGAACGTAATCTATAGCTACCACTTTACAGGTCTGTCAAGAAAACAATTCATTTTTTAACATCCATTTAACATCCAAATGTTTACATGGTTTTACTTTCTTTCACTCACGTGGAAAAAAAACACCAGAAAGGTTGTTACGGGAAAGAGCATTAAAAAAAGGAGACACCTTTGTCCTTTATATTAAAAATAGACCTATAAGGGCCGGCTGAGTGGCTCAGTTGGTTAAGAGCTCGCTCAAGAGTTTGAGCTCTGAGCAACAGTGGTTCAAGTCAGCCCG
>NW_017731408.1:3248863-3262419 GCF_001890085.2 Hipposideros armiger | reverse complement strand
AAAAAAAAAAAAAAAAAAAATAGACCTATATATGAAATGAGTGTAGAAAAGAGTTAACACAGCAGGTCCAACTGCTTGTTCTTAAGAAGACCAGCTTACAAGACTGGCCCTTGCTTGGTGTCTGGGAGTTTAAATTTGGGGACTATTCCCTCCCTTCCCAGAATGCTAAGATTGGCTCACTGTGCCTCCACTGTTGATATAAACAATGTGGTTTTGCTGAACACCTTCTTTCCTTCAAGGAGTCTGGAATCCTGGTACACGTTAGGCAGAGGGTGCCTCTGGGAGCAATGTCCAATAAAATCCCTGGGCACTGAGTCTCTAAGGCGCTTCCCTGGTCAGCAACACTTCATATATGTTGTCACAGTTCTGCGGGGTGGAATTAATTGTGTCCTGTGTGACTGCCCTGAGCCTCCTTGCTCCCAGAACTTCCCCTCAGAAATCCTTTGTCTTTGCTGATGTGCTTGGTGTACTGCTGCTTAAATAATCGTACAGTGAGTATGATTACATACTGAGTTCTGAGTCCTCTTAGCAAATTACTGATCTGATGGTGGTCTTAGAGACTTCCCATACAGCATGTATACTACAAAAAAACAGAAGTTTTATTTTCCTAATAGCTTTGAAATAGGAAACATGTATTATACAAATTAATATTGATTTATAGCTATAAATTTTGTGGTTATAAGCTAAAATACTGGGTTATCGGAAAAGTTATGATGTATTTTTTCTATGTTTTTGTTGCAAAAATGCGTCATGACTTTTCCGACAACCCAATAATTTAAATCTACATTTTTGATATAATTTTTGAGTTTTTATTTCAGTATTTAAAAACCAATTCCTAGGGGCCGGCCGAATGGCTCAGCTGGTTAAGAGCTTGCTTGGGAGCGCCAGCTCTGAGCAGCAGGGCGGCGGTTCGGATCCCACATTGAGGGCCAGTGACACTGCCCTCTACAGCTAAGATGATGAACAACAGCTCGACTTGGAGCTGGGCTGCCATGAGTCGCCGGCGACGGCATAGGCTGCAGCAGGGCTGCAGCGGGGCTGCAGTGGGCTGCGGTGAGCTACATGAGTGGCTGGCAGCCGGTGTGAGCTGCTGGGAGCCGCTATGAGCAGCCCGACCAATGACCAGCAACTGATTGCCTCACCCAGGAAGAGCACAATGATCATACCAACATGGGCCAGTGAAGCAACGTCCTCCACAACTAGACTGAAGAAGAAGAACAACAACAACAACAAAAAAACCAATTCCTAAATAATAATCAGTGAAGTTATGCATTAATTTATATAAACAAGACTACTAAAATAATTCCTAACATATTTAAAAAGGATTATGTTTAAAATTGGTGTTTTATCACAGAGTTAAAGGCTTCAACTCTTATGCTTTATTAATAAAAGTAGCATTTGATGAATTTCTCTTATCCTACACCCCTGCCATCTTTAAAAATATATGGGCTCATACCTTGAAATGCTCCCGCTTCAGTAACCCCCTCTTTGGTACCGTCAAAGCCATGAGATGTAATTTGGGTTTCTGAGAGACCAAGTCCGGCTGGTAATGAACGTTTCAAATCCTTAGCAAAATTTGAAAAGAAGAGAAAATTTTTGTAAAAAAATCTCACCACATAACATTTCAGCATAATTGTGTTCTTTTAATCGCATTTTAAACTATTTTTCTCTCTACTATGTAGTATTCCCTTATGTTATCATGGCATTCTGTAATAATGCATCACCAGCAGCAAACTCACTCAGTAAGATTTGCGATTAAGAGGTAAAGTGTATGTCAAATACAAAAATATTGTAATTATTCTAGAACAAACAGCAGGGAGATATTAAAATACAATTTTCAAATTTCCAATCTACTGATACATCAGGAAAATCATTTTAAAGAACAGAATTAAGATGACTAAAAAGCCATGTTTAATATTAAAAAGCTGACTGATGCCTAATATAATCATGATGAGCCTGGCTAATGGTTAGTATAAACAAATCATTCAATTGCAATATTAATTTCCCTTTGGTTTCAAAGTTAGCTTGGTAAACAGGGCTTTTCTAACTTTAATCAGGGTGAGGTAAGGGAAATTTCCTGTTATTTAGATTTACATTAAACACTGATATTGGTCAACCTAACTGTACATTAGCTATCAATTCTGCTCCATTGATCTACATGTCTTCCTTATGCCAGTACCATACTGTTCTGATTACTGTAGTTTCACAGTAAGTTTCCAGATCAGAAGTAGTCAGTCCTACAACTCTGTTCTTCTTTTTCAAAATTCTTTTGGCTATTCCGGATCCCTTGCATCCATCTATATATAATCAATTTGTAAATTTCTACCAGAAAAGCAAGCTGGGATTTTGACAGAGATTATGCTGACTCTGATTAATTTGGGAAGCATTGCCATCTCAACAAATTAAGTCTTCTGATCCATGAACATGAGATATCCTTCCATTTATTTAGATCTTCTTTAACTTCTTTTGATGATGTTCTATGGTTTTCAATGTACAAGTGCTGCACATATTCCTGAGTATATTCTTAGTTTTGATGCTACTGTAAATGGAACTGTTTTCTTAATTTTATTTTTGGATTATTTATTTCTAGTAGAAATAATATTGAGTTTTGCATATTACTCTGATATCCTGCAACATTCCTGAACTTATTAGTTCTAAACACACTCAAACAACATACAAATGGCATAGAGGTCCAAGAGAGTTGTGTTTGCTGTATTCTTGGAACTTACCTGAAGGAACATTACTCATTTGAATCATCTGTCCTGTCACAAAATATTGTATAAATCTCAAGAAAAGAGATATAGTAGTAACAGTAGTTGGAAAGAAGGGAGCTTGTAATAGATTAAATAGTAAATATGATGGATGTTTCTGATTACTTAAGTTTTCAAGAAGTTACAGGCACACCTTCCATCTTGTCATGCATAGCCTCCAGGAGAAACAGCTTCTAGTTGTCTAAGGATACTACATCTCACGCAAACCCCTCCCCACACTGGTCCTTCTAGGGATCCTTTATTCAACAATCAATAATGCTTCCAGAAAACAAACAACAACAACAACAACAACAAAAAACACCTCTTGTCCTTTATGTAAAACAGATGTAAAATCTGAAAAGCACTAAGGACTTCCTGTGTGTTTAAGCGTTTAATAACAGAAGAAATCTAACTAAAAGTAGTACAAATGAGCCTATTCAGATTCTGAACAGAATTATCAATTGATAGTGGTCTGGCAGCTAAGTGCAACACAAAATGATATGGGCTACATGAGAGGATTGCATGACTTGTGAGGTAACACTCATTATTGTATGAGCTTGTTGATTGTTTTTTTGTAACATACATACTCTCCAAGTAATATAATTTAGCTTCATAGTTCACAAAAACTTAAAATATGCCATTACATTAACCCTTAGAAAAATTTAAAATATCTCTAACAGCTGTGCCTAGCTTAGTAGCTTTTTAAATATCTATGATGGCATTCACTCCTATAGTTTCTGGAATATATTTGAGAGACAATGAGCCCATTTATAACTAACAACATAAAATCCCTAATTTGCATTTTTATGTCACTGACATTCAACTCAAAGTTTAAGACTTTGCAAAGTTGTGCTTAACAACTATACAATAAAATGGATAAGCCTTAAAATTAACTCTCTATTCAAATCACGAGGATAATGCTGCAGTATTTAATAGTTTTAAAAAGTAAATGTTCAAATAATTAAGCTAAATCAAAATATAATGCTTTTGGCAAAAGTTTCATATATATTTTAAGTCCTTTTCAAAGGATACAAAATAACATTTGTAGTAATAGCTTCCATAAAGCTGTGAAAGGGTGCTCACTTTCAAAAATAACTTCTACATTTTGCATATTTTAAGAGAGGTAAGAATAGGAATGAGATTAAAAACGTAACTTTATAATTTAGCATGGTAATCTACTTTTGAACTAAAGTTAGTGCAAGACCAACACATAAAGAACACAAAATCTTCAACAAATTTGCTTTAAAATACACATCCTTAATAAGATGCACAACACTACAACATACAAGCAGAACTTGAGATTTACTAATTAATCCTCCCCTTTTACTTAGGGGGAGGAGAAATCTTGAATAAAGGAGTGATTCTCAAAGCATATACTGTAACCATCAACAATCTGTAAGGATTCTCCAAGTATTTTATAAATTATACAAACTCTCTTCTCCCTTAGTTTCCTTACACTGTATTCTCCCCATTTTCCTCCTGTCTGCATCTTTAAAAGTGGCTTGGTGTTCTTTACTAGTTCTAGTTTCTCTACAAGAGAAAGTCTTCCTTCCCTTCCTCCCTTGGTGGCCTAATTGATCGGGTCTCCCTTGTCACTCCTGAAATTCATTCTTCACATTGTAGGCAGAAACAACTTTCTAAAATGCGAATCGGTCAGCCCCGGTCGCCTAATGGATAAGGCTCTGGCCTCCTAAAATGCGAACTGGATCGAGACACTTTCATTTTTATGTCATTCAGTGGTCCTCCACTGCCTTTTAGAATAAGTCCAAACTCCTCAATATGGTTTTAAGGTTTCATGAGATCCGGTCCCTACTTACCTCTCTTCTCTTAGCCTCAATTTCTCCCACATCTGCCTCTACATTCTCCATTTCAACAATAAATAATGCATTTTCAGTTCTGTGGTCTCCCACCTTTTTCAGGTCATCAGAGTTGCCTCGGGTGGGAACATTCTTCACCCTTCTTCATCGGGCTAGTCCATCCTTCAGCTTCAGCTTGGACAGCAATTCCTCAGGTAACCTTCCTCTTCCATACTCCTCCTCCCATGCCCAGACCATGCTGTACTTGGCCTAGCATATCACTTCTTACACAGCATTAACATTAATTTGTCTCTCTCTTCTTTCCCTGCTGACTGTAAGCTCTCTACGACCAGGCTGCTTATCCATCTTGTCCCCTTTAGTATTTCTAGCATCCAGCAGATATAACACTAATACTTCATTTCCAAAGAAATATCCTACATTTAAATAACCTATCTCATTCTTCAAAATGGATAAAACCTTCCAAAGCATTTACATAATTTTTGAAGAAACAAATTAAAAACTTTATGTTAAATGTTCTATGAAGTTTGGTAATTTAAAATCCCCTTTGCTGTTTTAACAGTTAAGTTGCCTATATGGAAGAGCGGCCAGAAGCAGAGCTATTATTCAAACAGACCTGCACATCCCCAGTTCTGGTGTAAACATACTGCAGCATCCTTAACCTCCTCATAGTGGTCTCTCTGCCTCCTCTCTACAATTATTGGCATCAAAGCCGATTATTCTCCAACATTCTACTTATCAAGTGAGTAGAAGGCAGGGTCAGCACTTTTCTCAGTCTCCACTGGCACTTCTAAACTACCAGTTCTCAAACTTTAGTTTGGGTAAGAATCACTTGAGAAACCTATCAAAAATGTAAATTTTTCTTAGTTGCCTGTTGCAATTCACTTTAAGTTGGAATGTGGAGCCCAGGAGCCAGAATTTCAAACAAGTCAGCCCGATGATTCCATGCAGGTAATCCTTTGTCTATGCTTTGAGGAACTCGGCTTTCCAGTCCTTGCACAATATTGACCCCTTCCCCTACTTCACCCTACCTCACTGCCCTCTTCACCACCTTAACACTATCATCTATGGTCTTTCCAGTCAATCCCCAATATTTATTGAGGGCTCTGGCATTCCAGGTCTTCTGCTCTATCCCCAACTCGCACCATTATCCTGGGTGTTCCCAATCTTTTGCATGCCATTGGGCACACTGCCAGGGAACGATTCTATGTTCAGTTTGCAATTCCTTTCAAAGTGATAATATAAGGTGACTAAGCTGAATTTTTATAGCTCATCAAAACCATAGTGTACTAATGGCATGGTATGTAGTATGTTACTTTATTTTTGAAAATACAAAATAGTGAAATATTTAAAATGAAATAAAATCTATTGCATGAGCCTGTCTACCTATGTTGATGCAGAATGACTGGTTGTAGTAATAACAATCTGTGAAGGTGTACAATTTTATTTCCCCTCGGTATACTTATAGGAAGCCTAAAGTTGGTAATTTGATTCAGGTTTGGTAATTTGTAGTTGTATAAAGGATCAAAAAATGTTGAGGCCAGATAAAAGATATATTAGACTAATATTGTTTGTTTGGCTTTTTTTAGCTGAGTCATCCTGTTGGCAGCTCAGCTCGGACCAGGAATCAAACCGGAGACCCTGCTGCTCAGAGCTTGTACTCTTGAGCAAGCTCTTAACCAACTGAGCCACTCGGCTGGCCCTCTACATTAGACTAATAAAGTACAACCCAACCTACACTTTATTCTCAGATTTCATTAAGCTCTTCATCTCTAATGTCTCTCATCTTGCATGCCCCATTCTACTTAGGCAACTGGAACTCCCATGGCCACTCCTTAGACCTTGTCACCACTCAGGAAGAATCACTTCTGGAGTCTTAAGTCTAATAACTTACTTTATGATCACAATCTAGTCTTATATCTGTTACTGCATTTGATAAGATAGCAAATCTCCTGATTTATCTAGGTTTTCCATATTAGTAACACACACACACTCAATCTCATTTCTCTCCCATTCCCCTCTTATTCATTCAACAAACATTTAACAAGAACTTATAGTATCACTTTTTTTTTTTTTTTTAGTGTTTTACTCCCTAACCTCTTGGCTTCACCCCACCCTTGCATCCCCTAAGTCTAGATTCTAAGCAGTACTGAGTTTGATAATAATGAAATCATGTATCAACTTGCATCAAGGAAATGATGAATTGATTCAAAGAGTATCACTGGAAATATTTGTATGTATCTACATTCAAAAAATTCCTCCTAGAGATAAAAAACTTATTCATGACAAGTTCTGCCATTATAATCTCTATATGAATGTGAGGAGTCTAACCAGAGCCTCTCAAACAGACTAAGAAGGGAAATCAAATGAAAAATGAAACATCTGCGATGAGATATAAAAGCAAAAACATTTACAATGTCACTGCCTGTACCACAGTGACACCAACTGGCCATCCAAGTTATGACAACTTAATAAACTACCATCTTAATTTTATATAAGATTTTATACTTTTTGAAGTGCACGATGCAGTTATACTTTTTGAAGTGCGTTATGCAGTATACGTTAAATAAAAACCATTATATGATTTTAAACGACAAATAGGTATAAAAAGAAGATGTATATAAGTAAAATGCCTCAGAAAATTCTGGTTATGATCCAGTTTTACATATAAGATTTCTTTACTCGTCTATAAAATATATTATAATGCTAAGCAAAACTAAAATATGGCCTCAGGGATAGAAAAGACAGTCTGGGGAACATAATCAATAATGTTTTAAATATTTTTTAAGGGGCCAGATGGACTCATGTCTTGTTAGGGAGACCACTTCATAGTCGGTGTAGAGGCCTGACCACCGCACTGTATTTCTGAAGCTGATGTTGAATAATAATGTATGTCAACTATAATTATACATACATAGAGTCACGGAACGTGGAGTAGAGAGTGAGAATGGAGTCAATGGAATTGTAATAGATAAGCATGATATAGGGGGTGGGAGGGTAGTAGATGGGGGAGGGAGGTTGTTTCTGTGCGAAGGATGAAAAGGATAACTACTGCATTGTTCTGTACACCTGAAACTAACAATTAAAAAAAATGCTAAGCAATACATTTTAACACCTTTATGAACTTTTATCTATATCCAAATAGAAATAGGAAAGTATGTCAAAATTTAGTAACTATATGCCTAATAGATCTTCAGTGCAATTTATTCAAAAAGTTCAAAAGGTGCTTTTGAAATATTGTTTTCACTCATGGTGAAAGGGATCACAAAGCCAATTTTTATTTTAATTAAAGCATATTAAAAATGTAAGAGAATTATGCATACATTTTTAATAACAGCAGGTACAAACAGAAACTAGTTTTATGATGTTGACTTTCTTCAGGGAGGTGAAGTGGGGTGTACTGGTTGAAGTGGATTATTGCTTCTTAGGAGCCTGGCCCACTGGTAAAGTTCACGTCCAATTAGGGGAAACCTCCAGGACAACATCTCATTTTTTTTCCTTCTCTATCTCCCAATAGAAAGTGAAATAACATTGCAGGGGAATCTCCAAAAAGAGAATTTGATATTAACCAATGAGTAAACTTAGAAAGCAGTGAGTTAACTGGCTTTGACTGCATAAGCAAAGAACTCATACAGATATATTATGGTTTAATTCACTTAATTCTAGTAAGACTCCTTATTCTAAAGTTAAAATTTGCAAGGATTAAAAAAACAATTTTTCAGTGCTACTCAAAGGCAAATAAAGGTTCTTAACTAAAGACTCACAAATAGGTTTAAAGTACAAGGCAATCCTGAAGAAAAACAAAGGTGTGGGTATCAAGACTGAAGCTAATATTTGTTCCAAACTTAATTACTATAGTAAGTAAGAAAGAAAGATGGTAGAATATTGTTGCAAGGATAGACAAAAAGACCAAGAAATAAAACAGAGAATCCACATATACGATCACTTGATTAACAGCAAAAGCCTCCTGGGGATAACCAATAGTCTTTTCAACAAACGGTGAATATCAATTAGATATTTATATGACAAAAAAAGCTCTTGACCCCTACATATACAAATTTTAATTCAAGATGAATCACAGACCTAAGTGTGAGAAGCAAAACAATAACACTATTAGAAGAAAAGAGAGTATCTTCATTATACTAGGATAGGCAAAGGTTTACTAAAAGGGTCACAAAAATCACTAAAAGAAAACATTGATAAAGTGGATCTCATTAAAATGAACAAGTTTTGTTCATTAAAAGATACCATTAATACAGTGCAAAAGCAAGCTACAGACTGGAAGAAAATATTTGCAGCACACATATTAAACAAATGACTTATACCCAGAATATATAAAAAACTACAAGTGAATTAGAAAAGGCACACACCCAATAGAAAAATGGGCAAAGGACCTGAAAAGGCAATTCATAAACGATAATATCCACATGGTCAATAAGAATATGAAAATATGCTCAATATCATTAGTCATCAGGGAGATGCATATTAAAACCACAATGAGATGCCATTATGCTTCCATCAGAAAGGCTAAAATGAAAAGGTATGACAATACCAAGAATTGGTAAGGATGTGGAAAAACTAGAACTCTCCCTCATTGCTGGCTCAACCACTTTGGAAAACCAGTTGGCAATATCTACCAAAGCCAAACATCATGCACCCATGAACTGGTAATTCTACTCTTAGGTATATACCCAATAGAAATAGGTGACTATACACACCAAAAGACCTGCACCAGAAAGGACAACGGCAGCTTTATTCATAATAGCCACAGGCTGGAAACAACTTAGGTGTCCATCAACTAAAGAATGGATATACATATTGTGGTATATTAACACAACGGAAAACTATAAAGAATGAAATACTGCCACTAGCAACAATATGAATATATTTCACAGACATAATGTTGGGTGAAAGCCAGTCAAAAAACAGTACATACTGTATGATTCCACTTATATTCAGCTCAGAAATAGTCAAAAGCCATCTATGATGATAGAGTTACAGTAGCAGTGATTACCCTGGGAGGGAGGGAGGTGTGCTGCCTGGAGGGGGGCAAGAGAGAGCCAGTTAAGGTCTTAGAAATGCTCTAAAATTTGATGTGGGTGGCGGTTCCATTGATTAACATTTGTGCTTTTCGCTGTGTATAAGCTAAAACTTAAAAGATCAACAACACGAAGAAACAGAAGACATGCAAGATGGCAGGTGAATCTTCAAAACTACAGCATTTTGTATGGATTGCATTTTTCTTAGACAAAGGTCCTTAGCTTTCATTAGATTGTCTATTAGAATATCAACTCCCTGATGGCAGGTATTTTTGTCATTTCTGTTCACTGCTATATCCAGTGCCTGGTATACAGCAGATAATAAGTATCTGCAGAATAAATAAGCAAGAGCTGTTACCAAAAATAAGATGAAGCAATCATTAACACTTCGGTATAATGAGTTATTTCAATTAATATAATTGGTAGAGTCTAATGATGGTAACTTGAGTTTCCTTATTATTGCAGGTGTGTCTGAGTGTTTTCAAACACCTGAAAGACTAAAACCTGAAGTGAAAATGTTCTTTGTGTGTTCAGAATTTAACAGTCTTTTTGTTCTGTGAGTCACTCTATATTGGGCCACAGGTGCTTAGAAACTAAGTTAAACCACTTGCAATTAAAATAAACCTAAAGCTTGAAGACATATTAATTCCCTCCAAAAAACTGCTGAGACAAAAATAAGTAAAATTCAGTGAAATTTTCTAAAATCAATTAAAATAATCTATCTAAAATAATCTATCTAAAGTGGTTCTCAACCAGAAGAGTTTCTCCCCATCCGTAGGGACATCTGGCAATGTCTGGAGACATTGTTGCTTGTCACAACAGTAGGGTATTACTAGTATCTAGCAGCAAGCAGCCAGGGATGCTGCTAACCATCCTGCATGCACAGGCCAACCCTGCACAATAAAGAATTTATCTGGCTCAACAGGTTGATAGCACTCAGACCAAGAAATCCCAATCTAAAATATCACCTTCTGTTAAACTAAAATAAAGGATTTTATTCTTAAACATATGAAGAGTCCTACTTAAACTGTAAAAATAATTCAACTACCTTTTAACCATTACTTTTTTTAAGAATATGAAAACTACATTTTTAAAGTTTTATACATGTATAAAATGTCATAAAGAGGAATACTTCATGAGGCTATCTCCAGAAACAATAACCATCCATCGCTACCATTTCTAGGACTACACTTGGCATATTACTTATTTTATTTCATTTTGTATCGATAGCCTCATAAAAATAAATGAGATTCTCATTTATAGAAATCAGAAAACAAAAACCAGAAAAGATTAAATAAATACTTGCCCAAGGTTACACCACTAGAAATTGCAGAGCTAAAATTTGAACCCAGATGTTCTCTAAATCCTGGGTATGTCCATTAAAATGAATTAAATTTCAATTTCAAATAAGAGGCTGATCGAAATTAAAAGGATCACATTTTCCACTGAGTCAAGATTGCCACTTTAGAAAGTAAATAGCACAGTTTGGAGTAGTCTATCAAAGAATTATGTACTAAAGGCACACAGAAAAGAGATTAGACAGTGCCAATTTTTACAAGGATAATCTGTAGTTAGTATTTTTTCTTATCATAAATAAAATTAAGTAGTTTTATAAAGTTATATGCCAAAATCACCAGATACACTTTTGTTCTGGTAATACACAGAATTACTGATAATAACATTAAAGCCAAAGTGCTTACTGGCCTAGAGCTTAATCTTGACAAATCACTAACATGACCCACCTGGTCATCCCTATGTGATAACATAAGATTACTGGCATTTCAGACAATCTAAGAAAATATTCCCATATTAAACTCTGTCTATTACTTTCATCTCAACATCTAAGAGCTTATCATGATTCTTTGCATGAAGAGAAAGAAAAGTGTTCTTACCCTATTAAAGCCATGTTCATGAGAGTCATCAACTTCTCCATTACTAGTCACTGGAATTTCTGCTGCTGAATTTTTGGGAGATTCTTGAGCCATGGTAGACTCCTAAAAAAGGAGAAAAGAAATAGTCATAAATAACACCAAATCAGAAAAGGAAAACATTCAAAAGACTATATTTATGTTTATGGCACTTAAAAGCCATCATTACAGCATTTAAAAAAATAATTACAACCTACCTAATACTTATATAATAAACATGATACTAATAAAAAATACATCTAGCTTTTAAAACTGCATTGAAATTTCTTGATTAAGGGGCAACCAGGCGGCTCAGTTGGTTAGAGCGTGTGCTCTGAACAACAAGGTTGCTGCCGGTTTAATGGTTTAATTCCCATAGGGGCCAATGAGCTGTGCCCCTANCATCAACTAGATTGAAAATGGTGACTGAACTTGGAGCTGAGCTGCGCCCTCCACAACTAGTTGAAGGACAATGACTTGACTTGGAGCTGATGGGTCCTGGAAAAACACACTGTTACCCAATAAAAATAAAATTTCTTGATTAAAAAAACAAGTTACTTGTTATAGTTACAAGGGGGCAACATCCTTGCCTTGTAAGTAGTGTTGTGATAGACTACCATTTACAACTAGAAAAATATTACAGAAAGCCAAGCTGACGTTCTTTAAAAAATGGTTAATGTATTTATCATATTTTTACTAATACAGAAGGACATTTCAAAGACTATCTGAATTATGAGTTTAACAGAATTGCTTTCTCTTTTTGTAAGCAAACAAAAATCTAAATAATTTCATCTGATATAGATGGCATTTGTGCTTTTTGGTATAGGAACAAAATATGGCCTCTGTTGACATGCATAATTAGTCCACTAAACATTACAACCTTCATTGTCTGAAACCATAACTATAACACTTAGAGTTGAATATTTGTGGCTTCTTCTTTCACATTCTGTACTTTCTTCACTGCTCTTTTATCTAGAATTGTCTGAAATTAAGAATTAACCCCTTAAATTAGAAGAAAATATAAGTGTGACTTGATAGTAAAACAGTGTTAATTCAATATGGTTCAAAAGTATTAAGTGAATAAGCCTACTGCATGAAATCTCAGGAGAACTAACAACAGACTCTGGAGACATGGATTTAAGGACCAGCTCTGCCCCTTTTTATAACTTTTTAGAAGTCACTTTAATTCCCTAAGCTTCAATTTCCTCATTTATAAAATGCGGTTATTAACCTCATCTATATATCATACAGATATTATAAGAATCACATGTGAAATTGCTTTGAAAACTGAAAATGCTATATAAAGTGTTAGAATTACAACACACTGATTTCAGCTCAGCACCAACAGGACAAATATTGCAGTAGTTCCGTCAACACTAGTCTTTACCAGTACAGCTACTCTTCCTAACTTTGTCACTATGGGTACCCTAACTACACTTTTCTAAAACAGACCAGTATCAAGACAAGAGATGAAATATGGTTACAAATGTTATTGTTAGTAGCCATGTTATTTTTTTCTTTATTCTATAATATCTTGGCAATTTCATGGTTTTAAAAGGAAGATGACCCTCAGACCTATCTGAACACTACATTTCAAATCTTTTCCCAACTTTCTCACCTTCTTCTGCCTGTCATTCTGGTTTCTACATCAACCCAACCTTAGCTGCTAGTTACCACCTGAACCACATTTCTTCCCGCTCTCTCCTCACTGACACTCAGTTCTAACCTATGCCACTGTTCTTCCAACACCAATCTTATTTTTGCCCTTGCTGTTTCCTCTTTCTTGAAGGTTCTTACTCCCGGATTTTCATATGACTCTCCCTCATCTCATTCAGGTTTCTACTCAAACATCATCTAAGAGGGAAGTCTGACCAACTAATGGAAATCACTCTTCAACACTCTTTAGTCCCTTATCTTGCTTTACAGCAGTAAAGACTACATCACATATTATAAAGTAATTGATGTACCGTATTTGCCGGCGTATAAGACGATTTTTTGGCCCTGAAAAATATGCCTCCAAGTGGGGGGTCGTCTTATACGCCAGGT
>NW_017731408.1:3242568-3248788 GCF_001890085.2 Hipposideros armiger | reverse complement strand
CTGTTATGCAATTTTACCACACTTGCAAAATCGCACACAGCCGACCATATAACAAACTCTGTATTTTGAGTGGAAATGTTAGGGGGTCGTCTTATACGCCGAGTCGTCTTATACGCCGGCAAATACGGTATATGTTTAACATGTTTGTTTCCCTCCCCAATATTTCCAACATAAAAGCCAAGTCCTCTTGACACTCAAAATCCCTACATGACCCAAACTATCTTGTTCCTACCATTATACTTCTTCACATACCATATTAAATCAAACTTATCTCACACTTTCTCATACATGTCTCTCAATTTCCCTTGTCTGTGCCTTTGTTCAAGAAATGATCATCATCACTCACACGCTCAAATTCTACCCACACGTAATACTCAGTTTAAATGCCACCTTCACTGATATTCCTGGCTGATACTCCTCTGAACTGCCACAATTCTTCATCTGTACCACTCTAAAGGCATTATTATTCTACATTTTATTTATTTAAAAATGTCCTCTATTAATTAACATGCACCTTGAGTGCAGGATCTGCACTCAATCACTTTTTAGACCTCTGAACTACTTACATAAAAGAAGAATGCAAATATCTGTATATTTTTTGATATTAGAAATTGGCATACACGTATTAGTGTTACTATACTGAAGCGCAGACAGAAAAGAAGAATTCAGTTAATAATCTGAGGATATGCTAATAAATATCTAACACAACTACTTTGCTTTCGTGTTTTGTTGTTGTTAAAAATACAACTTGCTTGTGTTCCAAACTTTCTTGATTCTACCTTTAATTTTTTCCTAATTAGTTTCTTAAATTTACTTATCTTTTCCACTTTCTTTGAGTTCAAATCACAGCTCTTTTCCTTATTAGCTATGTTTACCCCTTTAGGTCCCTGTTACCTAATCAATAAAATCAGGGGTGAAAACCTCAACTGCAAACAGGATTACCGTAGCATTAAATGAGATAATATATGTAAACCCCAGTACAGTGCCTGGTACCAACAGGCTCTCAGTGAATGGTGCCTATGAGGCTATTATTTCTTCCTCAGATATAGAAGCAGCAGTTTAAGCACATTTTGAGGTTTAAAGTTGAATATTAAAAATACAAAGAACCAAATCTCCTTTTATCTTCTCTAATCAAGACTGGACTAGAGTACACAGCAAGCAAAGCTCATATTTTCTTCTCTTTTTTAATTTAGAAAGATAAAAAAAATCTGATGTCATTAAAAAAAACACACACAAAGGCTGGCTGAGTGGCTCAGTTGGTTAAGAGCTCGCTCAAGAGTTTGAGCTCTGAGCAACAGCGGTTTGAGTCCCGGCCCGAGCTGAGCAGTCGCTGAGCTGCCAACAGGTAGCAGGATGGCTCAGTTAAAAAAAAAACAAAAAAACCACACACACACACACAAAGAAGAAAGCATTTTTATGGTCACTGATGAAATCGACATTTTAACGGAAACATCATTAGATTGAGAGTTAGGAACATCACCCTGGGTTCTGTAATTAGCTAAGAGCTATAATATATTAAAAGAAGAGTTCTTGTGAGCAAATTTGACCCCAAAAATGTTTTTGTTATGGATTTTTAAAAAAGCCGATTTTGGGCCGGCCAAGTGTCTCAGTTGGTTAAGAACGCGCTCAAGAGTGCGAGCTCTGAGCAACAGGGTTGCCGACTCGATTCCTGGCCTGAGCTGAACGGCCGCTGAGCTGCCAACAGGTGGCAGGATGGCTCAGCTAAAAAAAACAACAAAAAACCCCCCAAAAATCAGATTTAAGTTAGTACTATACTAACTTAATATAATAGTATATACTAATATACTATTAGTATATATGATAATAGTATATATTATCATATATACTAATAAATGAGGAATTTGAAAATCACAAAATATTCCTAAATCCTACTTTGGTTAACTGTAAACTCATAATGCTTTTATATTTGGCAGAAATTCATATTATACTCACATACCTTGTCTTTTTAAAAAGTTACTTTTTTAAAAAAAGTTATATTTTAAAATATTCCCTGTGGACAATGTACATTTGGTTATAGCTAAAAACACAGGCAATGCCCAACATGGATTTTTATTGTTAATTTATAGACAAATTTGAACAATCAATTACTTGGCAGTGGTTTTCTTCAGATCACTGTCATCTAGGCTTAACTCTCTATTACAGAGCAGGGAATTTCTAATCTCTAATAGCATCTATCTGAGTGACACTCACACAGATGAAACTCACGGTGGTAAACCACAGAAATACTTTCATTTATCACTGTGAGTCCCACTGTTGGCTATGCTGCCAATCCTTCCTGTAGCTCACATGCATCAGACTTCCTCTGATCATCTCTCAACAGTATAGATTCAGAGATCTGATCATAAAAAATCAAATCTATGAGTTACAATAAATATAGTATACATAATTCCCTAGTTTCCCAGAACTAAATATAACTAGAACACTGCCTTGACAAATGGTAAACAGCCCAACTATTTTAAATCACAAAGAATTCTGAATCCTCTACAGATGATATCTATTTTGAAAACGAGAACTCATCTCTGGCTTTTGGACTGAAAATGAACTATCTAGCTCTCAGTCCTGTATTAACCTTTCACACAGACTCACAGTGTCTTGGCTGGACTGAAGAAATCATATGTCTAGCACTGCGCCATATGTACAGATGGCACATTGGTTCAGAAATACTGCAGCTGGAGTCAGAAGACCCCATGTTGTGTCCCAGTCTTGCCAATTCCCAAAAGTCAGTCACTTACCTCTCTGAAAGGTAAATATGTTGGATAAATAAATGGGGAAAATAATAGTTCTACTTACCTAACTAAATGATACCAAATTGTTCTAAGGACCACGGTGGGCCAATATGAAAGTGCTATGCTACTCTGTAAATCTTTAAGCACTATAAATATGAGAGGTATTACTAGCACTAGATATTCAAAACACATCTGGTGACTTGATTTCAATACTAAATTACTTAATATATTTCTCTTTATTCTAATGAACTAATGGTTCTTACATGGTATATATTAGAATCACCTGTAGAACTTCCAGAAAGAAAAAAAATATACATGGCCCCATGTTTATCACTTTACATTCAGATTCAGTGAGTCTGAAGTAAACTCCAGAACTCAGTATTAAAAAAAAAACACCCCAAAACTCTATGCTTGGATTCTGATGCATATCTAACTAGAGAGAACATATGGGAGTAGATGAACTCAGATGTGAACCTATGATCACTATCATTTCAACAGAAACCTCATTTCATATTTCAACTAAAAACTATAGTTTGACCCCAACTTTTTTGTTCATTTTTATGTGAAAAGGCAAATGGTAACTTACTTCCCATTTCGAAGAAATCTCTCCCTCCCATCCTTTCCCATGTCAATGTGTCTAAAAGAGTTTATTTAAAATGGCATATATTTAGATCAACTAAGTCAATTTGGACAGTCTAAAACTTTGATTGAGATGGGCTGATTTCAAATAATGGTAAAAATACCACCCAGTCACCTCAGAATTAGACTTGATTTCTTCTGTGGCTGGTTTAGACGCACCAAGAGCAGTAATACCATTGCTGCCGTCAGACATACCTAAAAGTAAAATGTGTCAAGCACACATTAAATAATTTAGTTAAGAACTGTCCTAGTTCATTAGAATAAAGAGAAATACATTAATAAGTTAATTTTATATTGGAATTAACTTTAAACTTGGTATATAGAAAGGCTTTCTAGCTCTAAGAATCCAGATACAATTTTTAAAAATTGATAAATTTAAATAAAAATGTTTTTAAAATAACATGAACACTCCAAGCAAAGACAAAAAACAATAAATAAGCTAGGATAAAATATTCACAACGTATCATATGCCACAACAGGCTACCATCCCTAATATTTAACAAACTCTTAAAGGCAAAGGGATAAAAAAGACCAAAATCAGAGAGAAAGAAAGAAAGAAAAAAAAAGACATGAAATATTAACCAAAAACAATGGTCATTCAAAATATTAAAAACGCGCAAATTCACTCATAATTAGAGAAATCCAAGTTAAAATAAGATTGAGATACCATTTCTCACCTATTAGACCAGCAAAAAAAATTTAAATATAACAAAACATCCTGTTAGTGAGGACACATGGAAGCCGACACTCTTACACATTGCTAATGGGAATTCAAATTGGTACAACTATTTTTGAGGGAACTTCGGTAATGCCTAAAGAATCACATATGCACTTACCTTTACCTTTAAACCCAGCAATTCCATTCCTAAGAATCTATCCTGGGAATACATCTCCAACAATATGAAATATATACACATTGCAGCCTTTTTCATAATTATAAAATATTAAAAAACAGTTTAAATGTCTATACACAGGAAAGTGGTATACATCCAAACAATGGAGTAGTATGCAACTGTAAAAAAATAAGGAAGATCTCTATGACATGGAGGTTTTCCAGGACATACTGTTAAGTGAAAAAGGCAAAACTGGGCCGGCCGAGTGGCTCAGTTGGTTAAGAGTTAGCTTAAGAGTGCGAGCTCTGAGCAACAGAGCCGCTGGTTCGATTCCCACATGGGCCAGTGATGCTGCACCCAAGCTGAGCTGCCGCTGAGCTGCCAACAGGTGGCAGGATGGCTCAGCTGGTGAGAGCACGTGCTCCTAACAACAAGACTGCCTGTTCAATGCTGGGCTATGCCCAACCGCAACTAAGACTGAACACAGCACCTTGAGCTTAGAGGCCATGAGCTGCTGACCGGCAGCCAGAAGGTGACTGGCGCCCTCCACAATGAAGACTGAAGAACAGCAACTTGGCTGGTCCCCTTCCCCAAGTCCCCAACACTGTTCCCCTCCCCCAATTTAAAAAAAAAAGGGCAAAATTACCTATATGTATGCTATTTTCATGTAAGAAGAAAGGGAATATATGAAAATATGTTTCTGCTCACTGAAACAAGAGAACTACAAGAAGGATGAACTAGAAACTAAGGAGATAGGTTAACTACAGGAGGCAGATGGGAAGGAAGTGGAAAGAAGTAGGAAAAGGGAACAGGGTAGCAGGGATAAGGGGGAGTGACACTTCTCTAAATATGTATTTTTAAATAATTCTGACTCTTAGAACCATAGTAATTTTCACATATCCTTCATAAAAAAAATAATTAAAACCAACCATGATTTAAGGGGGAACTCAAACAGTATAAAAACACCAACAAATGAACCTAACTGCGTTATAAATGAATAACCCAAGGAAGGGAAGGAGTAAGGAGGGGTAAGGGAAGGAGGAGGAAAAGGGGGAGAAATAGGGGAAGAGATGGGAATGGGAAAGGAAAGGAGAAAAGAGTATCTCAACCAGACACCATAAGACAAAAGACAAAAAGAATTGTACATAAATGCTGTTAATCTCTTAGTAAGAGTGTTTTCACAGGAGTATGGATTAATAATTCTGAAATTACATTATGTGCATAATAGAATTGAACAAATAAGTAAATAGACTATAAATACTGAGAACTAGAAACAAAGGAGAAATGCTAAAATAAAACCTGTGGTGTTGGACTAGAATCAGTTATCAGTATAAACTCATGGTTTTTAATGTAAGGGGAGGTGAGGGTGTGAGGGTGTGTGAGGGTGTGTGAGTGTGTGTGTGAGTGTGTGTGTGTGTGTGTGTGTGTGTGTGTGTGTGTGTGTATTATACACAGGCATACAAGGTCAGATAATTAAGTTCTCGAACTTGTTGCAACGATGTTGCTACCCTTTTTTGATATCAGAGGGATTATGCATTATGAATTTGTACCAACTGGACAGTTAGCCAAGTTTACTATTTGGAAGTGCTGAAAAGGCTGCGTGAAAAAGTTAGACATCCTGAACTTTTTGCCAACAATTCACGGCTCTTGCATCACGACAATGCACTAGCTCACACAGCACTGTCTGGGAGGGAGTTTTTAGCCAGTAAACAAATAACTGTATTGGAACACCCTCCCTACTCACCTGATCTGGCCACAATGACTTCTTTCTTTACCCAAAGATACAGGAAATACTGAAAGGAAGACATTTTTATGACATTCAAGATATCAAGGGTAATATGACAACAGCTCTGATGGCCATTCCAGAAAGAGTTCCAGAATTGCTTTGAAGGGTGGGCTACGCCCTGGCATCAGTGTATAGCTTCCCAAGGGGAGTACTTCAAAGGTGACCATAGTGATATTCAGCAATGAGGTATGTAGCACTTTTTCTAGGATGAGTTC
>NW_017731408.1:3183961-3242473 GCF_001890085.2 Hipposideros armiger | reverse complement strand
AGCAATAATGAGTATACCTAGTGCTTACATCTTGGTCTCTAAACACCATTCTCCAATAAATGGAACTACAGCTCTTAAGGAGAACCGTTTGATTCTAAGGTTGGGGCAGGGGAAATACAAGATAAGCCTGGAACATTTTCTAGTGTTACGAAGTAAGGAAAAGTTAAGGAAAGAAAAAAGAGCGGGGCTTGCTGAAAGAACACAGGAGTCAACCTACAGAAGTCCCTAGTGGCCAATGCTGGAACAAACTGAAATAATGATAGGACTGAATTTAAACCCATAGAATAAAGCAAATATTGATGAGTCCATACTGCTATAAATAAATAATCAAATAAATAAGTAAATGGGGGTAAAGAGACAATTATTCCTCAAAACAGAATCTCAATTAATAAACGGAGAAAACAAACAGGGAAACAGCAGCACCATCAGGCAAACATCACAATAATATATGTTGCAGACAAGATCCACTGATGAATACTAAAATTAGAGGGCAAAAGTTTCAGGACAAACAGGATTTGCATAATCTCCAAGCACGTTCCACAGGTACTTCTTTACTGAAAAAGGGAAAGATAATAAGTAAAGAAACTCACAGCTCACAGTAAAGAAACTCAACAGATCCAACTTAACCAAGTGATCGTGACATATCGATATTGTAATCTCCTTGATGCACTGCACTGAGGACACAACATCATTTTTGTGGTATTCTTGCCAAAAATGCATAAGCTTAGCCCAATCATGAGGAAAACACTGGACAAACCAAAACTGAGGAACACTACAAAATAACTGATCAGTACTCTTCAAAAAAGTGCCATGGTCATAAAAGACAAGGAAAGTATGAGAAACTTATAGTTTAAAAGAGAATACAGAGAAATAACTAATTTCAATGTGGCTTCCTATATATAGGATCCTGAAAGAGAAAAGAGACAGTTAGTTGAAAATTTGGTTGAAATTCTAATAACATCTATAGTTTAGTTAATAATATTGTTCTGATGTTAATTTCCTATTCTTGATAATTACATTATGGTTATGTAAGATGTTAGCATAGGGAAATGGGGGTGAGAATATAAGGAAATTCTGTACTACTTTTGCAAACTTAAAATGATATAAAAATAAAAGTTTTTAAAAACAATTAGGAACTCTGAGCAAAGGCGGAGAAATTACCCTTAGTTAGAAGGAGGGAATCTCTTCCACTGAAGGAAGAATGAAAGGAAGAAACCGTGGAGAAAGTGGAATGGAAAACGGAAGAAAGTTCAGGCAGTTCATTTTTGCTGTCTTCCACTTTCTTACGATATAGGAGTTATCATCTGCTCCCCTGTTAAACAGTAGTACCAATTAAGAAAATATATCACTATCATCCAGCTCAAGAAAAGACTCCCAAGAAAGAAGACCAGACAGAGAAATAGAAAAACATATTTCTGAGAATTACAGAGATAAGTACTAAATCTGTGTTTTGCTCACATTTTTTACAGGCTCTGACCCTGTTCACATTTATTTTTAAAAAGTTTGTTCATAACTTTGATAACTAATATACATGGGGAATAACAAGATTTAAAAAGTTAATGACTTGTAATTTGTGACATTTAAAATGTTTCCTGAAGGGCCAGCCGAGTGGCTCAGTTGGTTAAGAGCCTGCTCAAGAGTGAGAGCTCTGAGCAACACCAGTTTGAGTCCTGCCCGAGCTGAGCTGCTGCTGAGCTGCCAACAGGTGGCAGGATGGCTCAGCTAAACAAAAAATAAAAAAATAAAAAATAAAATGTTTCCTGATCTTTACATAAATTCAGTTATTTTTTTTAATTGTCTTCAAAATAGAATGATAAATTACTATTACAAAACTATCATTAATGTTCAGGCCTCATAGTTGGGTTTACACTGGAGGCCCACAAAGCCTTAAGTCATCTCTGGGGCTCTACTTCTGTAAATTAGCCAGAGGTATTCATTAACTAATGAGTGTAAAAACCAATGACCTATAAAGTAAATTACTAATTAGCATTTGTAAAAAAATAATGCCTAAATAACATCACCTGAAGTTTATAATTCATCCAACTGTTTGGGGTTGTTTTGATTTTATGATCAAAATCACATTCTGATTTCTACAGACTGAACAGACTAGATCTAGCCAAAGCGAAACTACATAAGGACTTTAATCAGAATTCAGTGAGAGAGTATTCTAGACCCTACAACTCTTAAATGCATTTAGGGTCTTCCTAGGACTCAGGAAAGAGAGGGCAGGAAGGACCAGATTTGCCAGGATGGGAGGGGGGAGTAGAGAAAACAAGATTCCATGGATGCCAGAATACAAAAAACTGCAATTACAGTCTCCATGGTCCACTGAGTTAAAGATTCATAAGTTTAATACTGTGTTTCCCTGAAAATAAGACCTAGCCAGAGAAGAAGCCCTTGCATGATTCCTCTAGGATATGGAGGGCACGCACGCCTCACATGAGGGTTTTATGACCTGTTTCAGGGAGAAGGGTGACTTTTCCATAAATTCCTTCAGCTTAAACTATTCAGTATGCCAAAGAGCCACATTTTGGCACCTAAAATCATGCAAGGGCTTATTTTCCAGCTAGGTCTTACTTTCAGGAAAACAGGGTATTAAAGATCTACGTAGGGATGAGTGTTGTTCAACGGAAATTATAACATGAGTTTTTCAAATTAGGGGATTCACATAGCACAGGAGGTCTGAAGTGGTATATACGCTCAAGGCACCTGAAGGCAGATATAAACAAGGCAGACATAATTACAATAAACACAGTTCATCAGGGCGAGCTGAGTGGCTCAGTTGGTTAAGAGCTCGCTCAAGAGTTTGAGCTCTGAGAAACAGCGGCTTGAGTCCCGGCCTGAGCTGAGCAGCCACTGAGCTGCCAACAGGTGGCAGGATGGCTCAGCTAAAAAAAACCAAAACAGGGCCGGCCGAGTGGCGCGATGGTTAAGAACTCGCTTGGGATGCCAGAGGGCCCCGGTTCGGATCCCACATATGAGGGCCAGTGACACTGCCCTCTACAGCTAAGATGCTGAACATCAGCTCAACCTGGAGCTGGGCTGCCGTGAGTCGCTGGTGACGGCGTAGGCTGCAGCCCCTGTGGCAGTGGATTGCCATGGGCTACCGTGTGTGGCCAGCAGCCAGCGTGAACGGCCAGCAGCTGCAGTGAGCGGCCGTCCAGAAGCCGGCGACTGATCTGCCTCGCCAGAGAAGAGCGCAATGATGGTGCCAACTTGGGCCAGTGAAGCAACGTCCTCCACAACTAGACTGAAGAACAAAACAACAGCAGCTTGTCTGTTCCCCTTCCCCCAATTCCCCAGCACTGTTCCCATCCCCCCAATTCCTCAATAAAAATCTTAAAAAAAAAAACCAAAAAACAAAAAACACAGTACATCATACTAGAATGACAATTTACACTCTTTTTGTTAAAATAAGTATGATATTATGGAATCTAAGGCAAAATTCACTTAAATAAAACAACACACATATGTCTTTTAAGAAATATCTTGAATTTTTATGATAAAATATGAGTCTCCAAAGAAATATCTGACAAGTTATTCTTTCTTGGGTACTTCAATAAAAAAGTTGGAGAAGTGCTATAAATACAATATATGGGACGACCAGGGAATTCTGACTGTCAAGGACAATGCTAAGGCGGTAAATGCAGAAAACTTAGGGCAAAGGTAACAAAACTTGGGCTTGCTTTGATCTGAACTTGCTTAGTTTCTTTCGACTGTTGTATCACTGATATTGCAGAGAATGGTTTACCAGGCTAAAGATGAAATAAAGTGGATCTATTTCTTTCATTCTCAGAAATCTATTAGAATGTCTACCTTTTCTCACTCATAAATAAATGTAAAGAGTGACCTGTTTTAATTTCACAATTGTTTTAATTTCATAATTCAATATTAATTTTCAAGTAGAACTGACTAATTTACAATAAAAAATCTAGAGTTAAAACACACAGTGACTACATTAAGTAACTATACATGTTTAGAACTGAAAATATCTGCAATACAGAAGCTTTCTGTTTTAGTCAAAACAATTTAAAACAATTTTTTTTCTTTATAATGGTAGTTTTCTTAAAATAGGAAAAAATTCCTTTTCCCTGTTGTCCAATGCAAATATTAAACTGAAAATAGTTTACAACACAATATGTTCACAGTACACTTCCTTTCATAAGTAAAATAACCAAATAAAAAGAAATAAGATAATCATTTACATTATGCTGCTGTCTTTATGTCAACAACTATCTGGTATCTGCAAAAGCTATTTTGCTAGACACCTATATATAAGTCCTTTTAAATAATGATAAATTAAGTTCAGGTTGCTCATTAAGATAAACACATCGATCTAGATAATTCAAAATTAAACAGCTTTAGCAAAATACATATAATTCTTAATTCTCAATTATATGTAGTAGTGGAAAACAATTTAAAAATCAGCCTAACAGATATTCAACTATTCCCATCCCCACCAATCATTACCAACTTTTAACCAAGTAACTAAATTAACTGTTTGGAGAAGTGTTTTTATTTTCCCCACTCAGATTGTATTACAGAGAAACTAATGAGAAGTAAAATGATAAGACTCTCAAAACTAAATTACTCCCTGAAAGAAAACTAGCTGTAAATAAACTCTAAATTATTCAGTGTGATCTGGCCTCATTCTTCATAGATGGCTAGCTAAATTCCAGAACATTAGCAGTGAAGCCAACCAAGAACCAAGAGAATTGGAGAGTTACTTTAATTCTGTTACTAAATTCCCCAAACCATCCAAAATAAACCCCTCAATATTCACAGGTAATATTTTTCAATGGCAAAAAGCATAGAGTACATAATCTAAGAATACAGCTTAATATAGAGATAGTTATATACAGAAATATTTATAGATATGTATATATCTGAGTTAGTTTATACCTCCTAGAAGCAACCCCAGCAACAGTAAGCACATATAATGCCCAGATGTTGGTTTTCTAATACCATTCTTCAATACAGGGAACCAGCACTCCTTGGAGAATTGGCTGATTTTAGGACTGGGGCAAGAAATACACAAGATGAGCCTGGAGCACTTTATAGTGCCAGAAAGTAAAAAGGTGCTTTAAAAAAACAACAACAACAAAAACTCACAATGATGGGGATATGTCAAAGAAATATAGGAACCAACTGAAAGAGCCCTTACTGGCCAAAGCTGGAACAATTTGAGCAACAAAATAAGTAAGGTGCACTGAAGTATAAAATAAATATCCATGAGTCAATACTGATTTATGTAAGTGATTGAATAAATTAATAAGTGGGGGGAAAAGAGGCAAATCTCCCTTGCAGAAGAATTTAAAATATTCTCCACCGTTCAGGAGGTGGACCATAACTCTCCACTCCTTAAGTGTGCACTTCCCATAGTGACTTTCTAAAAAAGTACAATATACAAAAAGAGGGGAAAAAGGTAACTTTACAATGGACAAACCTGACAAACACTATCTCAAGCCAGGTGATCAAGGTTAATATCAACAGTGGTAAAGCATACTGACAGTGTTTACTCTTGATATGATGAGAATGGCACTTTATCACTGGGGTCTTTTTCCCAAAAACACATTGCCCAGTCTAATCATGAGAAAACCACAGACAAATCCCAACAGAGGGGCAGTCTATAAAACACCTGACCAATTATCCTTAAAACTATCAAGTTGTCATCAAAAACAAGGCATCTGAGAAACTGTCAAAACTAAGAGGTAACGGGCCTGCCGTGTGGCGCGTTGGTTAAGAGTTGGCTTGGGAGCACCGGCTCTGAGCAGCATGGCCGCAGTTCGGATCCCACATGGGCCAGTGACGCTGCGCCCTCTACAGCTAAGATGGTGAACAACAGCTCAACCTGGAGCTGGGGGGCCGTGAGTCGCCGGTGATGGCGTAGGCTGCAGCGGGGCTAGAGTGGGCTGCCATGAGCTACTGTGAATGGTTGGCAGACAGCATGAGTGGCCAGCAGCTGGCATGAGCTGCCATGAGCCACCATGAGCGGCCATCTATTGGCAGGCGACCGATTGCCTCACTCGGGAAGAGCGCAATGATAATACCAACATGGGCCAGTGAAGCAACATCCTCCACAACTAGACTGAAGAATAAAAGGACAGCAACTTGTCTGTTCCCCTTCCCCGATTCCCTAACTCTGTTCCCCTCCCCCAATAAAAATCTAAAAAAACCCAAAACACTAAGGTAACATGACAATTAAATGTTATGTGGTATCCTGGTTGGGATCCTGGAATAGGAAAATTAGGAGAAAACAGAGATAATCTGAACACATTAGTTAATAATAATGTATGAATACTGGTTCATGAATTGTGACAAATGTACCATACCAATGTAATATGTTAATAACGGGAAACTCGGCATGGGGTGTACAGGAATCTCTACACTATCTCTGCAATAATTCTATAAACCTACAACTGTTCTAAAATATGAGTTTATTATAAAATAATCTAAGAATACTGTGCCATATTTTATAATTATTGTTTTTAATAATAATATAAATTTATATTATTAAAATAATTTGCTTTCATTTACTTTAAAAAACAGTATAACTGGCAGTTTAACTACTACTATCTTAACTACTATATTTATAAGTATCATTATTTAAAGTCCTATATTACAAAAACCCATGAACTGAAATCTTTAATAACATTAACCTGGCATGTCAATCAATACTTAGGTGTCAGGCACTCAGCTAGGTCTTAGGGACTCAGCAGTGAACCAAAAAAGACGTGTTGTGTTCCTGTCTTCATGGCACCTGGAGGTAACGGAAGAGAAAGACAATCATAAAATCACACAAATAAATATAAATTCCAACTGTGGTAAATGTATGTTACTACCTACTTTGGGAGTTTTCCCTAAGGAAGTAAAACTTCAGTTGAAGCGTGAAGGATGGCTAGGAGTCATCAAGTGAAATAAAAGTAAAGAAAGGGTGGTCCAGACAGGGGGAAAAGCATGTGTAAGGAAAGGCGTTGTAATGGCAAGGACTAAAAGGAGGCCAGCTTGGCTGAAGTGGGGAGTTCAGCAGAACATGGTAAAAAAGGATGAGGCTAGAGGGCTAAGCATTGTTAAGGAGTTTCATTTTTACCCTAGAAGCAATGGCAAGCCATTAAAAGATTGGGGAGGAGAAGGGGAGAGTGACAATCAGATGTGTGTTTCAAAATAAGTCACGGTGCCTTTGGGATGGATAATGGATTAGAGAGGGATGGACAGTAGAAGTGGGTAGACAAGAATAGAAGGTGCTGTAGAAATTTCGGGCAAGATGATGGTAACAAACTAAAGCGGTAGCAGTAGAAATAGGAAGAAGTACAGATTCAAAAGATATTTAAAAAGTAAAATTAATAGAACTTGACACTGGCTGTATCAGGAAGAGGAGTTATTAAGGATCACTCCTAGTTTTCTGGATTTTACAACTGGAAAGGTAATGAAGTCATTCACCAAAATAAGGAACAAAGGAAGAGGATCAACATTTGGGAGTTTTGGGGGGAGTAAGGGAGAAATTAGTTTAGTTTTAGACAGTTGTGTTTGAGATACCTTTAATATATTCAAGAGAGGATGCCAACTAGATAGCAAGATAGTTGTATACAGTTCTAGGGTTCAAAGGGGATAGAAAACACTCATGCTCTTAGAAAAGCTATCATCTTTATCCTAGAAAAGCAGCTAACTATAATCCCCAAACATTCGACTTTGACCATCTGAATTTAGTTAAAACAAAAAGTTGAAAGAGAACATGGCTATAATATTTTATCAGCTAAAACAAAAACTGGTAGGCTCTATGAAGACCACAGAGATTTTTAAAATCTTGGTTCAATCTCACAGTAACTATCTCACTAATTGTAATAGTATTTTAAAGTTTAAGAAGGGCGGGCCAATGTTGTTGGAAATGTTCTGTACCCGCGCTGTCCAATGAAGTGGCCACTAGCCACATGTGGCTACTGAGCACTTGAAATGTGCCTGGTGTGACTGAGGAAATGAGTTTTTTCAAATCCTATTTTTAACTAATTTAAATACCCACATGTGGCTAGTGGCTATGGTATTAGCATGGGTTTAGAGCTTCCTCATGTATTTCACATAATCCTTAACAGCTACTTGTGAATTAACTGGGAGTGGGTGTGGGGGATAGAGGGATGAGAGAAGCAGTTTTCATTCCATCTGCTTATTATATTATTTGAATTTTTATTTCATGAACATATAGAGGGTGCCAAAAAAAGTATACACATTTTACAAAAGAAATACTATATTAAAATTGTAATACTCAATATATACTGATAACAAAAGATGAATACAAGTCACATTTGACTTCTGCAATTACAAGAGGTGCTCTAAGTGGTTACCATCAGTGTCCAAACACTTCTGATTACAGCGAACTACTACTTCAGCAACACTGGCCAAAGTGCCCACTTGTATACATTTTTTTTGGTACCCCCCCAGTATATTACTTATATAAATAAAACTATTTTTATTTTTAAAAGTAATTAATAAGTCATATAGAAAAATTAGGAGATATGGAAAGAGGAAAATAAAAATAATCTGTAAACCTACCTTTAGGAAATAATCTACAATTAACATTAGCCATATAAAGAGGATTTACACTTTTAATCCTTTCGTTAGTAGTACCTACAGCACCAATGACTCAAGTTATTCTCTTTGACTTTTAGCGTATTTCTCTTCTACCCTATGCCCATCCTAAACACCTTGGAAATCCTACTAGACAGCCATCATCTCTAGAACTCTACGTCAAAACTGCTAAAAATAAACACTTAATAGTCCACTTGCCTATCTCCCTTTCAGCACTACCACATCACCCTCTTGCTACCAGTGTCACACACTTGAATAGGAATCCAGTCTCTACCCTGCAATGTCCTGATATCATTTAGTCACTATAGTGAAAAGACTACAAGCTTTGGAGTCAAGCAACTTTGGTTATGAGTTTTGTGGTTCTCCTTTTACTACCTTGGACTAATTATTCCTGCTGGTTTCTATACCTGATTCTTCCATTGTTAATAGAAAATAGAAATTCCTAATACACAGACAGCATTTATAAAGCATAATGCCTAGCCAGAATAGCACTCAATAAATGCCTGAAGCTACCCTAGATGCTGAAGGTGGCACTCTGAAACAAAACAGATATGGTCCTGGACATCATGGTGGTCACATGCCACTGGCTTAACCCCCAAGGACTCTTTCCACCTGGGATTTGAATTCCTGACCCATCCCTTATTAGCTGTGTGACCTCATACAAAACACTTTATCTGTAAAATCTCAATTTCTTCCTTTCTAACATGGTAATGTTATCGGTTTTACCTACTTGACATGACTGGAGTAAAAGTAAAATGAGAATATACAGGCAAGTGCTCTGTAAATTATTATATGCTAAATAAACACAAGGTATTAAACAGATAGTAATATATTCTTTTCTAGGGCAAAGCTTTCCAACCAGTGTGCCAAGAATAGATTACAGGTGTGCTGAAATATAGACACCCCCCTCCCCAACACCACCCTCAGGGAGCCAGGAAGGGCCTAGCTATAGTCTGTCATACAAATACAATCATTTTCTATGTGTGATACCATATAGAAGAGTTTGGAAAACTTGCTCTAAAACACTACCTCATGCTAGCAGAAACAGGTTGGCCAACTCATTCCTTTCTCTGGATGATTTAGGCCTTGCCACCATTTGCAGTTCTTATGATTCTGCTCCAAAGACAGTGTGTCAGTTACCCAAAGGATCAAAGAGGATCAATCCTGAACATCAAAGAGCTGCTAACCCAATGCTATCATAGATATACAAAAAGAAAACAAAATAAAAACTCTTTGGTGATAATATGGCAAAGATATTGCCATATTTTCACAAAAGATTTGAGCAGTTTCCAGCAATACTGGCCTATAACCATCCAAAGACAAAGGTTTAGAAGTAATGGGGGAGAGTAATGGAGGATAAAAGATGGAAGGAAGAAAAAGGACTAAAGGAAAGAGAAAAAGAAAATACATACTTCTGTTTTGTAGAGAATAGCTGAGAATCTGCAAGAGCTATTCAATGGCTTCCATGACTGCCTAAAGCTTGTAGAGACCAAAGATACCAAGATCATTTTCACATTCTTTTGTTTTATAGTTTTTTTTTTCATACATCATATAGCTAAGCTGGTGCATATCTAACTTTTAGACTGTCATGGTCCCTAATTTACCATCTTTCATATTATGTGGAACTACTGTTTCCAGTCTGTACAAATATTTTTAGTTTTTCATCTATAGCCATATTATCTTAAATTCACTTTCAATTTATTCCTTGCTCCATCCCAAATTTATCATTCTGCAATGTATTTATACCTCCAGACTCTCACAATGCTGAGTTTATTTATTACTTCAAACCTTTATTTTCACATTTTTCACTCATGTAATAACACACACACACACACACACACACACACACACACACACACACAATTTATATCCATCCCCATGGGGAAAGTCCATCAAATAACACACCAAATTTATTTCTTTTTGTCCTGCTTTTCAGTATGACATTCAAGCAGGTGTTCATCCATTGAAGATTAATAAAGGAAAATATCTTCTTTTCTTAACATCGGATAGAAAAACAGGTGAGATACCCTGAACTCATGCCAAAAAAGAAGAAAAGGAAATAGGGCAGAAGCAATCTAGAGTAGTAGCTAAGAGCTCCCAGACTAGAGTCAGACAACCTAGGTTCAATCTTGGCTCTACCAGTCTAATTCTGAGCAGGTTAATTTAGCTTCAGTTAATCATTTAGCTTCATTAGAAATCATTTAGTTTCTTCATCTATAAAAATGGGGATTTCTATAAAAATAAGGTTGCTGTGAGGATTAGATGAGATAATCGCGTAAAGCACTTATCATAATCCCTGGCACACAATAAACAATTGAATGTTAATTGTTGTTATGGTGTTAGATAGAATCTATCTTCTGACTTTGTCATTATATTAGAAGAAAACTAATTTAGCATAATCTACTCTTTATAAAGCATGTTTTCTGCACCTCCAAGTGAGGGTGCTAGACAGAGGGGAAATTATTTTGTGAGCAGAAGAAACTGGTTACTCTATATGGATTATGAGCTATATAGATCTCTTCAAGTTTTACTATTCTACGAAACAGGTGTCAAACATTTAGAACTTCAATCTTGATCAACAAACACTTCACAACCAAATCAGTTAAGTTCAAATATGCACTCTAAACGTATATTAAGTTTGGAAAGATACAACTTATTCACAAGAGAAAACAATCCTTAATATATCTAATATAGAATGGAGGGTTGGGCCGGCCGAGTGGCGCGATGGTTAAGAACTCGCTTGGGATGCCAGAGGGATCCCACATGTGAGGGCCAGTGACACTGCCCTCCACAGCTGAGATGCTGAATGACAGCTCAACCTGGAGCTGGGCTGCCATGAGTCACCGGCTACGGTGTAGGCTGCACTCCCTGTGGCAGTGGGTTGCCATGGGCTACCGTATGTAGCCAGTAGCCAGCAGCCAGCAGCCAGCAGCCAGCGTGAGCGGCCAGCAGCCGCAGTGAGCGGCCGTCCAGAAGCCGGCGACTGATCTGCCTCGCCAGAGAAGAGCGCAATGATGGTGCCAACTTGGGCCAGTGAAGCAACGTCCTCCACAACTAGACTGAAGAACAAAAGGACAGCAACTTTGTCTGTTCCCCTTCCCCAATTCCCCAGCGCTGTTCCCATCCCCCCAATTCCCCAATAAAAATCTTTAAAAAAAAAAAAAAAAAAGAATGGAGGGTAAAAGGATTTCAAGATAAGCAGCAACATACTGAAGGCTTATAGACCACACTAGCGAAACATTTTATTGGCCCTTTCTAGCAAAGCCAAGGCCAGAATAGATGCCTCAAGTGAAAAACAAGAAAATGAAAGCAAAGTACATCAGAATTTAAATTTTTTACACTAAATTGTATCTAGCAGGTTGATGATATTTAATATGTATTTTTAAAATAATAAACATATTAATTTATAAATCCATTGGATCTCCAAAGCATTGGCCACAAACAGCTTACCCTTAAAAAAAACAACAACCTCAAAACCGCAAATCAGGAAGTAAAGTAGGCAGTCTTACTTCCTTCTCTAGGTGTAGGAAGGAATTTAGAAACACTGACATCTAGAAGTAGTTAGAGAGATTTCAGTATAAAGCTAGAATCTCTGCATTTTACTCTCCCAAAACAAGCTATTTACAATTTGAAAAAATAACAGCCCCACAAAAAATGTTTTCATTAACTTCAATAAGACACTAACATGTAGTTATATATCTGGAGGCTATATATCTCATATATATATATATATACACTACACACACACACACACACACACACACACATATACACACATACACTTCATATACATATATACATACACTACCTGGAGGTTATAGATCTCCTTTGAGAATCTGATTTAAAAAAATGGGCTCGCCCCACACCTCACCCCAAATGCACTCAAACAAAACTTTGCATTTAATTTCAGGACTGGGGATGAGTCACAGGTCACATAAACAATGGACCCCAAGACATAAGCCAGGATTAAGATAATTTATTAATTTGAAAGAGTAACTGAGGTAGAGATTTTAATCCAGAAAATAAGATTAGAAATATCTTCTGTTTTTTCAGATGAGTGTCAGACGGTAGTTGGGAAAGGATGTTGGTCATTTTGAGCAACGGAAACAAACACAGAACAAATGGAAGAAAAGTGGAATTAAAACAGTACTAACATATAGTGCGTTGTAATCACTGGGATAGCAGCAGTGAAATGGCCAATTCCTGCAGCCTTAACACAGAGCTGATTTAAAGGTTACCAATTCCAGTGCACATTTCCATTCCGACGAAGTTTTAATTAAATGGCAAACGTGAACACATCCTTGCAGGTGAAAGCACAAGTTTATGAAAAGTCTTGCAAACCTTCCATTTTTCCTTATCAAATAAGAATTAGAGACGTTATATACTTTAGTTGAAAACTAAGGGAGGGGAACAGAAATCCTAAAAGTGGGGGTGGCTAAAGGATTTGCAGGAAGTGTAAACTATACAAACTTTTTGAGATCAAAGGGCTCAAGAGGGAGATAAGAACAAAACAAAAGGAAGTAATAATAAAGTGAAAGGGGAAAGCCTCCAGAAACTGTTTAAAAAACCAAAAAAACCTCTTTCCTTTTCCTAGACACGTAAACAGTAGTAACTTGGCAAAGAGGAACGGACAAGAAGACGACAGCACAACTTCCTTCCCAAACTCCAGCATTCCTTGGACGTCCCCACAAGCACAGTCAGGCTTGGGACATTTCCTAAGCAAGGCTCCTCCCTGCACCACTGCCCGACGAACCTCTCGGAGGGACTATCACTATCACCCGTCCTCTCCCTGCGGGAGAGAGGAAGTGGAGGGATGCAGGGAGAGGAGAGAAAACAAAAGCTGGACACAAAACTTGACGGTGCCCCCCACTCCGAGACTTAGTCGAGGAAGACGTGGATCCTGCAACCCCTTTTCGCATCCAATGCAGGCAAAGCAAAGAGGGTGCCGCCCTGGAAGGACCGGCCCTCCCTATTCATCCAGCTGTTTCTGGGGATACACTCAAGGGAACAGGAGGAACGAAGGGGCAGAAACCAAAGGCCGAATACTTGGGCAGATATGGCACAGACTAAGCTTAGAAGTGCCCTGTGAAAAGTCCGGAACCGCAAAGGCAACGTGTCCGCCACCGCCAACCACGTCAGACTAGTCTTCCCCCGCCTCTTTAGAGGTGGGCGAGCTCCGCCCTCACCTGTCGGCTGGGAACCCGGCAGCTCTCACGTCGAGGATTATCTTTGCCACAGCTCTCTGGAATCGTCTCAACCCTGAGAAGTGAGCGGAAACGCGACCGGGGACTTTGCCTCCTTCCCCTCCCCCCACGCACCTCGGCTCCTCCGGGGCGGGGAGCAACTGCAGCTGTCACAGCCTCACACTGACCAACCGCTGAGGACACAGACCGGCAGTCTCCCAACCCGGCCTACGACACCAGCACCGAGGGGAGCGGAGCCGGAAGTGAGGAGGCCGGAAGTAGCGCTGTCCATGGCCCTGGACGGCCTCTCTCTCCCTCAATCTCGCCCGGCCCGGCCACGTCTCTATGGTGCCAGCGCTCCTCCCACAAGGCCCCCTCCGCCCCTCTCCGGGAGGCCGGCCCCGCCCCTCCGCTGCGGCCCTAGCAACCACATCCGGGCCTCCACCCGTGCGGTTGCCCGGGTAATTTTTTAGCCGCCGCGGAATCTTAGAGGAGTGTGTGCCGGGGCTCTGATATATCTGCCGGAGCTGGGAGCTTGCGGAAGGGCGCGCGGGCCTGATCTTGAGTGGTCGGAGGTCTCCAGGAGCCCTCAGCATCCCTTCTTTCTCACCTACACACCCCAGCCTCACGCGTTAGGCGTCCCCCAGACGGTGAGCCGGTGGCGGGAGGGTGGAGGTGGACGCAGCTCACCGCCACGCATGTCACCAGAGAGCTAAAGCTTCTTTCTCAGCTGCGGGATCGTACGGAGGTTATTCCCTGCGGGGGGGTGGGAGGGTGCAGGGAAGGCGGAGTTAACAGAGCAGATGGGATGCAGGCACCTTCCCTCGCTTCTTCAGTGCCTAAAGAGCCTCCCCTCGGCGACGTCACTGATGCTCACCCCCTTCGGGAAGACCAGACCCCCGCCCCTGGCATCCCTGAGTTCTTGTTACTTGTTCTATCTTTGTGATCACTTTCGGCTCTGCTCGCTCGCTGATAGTGGACCCCCGATACTTTTCTTTCCTGCTCTTCTTTCTTTATCCAGACGCTCGATTTCTGCTTTCTTGCTCGCCCTGTTACTTTTAAATAGATGGCTGCTCTGTCTACAGAAACCGCTGAACCAATCCGTTCTCTCAGGGCCCTTTGTAGCTTCCTAAATTGAGGCCCCAGGCTGTACTTCAGATACTCTCCTTAGCCCCGGCACTGAATGGAGGGAATGTATGGCTCCGCAGTGGTGCCAGGCGTACCTGAAACGCATTTACATACAGTTAATCCATCCACACACATCTCCCTTCAAGGCTCTGGACTGCTTTTCCTTTGACAGCTGTGGATGCTCATTTTTGCCGCCGTTTCACTTGTAGAAATGTGAAGGCTAACAGTGCCCTCCATGGGGATTACCCTTCTTTAGACCTTACTTGTCGCCTGCCTTTACCTGTCACAATAGTTGACAAGCCACTTTTAATAACTAAGGGCCCAAAGGTAGAACACTGCCTCTACAAATTTCTAGGGAGTTTCAGCCCAGTGATCAGTATATCCCTGAAAAGATATCTTCCCCATATCTGTGAACAATGAATACTCATGACACCACAAATGTTTCAAAAGTGAAATAACAATATTTGTTGTCTGAGATCTCCAGGACACCTCCTCTGACAAAAACAGTACTGAAATCCCAAACATAAACTTGTGTATAAAGGGCCCTTATCTTCAATGGCTGTATCCTTAAAAGAGCAAATATATATGCCAATTCACTCAAACAGTAACCTCAGTTCCATAACTTATTGTGGGCTTTTCTTTTTTTTTTTTTAAGATTTTTTTTAATTGGGGAATTGGGGGGATGGGAACAGCGCTGGGGAATTGGGGGAAGGGGAACAGACAAGTTGCTGTCCTTTTTGTTCAGTCTAGTTGTGGAGGACGTTGCTTCACTGGTCCAAGTTGGCACCATCATTGCGCTCTTTCTGGGCGTGGCAGGTCAGTCGCTGTCTTCTGGACGGCCACTCACTGAGGCTGCTGGCCGCTCACGCTGGCTGCTGGCTACATACGGTAGCCCATGGCAACCCACTGCCACAGGGGCTGCAGCCTACACCATCGCCAGCGACTCACGGCAGCCCAGCTCCAGGTTGAGCTGTTGTTCAGCATCTTAGCTGTAGAGGGCAGTGTCACTGACCCTCATATGTGGGATCCGAACCGGGGCCCTCTGGCGTCCCAAACCAGCTCTTAACCATCACACCACTCTGCTGGCCCATTGTGGGCTTTTCTGTTCAAAGCCATCCTGTTAGTCGTCTCAATTATAAGAAAAGGATCCCTATTAGGATAATTACTGCTCTTATTGGGTAGGAACAGAATGGAATTCAGTAGCTAAGTACAGTGTTATGCTTAGGGTTTCAAAAGGGTGAGTAGGAGGAGGTGTGTGGCAGTGCTCAGTGGTGCTTGAATGATGTGTACTGAACTGTTTGAGCTGGCTGGTTCTTTGAGGATTCCTGCTAGCTGTCCTGAGTTTGGGGATGCATAGCTTCACTACAGTTAGTCTGTTAGTCTGTTATACTGAGAAATGTTTCTTATATTAAGTGGACACTTGCTTTAGTTGTTAGCTAGATGGTTTCCTTGGAAGCTGCTGATGTTTTTGATAGAGATGCTCATGGACTTGGAACCACTAGGAAGTAATGCTAACTTCTGCTTGATGAAGGTGCTATTAATCATGTTAGGTACCTTTTAGTCTAGTGTGATTCTGGTACTGTGCATGATTAGTCCTCATACACAGTGTATGCTGTGCAAAGCTATACATGGGGTTCATCTTCCCATGATTTCTGCTGCCCCAAGGAAATTAGAATGTTGGTTGGTTCAGAGGAAACACCGGAAGCTACTTCAGCTAGTGATAGAAAACAGTGAAATTCTAGCACTTTCTTAGGGGAAAATGAAGCAGTCACAGGTACTCTGTGGATTTGGGGAAAATTTTTCATTCTAACTAAAAGATCTTATTTAAATATAACCCTGCTAAGCAGAGACTTCCCCTCTGCTCCCTCTTTCTCCCTTCCTTCTTTCCTTCATCCCTTCCTTCCTTCCTTCTTTTTTTCTATCTTCCTTTCTTCCTTTCTTTCTTCCTTACCCTTTTCCTCCATCCCTCCTTCTCTTCTCCCTCTCCCTCTTTCTCTCCCTCCCTCCCCTTTCCTTCCTTCCTTTCCTTTTTTCCTCTCTTTCCCTAGAGCTTAGGGAATTCTGCCTGCCATTCTCTTTAGGAAGAATAGACAATAACTACTTTTCTCCCAGTTGGCAATTATGTTTGGAGAGGTAAGAAAAAGAGAATAGCTGCCTGCCATATATGCTTATGACAGGGATTTTCTACTCATTTATCTTTGCATTGTTATTGGCTATTATTCAGCTTTCAAAAAATCAGGTACCATTTATTCATTTGGCTTATGGGGGAACTCTAGCAGCCTACCTTTCATTTATTGACCAGGAAGGAAAGGAGGCAACAGATTCAAGGATATTGTTAATATTCCTTTCTGAATGAAGCAAATGTGCATGCGACCTTTTAGCTTTGCTTTAGATGTTGAATATTGTATCCTGTTTATCAATATTACTTCCTCAAGAAAAAGAGAAGGTGCTACCTTTAGAGCTTTTCTGGGGGAATTCTGGAAATGTCGCAATCATTTCATCACTCTTTATCAACATCTCCCTTTTTAAGGAGAGATATTTGTTTGCACAGTGTAATTCTCTGGAAACAAACCCTTTATTAGAGGATACTGATTAATGGAACACTCAAAAACAGCCCATGAATAGTAGAATGAGTAGAACATAAGAGTAGAAATTGTTTTAACTACAAAGAGAAAAAAACTGAACTTATTCATAATTGCATTACCTAGCCTTAATGTTCAACATTTTGGTTAATGTCTTTTTCCTATGTATATATATTTTTCTTCCTTTATTTAACAAATTGTTATTGAGAACTTTCTATTTGCTGAGCAGTAAGCACTGTAGGAACAGCCATGAGCCTCTGGCCTTTTGTAACTTTCAGTGTATGTTGTATTTGTTGGCATACAGTTTTGTATTTTGCTTTTTTACTTACTATATTATGGAATTTTCCTCATCTCACTGAATATTCTCCTGTAGTGGCTCAATAGTATTTCGGCATATAGATTTTCCTGAATTTATTTACCTAAGACTTTTGGTTACACATTTAGGTTATTTCCAGTTTTGTCTATAATTATAAAACAACAATATGAGGAATATTCTGATATTGTAGAGTCTAAGATGACTTCCAATGACCCTCACCGTGTATAATTCCCTCCTCTGTGAACATAATAGAATATCATTCTCTTGATTATATTATATTGCATGCAAAAGGAATTTTGTAGATGTAATTAAGGTTACTAATCAGTTGACTTTGAGTTCATCAAAAGGGAGATAATCTGGGTGAGCCTGAACTGATTTCATAGGCATTTTAAGAGCAGAGAGTTTTCTCCTGTTGGTGGCAGCAGAGGAAATCAGAGAGATTGGAAGCATGAGAGAGTTTGACATAAGGAAGGTTCTCTGTTGCTGAAATGAAGAGGGCCACAGGCCAGCACTGGACATAGGAAAAAACCATGAACCTTAGTCCTCCAGCCGCAAGGAGCTAAAGTCTGCAAATAACCTGAATGATCTTGGAAGCCAATTCTTCCCCAGAGCCTCCAGATAAGAGCCCTGCCTGAGTGACATCTTGATTTCTGCCTTGTGAGACCCTAAGCCGAGGACCCAGTTGAGCCACCTGGATTTCTGACCTACAGAACTGTGAGACAATAAATGGCTATTGTTTTAAGCCACTAAACGTGTGATGATTTCTTCTGTAGCAATAGAAAATGAATACATTTGTAAGCTAGATTTTTTTACATCTATAATTATTCTTTTGGGATACTATCCCAGGTATGGAACTGCTGGATAAAAGTTATGCACATTTTTAAAGTTTTTATATCATATTGCTGATTTGCCCTCCATAAGCTTTGTACCAATTTATGTGCATCGTAATGACCTATGTTACTGCATCCTGGTAAACACTCGATACTACCATTCTAATAGGCAAAAACAAAAACAAAAAGGTATCTCCTATTTTGAAAGAAGATTTGCATTGCTCTTATTACCAGTAGAGTTGACCATTGTTTTCTTAATTTGGGGTTCGGTTGGTAAGTCTTTTTTAGTGAATGCCTATTCTTTAGTTAGCTTTACTGTTCACGTAGAGAAAATAGTCCCGAACATATAGTACAACATTTCTCTAACATAATATTTTCAAGGGGTACAATGACTAATGAGCTTAATTGAGAGAATGTGTACTTCTGAGAAATATTAGCTGCTGTCATACTTCCTGCAAAAAAAATACCCCAGATGTTATACTGTGGGAGAATAGAAAGTGTCAGCTTCATTGTTTAGGCAGAAAGTGTCTTATGCTTTTCTAGGGGAAAAGTCTAGCTTGTCTGATTTGGCATTAAAAATGTGATCATTTCAGGAATGAAGATATATTGTATCTTACCATGGAAAATTATAGCTTTGACTACTGTTTTAGAAGGAAATATATACCATTAACTATCAGAAAAAAACTAATATTTTCCTAAATAAACATCACCATTTTCAATTTGACCAAGATAACCAGTAATCTCTGATTATGTATGTTACATTGCTTTATTTGGGATGGGGTAAAGGAGGAAATTCAAGTTATTTTTTCTGTAATCCTTGTTATTTGAGATGATAGGGTTTCTTTCTGACAAATGAAATAAGACAGAAGGAAAAAGGAAGGAAGGAAGAATAAAAGAAGAAAGGAGGAAAGAACAAAAGAAAGATGGGAGAGAGAAGTTGGGAGATTAAAGAGTACTTTTGCTTGGTTTTATCTTTTCTTAAAAATTGGTTCTTACTACCTCAATTTCTGGATTGGTGTCTTCCTAATAAGGACAAGATACTTCAAAATTTTTACTTTGAAATAATTGTAGATTTATAAGAAATTGAAGAAAAAGGTATAGGAGGTCCCATCTATGAACATGATTTATATTTTTTAGTTGAATGGTCAAATATTATTTACTTTTAAAAAATCAACCTTCTGTAGGTTGTTATTTGTGTTCAAAGAATTCATAATGGCCTATTCTTCTATGGAGGCCTGATATTGCCCTTTTTTTCCCCTTTGGTTAGGTTTGGATAGGCATCAAAATAAAAAATGCTGACTTGGCTTGGTGCTAGGGGCATAGAATGTGTAACTGTTATTAGAAGAGTCCACACCAGTGTGATTCAAAGACACCATAATAAGTGAAAAGAATGGTAAACTTGATATTAGAAAGCCTGGATTCTGGACTTCACTCTTCTACGTTATAACTATATGAGCTTTGAAATCTGTTTTCACCTTCCTCCTGAGTTGTTTGGAATATAGGAAGTAAAGCAGTTTGGAAACTAAAGCCTAGGCTATCATAATTATTATTGAGTCCATTTTGCAGTAACAAGAACAAACTCATTTACTGGTTGTAATTTCTATGATAAAAATTACTTCTTTGATTTGGACAACAAGGCAGAGGAATTTTGACGAGAAGTTTCTTCAAAATATTTGTGCAAAAAAAAATGCATATGTCATCTTCGAACTTGGGAGGACAGAGAGAAAAACTAGTAGGATTTCACACAGCAGTAACACCCGCTCATCAAGTTAGCTTATTACCCTGGCCTTCTGTAGGCCTAAGGCCTAAAGCCTATAGGTAGGGGAAACGCTACCTGGGAAGGTAGGAGCAAGCCCATCTGGGCCCTGTGACTGTTCTCATAGTATGGTTTGGTTTAAGAAGCTCTGATCTATATATTGTAAATATGTGAATTTATAAATTTACACAGCCAAAGGGACATTAGAGAGAAGAAAATGATGAGCTCATCACCAAACATTTATTGAACACCTTGTATGGTGCTAAATACTCTGCTAACTGCTTTACAGACTCTCATTGAATCCCATTGAATGTGCAAATAACCCTATGAGATAGGTGCTATAATTAACTCCTATTTTGCAAATAAGGAAGCTTAGATCAAATGATTGAGCAAAGTACTCAGGATCACATAAGTACTAAGTGGCAGAGTCACTTATCAATTCAGGTGTGTTTGGCACCAAAACCCCATATCCTCACACTATAAGCCCATGGTCACTGTCACTCTCCTTACTTTTAGTCTAGGTCTTTTCCGCATTATATCCTCTTAATAATTTGTTTACTCCTATGCATTTTGTCAGCTATTTCAGGCCTCTGTGTATCTAGCTAATGTGTAAAATTGATACAAAAGTTATTAGGTTTTTAAGCTTTTAGATGAATAAGATTTAGATTTTTAAGCTATGTAATGAAATCACTTGATTTGATTTTTTTAGTGAAGCATTTCCTACCAGACTCCTCTAAAGGAGGCACTGTCTCCCATGTACTATTAAAAGTTGAACCTTGTGACTACTGTCTGACTATGTTTTTCTTTTAGAGAAGTCAGAGGGGGCAGTCTGTGACTTCATGTAAAAAATAGCCATCAAAGATCTATCCAGCACCATTTTTAGTTCTTTAATTTTGGTAAGCTCACATTTTCAAAACAGTTTAAATTTGTCTGGTTTATTTTGGAAGTATATATTACAAAACATTCAAAGGCAAGTGAGAATTCAAATGCACAGAGAAGAGCTAGGGAGCTTTTTGCAGAGGCTCTTTAGTGGGTAAGCATTTCTCCTGCTTTGGTTACTGTACTTTCAGAAACGTGTTCCCATTTTTTAAATATTAAAAGCATAACTAATTAATATAAATATTCTCTTTGATATTCAATTGACATATCATTGCTAAAAATGCTGTTTGTTTGTTGTTGTTGTTGTTTTACGTTTTCAAGAGACAGAAGATACACTGTCAAGCCCTAGAAGAATTCTACGATTTTCTTCCTACCCTGAAGAGACTTGGATATTAATGGGTAACATTTTGCATGAAAATTTCTGAATGCTTTCTCTTCTTATCTCTGAGGCCTTCTGTGGAGCATTAATAGGAAGTTGAATGCACGAATGGATAAAATGGATCGTCTTAAAGGATTGACATTCCAAAAATATATCAGCAGGACTGGACAGGTTTGACAAAATGAGATTTCTATTTTAGCTTGACTTCTGGAACTCTGAATAAACTATAAACTGAGCTACACACGGTCCTGGGAAGGAAGCCTCTCCTCTAAACTATTCTAGCTGCATGTAACATTTTTCTTATTCAGAGCCTTTGAAAAAAATCTATTTAGTCATTAATTTCCTGAGGAATAAGACAATTAGACACGTACCAACTTTTAACATATAAAGTGGGATATAAAGCAGCAATTTATGTTTTACTGGAAAAGGAATTTAATTAATGAAATAGACAACAGGAAGAGGAGAAATCTCTGTATAAGCACTGGTTGAGATGGCAGAAGCTACTGGGGATGCTTCCGCTCTGCCCGTAACAGTGAAGAAAAAGAAAAGTCTATCCATTGAAGAAAAGATAGACATCATAAACGCCGTAGAAAGTGGCAAGAAAAAAGCAGAGATTGCAGCTGAATATGGCATAAAGAAAAATTCATTGTCTTCTATTATGAAGAATAAAGACAAAGTTCTAGAAGCCTTTGAGTCTCTGAGATTTGATCCAAAGAGAAAAAGACTGAGAACTGCTTTTTACACAGACCTGGAAGAGGCATTGATGAGGTGGTATCGAATTGCTCAGTGTCTAAACGTACCAGTTAATGGTCCAATGCTGCGTTTGAAAGCTAATGATTTTGCTCAGAAACTGGGACATAATGATTTTAAGTGCAGTAATGGTTGGCTGGATCGCTTTAAATCCAGGTATGGCTTAGTATTCAGAGCTCAACCTGTAGAAGCTACAGGTATATCAGCAGACCCTTCCACTGTCTGGCACCAAAATGTACTTCCTTATTATTTAAATGATTATCATCCTAAAAATGTTTTTAATATAAAAGAGACGGGGCTGCTTTATCGAATGTTACCTACGAATACATTCGCATTTAAGGGAGAAACATGCTCAATTGGGAAGTTATGCAAAGACAGAATAACTCTGGTGGTTGGGACGAACATGGATGGCTCAGAGAAACTTCCTTTACTTATCATTGGAAAAAACAGAAATCCGCACTGTTTCAAAGGGATAAAATCATTGCCTGTGTATTATGAAGCTAACAGAATGGCATGGATGACCTCAGATATATTTGAACAATGGATGAGGAAGCTTGATGAGAAATTTCAAGTCCAGCAACGAAGAGTGGTGATTTTTGTTGACTCTTTCCCTGCACATCCAGAGGTTAAGAACCTCAAGTCCATTGAGTTAGCATTTTTCCCATCATGTTTATCTTCCAAATTTATAGCTATGAAACAAGGTGTTATTAAAAGCCTTAAAATCAAATATCGACATTGTCTTATAAAGAAATTTTTAAGTTCTGTTGAAGGCAGCAAAGAATTTACATTTTCTCTACTAGATGCTGTTGATACATTGCACCTCTGTTGGAGGGCTGTATCCCCAGAGACTATCGTTAAGAGCTATGAAGAGGCAGGATTTAAATCTCAGCAGGGAGAAAGTAACAAGACAAATGCAGAGATGGACACAAGTCTTGATTTGGTTGCTCACGCCCAAGCAGCAGGAGTGGAATTTCCTGAAGGTTTATCCATAGAAGAGTATGCTGCCCTGGACGATGATTTGGAGACCTGTGAAGTGGCACCAAATGGTGATACGGAGTCGACCAAAGAAAATAAATCAGAGGAAAGTGGATTTTATACTTCTGACGAAGAGGATGATGGGGGATCTCTGGGAACTGAACTCCCTTTACCATCAAAAACTGAGGCAATAACTGCTTTAGATACTCTTAAAAATTATCTTAGAAGTCAAGATATGAATGATGGGCTTCATAATTCTTTAGCAGACCTTGAAATTTTTATTAACTCTGTGTCATCTAAGTAATTACCTATTGTACATCTGAAGAGTAATAGCTTTTCCTGATGTATTTTACTATATGAGGTATGTAAAGGGAAAATACCACTTAAATATAAAAAAGTGAAAAACTAGTAATCTTTGGTTTAATTGCAAATGTCTTTGGTCTGAATAGAAATTTCCCTAGGTAGATTAAATAATGATTAAGTAAGTGAAAATTTTGAATTTAAATTTAGCAAGATTTTGGAAAGTAGAAATGTATTGCAGAGGCCTTGTACTTAAAATATATGGTATATATGTTAAAAAAAATAAAAAGAACTCTCCAGCTATCTGATTCATACAGGTTGAACTTGTGTTGCTATTTTCTTTTTTTTTTTTAATGTTCAGATCATGTTCCAGAATATATTACTTTATCTACCTCATTTAAGAAACAAAATATCTATTATTGTTTATTTATTTTTATAAGTACATATATATGCCATATATATTCTAACTAGACTCTTAGGTATCAAGTATTAACTTTAAATTACTTAATGTTCCTCATAATTAATCTTCCTAATATGAAATTAAGAAAAACTACTGAAAATAAAATCTGACCTAATTATATACCAAAATGATTAAAAATTTATGTCTTAACTATTTTCAATTTATTTCTATATAAGGTTAAACAAAAGACTATGACCTTATCAGATATTTTGTTATCTATAACCAGAAGATGATATGGATTCTTCCTAAATATTTGTATGTATATATGTGTATCTAATAGAAAAATATATTATTGAAACATTTATTAAATTCTTATGATATTTATATTTTAATAAGACTAGTCTTAAAAGTAAATCTGAAGATTACTTATGCTGTTACTAGAAAAGAAAATATCTTATTTAGGTCTTAGAGAATTTTCTGAGTTTAACAGCTGAAGCTTATATCTATAATATTTAATATTTTCTTGATTTTACTGAATTTTATTTTCAGGAAAAACTGAGGTCTTTCAGCATATTCTAATGTATTTAATCCCTCCTCCACCCACTCATGGTAACATTTTGGATTAAATTTCTGTTTGAGAAAGTTTTATCTACAGAATGTTTTACAATATTGTATGAAATTATTTACTCTCTATACATAAAATAGTCTTTAAACAGTAGAAATACAATGTGTCAGACTTTTCTATTTTTAAATTTCAAATTGTATGTTTATTTAACTTATTATAGCTAATTTAGGGTCCTCTTTGAAAAGTATTTTGAAAAAATGTAAAATGTTATACAATTTATTTTTGTTATGAATTATTATTAGTCTGCCAACAAAAGACACATTTGGAAGGAACTATTTATAGAAATTATTTTTATTTTTTACTATTGATTTACCCTGCTTTTAAAATTTAGTAATAACAAGCCTTAAAAATGTATTAAGAAAGTTTTTTTTAGAGTGAAATATACATGTATACATTTTCTCCAAGTTAAGCCCAATCAATCCCAATGTAGGTTTGTTGAAAACTGCTAATAAATAGTTTGTATCAGTATCTAAAAATTTTGGGAAAAATATTGTTTATTTGATTTACCAGAAAGTTTAAACAATATGGTATAGGTCATCAAAAGAATAACATATGATGTCTAGAAAAAGACAAAGAACTCTTGAAGGAAGGAAGGAAGGAAGGAAGGAAGGAAGGAAGGAAGGAAGGAAGGAAGGAGAGGAAAGGAAGAATAGGAAAGAAAGAAAATGAAAGGGAAAGAAGGAAGGAGAAAAGGAAGGAAGGAAGGGAAAAGAGAGGGAGAGAAGGAAAGAAATTTGCAAGTACTAGGAAAATATAGGTAAATGTAAATATTTAATATTCTAATAGGGAAGATCTTTTTAAAAATATGCACAAGAAAATCATTGAGAATAAAATACTAAAAGTATGAAAATATTTCAACATCACTAGAAATAAAAGAAATGCAAACAAATCAATGGGATATGTTTGGAGGGGACTCTCACATAAGACAATATTATAGAGAATGCTAATAGGCAAGAGCATAGAAAAATAAATGCACTATTGTCGGAAATATAAATTGGTACACTCTTGTTTCCCGTACTGTTATAATTTTAGCGGACATGTATTAAATGCTTACTAATTACCAGACATTATTCTAAGTGTTTTGCATGTATTACCTCACTTAATTCTCAGGATAACTACAACTGTTATCATTTCCATTTTATTGTTGAAAAAATTTAAGTATAGGTATAGCAAGTGAATGACAACTAGGATTCAAACCCAGCAAGTCTGACTTAAATATATATTGTACATGATATAAATTTATCCTAACAAAACTATCAAGACATTTGTTGCAGTCTATACACATCTATAATCTCTTATTCAAAACCCTAGGAGCATACAGGGTAATACAATTAAGTTCGCAAACTCATCCAAGAAAAAGTGCTACGTACATACGTCATTGCTGAATATCACTACGGTCACCTTCAAAGTAGTCCCCTTGGGAAGCTATGTATCAGTGCCAGCGCCTACTCCACCCTTCAAAGTAATTTTGGAACTCTATCTGGACTGGCCATCAGAGCTGTCATCGTATTACCCTTGATGTCCTGAATGTCATCAAAATGTCTTCCTTTTAATAATTCCTTTATTTTCAGGTAAATAAAGAAACCATTAGGGGCCAGATCAGGTGAGTAGGGAGGGTGTTCCAATACAGTTATTTGTTTACTGGCTAAAAACTCCCTCACAGACAGTGCCGTGTGAGCTGGTGCATTGTCATGATGCAAGAGCCATGAATTGTTGGCGAAAAGTTCAGGTTGTTTAAGTTTTTCACACAGCCTTTCAGCACTTCCAAATAGTAAACTTGGTTAACTGTTTGTCCAGTTGGTACGAATTCATAATGAATAATCCCTCTGATGTCAAAATGGTTAGCAACATCATTGCAACAAGTTCGCAAACTTAATTATCAGACCTCGTGTGTTTCAGAATTCAGCATTTCTCAGATTTGAAAAAGATAATGTATATGTGGGGAACTGGGGCAATATCGCACCATCAAACATTAATAATTTTGCAGGAAACATTCACATAAAGTCAGATGTAAAGGTTATAAATAGATTAATAGCTTCATAGATTTATTGCCAAATGAGTTCATGTCAGGTCAGAGCTTTTCATGTTTCAGAATTCAGATAAAAGATTGTGGCCTTATAGTAGCTTAAAACAAATACAAAAGACTGAAAAGTATTTGAATATTCTATAGGATTGATTAAATGTACACATTTATATCGAGTGAAATATCAGGATCTAAATTTTTTATTTAACTTCTTTTACATGGGTGTGTATACAGATTTGCTTGTCTGAAGTAGATATTTTCTAAATTTGACTTGTAAATTCTGGAACAAAAATCTCTTCCTGTGAGTTTTCTTATTGAACATTTTATTATCATCACAAAGGCTAGGAAATTCCTTGCCAAGTTAAACAGGACCTATAGCACAGTATTGAACTGGTGAAAAACTAGACTTGCTGGTTTAACGTACTATAAATTACATATCATCTTCATGCAACCCAATTTAAGTCAAAAGAAGTCAGCTTCCTTGATCAGAGAGCCCTCAGCCAATGTGTCAGTGAGAAAAATCTGAAGGCTAGGGTCCCTACTTCATTCCACTTTTATTTTTTCTTAGTTGTCAAACCCCAACAAGAGCATGATTTTTTTTTTAAAGGTGGGACTGTTGTAAAATCCTTTTATATCTCCCCAATAATACCTATTAAATACAAGCAGGCTGTTGATATGATTAAATATTTGCTCAAATGAAGAACTAAATGAAAAGTTAGAGTCTTGTTTCCCGTACTAGGAATTAAAAGCAGACCTTTGTTTACCCCTAACTTCCTCTTTGTATGCCACTAAACTCTCCTTGTGAATGCAAAGTTACTGCCTGTGTTACTGGCTGGTACCACGCCTTATTTTCTATATTGCAAAATAGATAACTCACCATACAAATACCAGCTATTTACATGTTTCTACCTGCCCCAGTGAAGAACAACTCCCCCAAAAGATCCAGAATTGCATCTCTCAACTCTTGGAGTGGTTTGCAGAGATATTTGTCCCAGCCCTGCACTCCAAAATGAATATCTTAGATAATTTCATAATATTCATGTACTTATTAGTTACCAAAAAGTAAAGAAACAAAATAAAGCAATAACAACAAAAAAGATTCAAACCTATGCACTACAACCACATTAATTTCTTATAATTATTGTAAAGTCAGCCAATGATAAACTTGGAAAAAGAAGACTCATGTATAATATAACAAGAGAATAATCATTAATATGACATACTCTAATTTTAAAATTTTAATTAAAAAGTGTAGAAAATATATATTTACCAATTTACATAATGTTGATATCATGTTTGTTTCAGAATATCATATATATATATCCTTTATTAATTTGTTCCTAAATGTAATTTAGTTGCTACTGTATGTTTTCTTTTTTTCTGATTCCTACTAATATAGAGAAAAGCAAATGATTTTTGACTGTTTTGTATCTAGTCATATCACTAAAGTTTCTTATTAACTCAAGTATGTTGTCTAGCCAGAGCATTTCATTCTCATTTACAAATAAAGATCACTTAACTCTTTGTTTCTTTTATTTATACTAATTATTTTTCTTTTGTCCCTACTGAAGGTCATGAAATATTCCTCTGTATTTTCTTCTACTAGTTTACAAGTTTTGTTTTCATATTTAGATTGATTTTGTGTGTGGTATGAGGCAAGGATCTATCTAATCTTATTTTTCTTATATGGGAAGTAATCACCATTGACTAGTTTGCTGTTTCATAATGCCTTTTCTATTTACAACAAGTTCCTGTGCCTGTACCCAGAGGTGATGCTGGGGAAGCGTTTAATTTTTACAATGTCTGAATCATTACCAAGAAGAAATTGTTTTAAACCAAAAGACAGTTATATTTAAGTGGAAACATTTTTTTAAAAACAGATTTTATTGGGGAATTGGGGGAGGGAACAGCATTGGGGAATTGGGGAAGGGAACAGACAAGTTGCTGTCCTTTTGTTCTTCAGTCTGGTTGTGGAGGACATCGCTTCACTGGCCCGTGTTGGTATTATCATTGCACTCTACCCAGCTGAGGCAGTCGGTCGCCAGCCATTGGACGGCCACTCATGGTGGCTCACTGCCGTTCACACTGGCTGCCCGCCACTCATGGTAGCTTATGGCAGCCCACTGCAGCCTACGTCGCTGGCGACTCATTGCAGCCCAGCTCCAGACTGAGCTGTTGTTCACCATCTTAGCTGTAGAGGCCGCAGCATCACTGGTCCATGTGGGATCCGAACTGGCAGCCCTGCTGCTCAGAGCTCGCACTCCCAAGCCAACTCTTAACCAATGAGCCACTCGGCCGGCCCTGGAAAGATTTTTATGGTTTCCTCTTACTGAATGGAAATGGGGGCTTGTGTGAGCATGTAAAATTTAATTTTCTTTAAAAAAAAGTTTATTTCTGCATTCCTGGACTGTAGTGTACAAGTTAAGTCTATTACAAGGCTAATAACTTTTCACAATATCTACTTATACTTAGCTGTGGAATTTCAACTTTGAGCCTTTTCTTCCAAATTTGATCATTGTCTGGCAGATTCAATTATTCTCTCAGAGAAATACCACAAAATCCCAGGAAATCCAGATTTATCTTACCTAACTTATTCAATTACTTAGGGGGTTTTCCAAAAAAATTGATTCAAGCCTAGTGACTCTAAAGATTGTAGCCTATCATGCTCAGTATACTAGGCACTGAGGATTTAAAGATGAGAGTGATAAAAACGCCCCTACCATCATGGAACTGGCAGTCCAGTTAGGGGGCGAGGGTAGACATTATTCAATAATGACATAAAAATACTCTGAAAGAACAGTACCTGCTTCTATGAAATCACATATGGGAATTTGACCTAGTCTCAAGGTCAGGAAAGGAATCACTGAAGAAGTGTCAAGAACTAGACCTCAGATTTGAATGATAAATAGGAATTAACCAGACAAGGGAGTTAAAAGGAGAGGACGTCCTGGGCAAAGGTTCTGAGAGGGAAGGAGAGTGAATCAGTTAAGGAACTGAAAGAAAGCATCTAGAGTGAGGGAAGTGTGACAAAGTAGTTAGAGAGGCTAGACCTTGCAGGGACGGCCTAAGTTAGGACCAGTTAAGCACTAACTATCTAATTTATAGGGGGGCGAGGGGTGGAATGTAGGAGGAAAAGGAGAAGCCTTCCTATCTTTGTTTTCTAAAGCCTGGGCGATAGCAGAATAATGGGATTTGGGACATAGGCAAAATGTTGGAGAGAAAGTTAAGTTTGCGAAAAGTTGAGTCTCCTGCCCAGGTGAAAAAAGATTTCCTCCCTGAGAGCAGAGATCAATGGAGGCATACACTAATGAGAAAGATGACAGCCAAGGTTACTAAGAAGGACATTATTTGAAGTTCCGGGAACTATAGAGCTCAGTTGGCTCTGCAGATGGCTCCGTACTCCCTGGAATGAACACTGGAATGGAGACGGTCCACTGCCTGGGCCTGGAGCTGCATCGCCCCTCCTCTCCTCACAGCACCCCCCGGAAAGTCTTCCTTTGACAGCAGCCATTATTTGCTTGCAGAAAAGATTATAGTCTTAGCTCCAAGACCTTGGCAGATCCTGTCCACTTCCCCACGTGAGCAACCAACATTTTAAATGCCCAAGAGAAGGGCAGATGGGCCCTGAACACTTCGTGAGATGGTGGGGTGAGGGTAGGAAATCTACCCATTCCTGAACTAGGGATAGGACCTGAATTCAGCTCATTTAAGATCTACAGAACTGTCCCCCTCTCCTCCCAACACACACCCCCATAGTGGTGAAACTATTTCCTTCATGCAAATAGTATCAATTATAACCTGGAAGGAAAGAATATGTGTGTGTGTGTGTGTGTGTGTGTGTGTGTGTGTGTGTGTGTGTGTGTAACAAACAAATAAGGTCATACTATAAGACATCTTTACAGAAACAATAAAATAGATTTCAAGTCTCATGTTAACATTCTTAATTCTCTTTCTGCCACTTCTCTGTAAGTATGGATGACTATAGTAGGTAATAAGGAAGCACATGTTCTCTAACTCTCCATTTTGAGGTGCGGTTTTTCATGGACCAGCTTGAGTTATGTTAGGCCAATGCTCTCAAATGGCCTAACTGGAAATTAATATCCTACTTGGACTAAAACATCTCTAATGCTATTGGAAAAGAAAGAACTAATCCACCTGAAAGCTATGGATTTTAAGGTTCGAGCCTCAAAAGGAGGATTTGAAAACACAAGGGGAGGGCAGGAGGAACATGAGAAAAGGCAAAATAAATGTTTATTTAGGAACAAATGGTTCATTAATCAATGATCTCCCCCTCTTGTTTTTCCTTATCTAGTGTAGTTAATAAGTTACTATAGTTATTATAGTTAATATCTAGTATAGTATAGTTAATAACAGGATGTGGTGTTCTATGTAACAGTCTGGGGCTTGGATGTCAAGAAGGAAGAATAAAATTATATTTTAGGACATGGAAAGCAGAACAGATAAGGTTCTTTCTCTAGTTTTTTTAGTTTGGATATTCATTTTGGTATTTTAATCATATTCTGCAGCTATCTTTAATATAAAAGACAGAAAATATATCTTTAGGACTATTTTCTATCCTCCACAAATGCTACTGTTGTCCCTGGAGTGACCACTGTTCTCAGATGGAGTGTCATTCACTGCTTTATGATGAGCACATCACCAGGAGCAAAATCTTTAAAACTGCTTTCACTGAAAACCCATTTATCTTCTCACACTGCTCTGCCACCACCCATACTTAATTAACAAGAAGCCAGAATTTTTAGAAACTAACATATGTCACACAATGCCCCTAGTTAGAAGTTGGTTATTCTGATTTTTATTTTCTGTGAGATCTTTTCCCACAAGCTCAAACCACTTCTTTTTTTCTTTCAATAATGTGTGTAATAGACACACTGTACTGAGCAGTTTGAAGACGTCTTTGAATCCAGGAAAGGGACAGCTTCTAATTAACCATCCGGTAAATGGTTTCACTGTGTGGGGATCAGTTAAGTACTTCCAGTAGGTTTTGTGGGGCCTGCGGGAGATGATAGTACGTTTTTAATCAGGCAAACTAAAAAGCTAACACTTCTTAATGACTTAGCAGCCCCAGTCCTATGAGAACTCCAGATGGTCAAAGCTCTCAAGAACAATACTAGAAATCCTTGTCAAGTTCCATAGGCCCCTGGGATCTTTATATGTTTAGCCTTTGAATAAATACTGCCTGTGTTTGTCTTTTTCTTTTAAATTTTGAGACTGTCAAAGATAGAAGGTTTTTTGTTTACTATGAAATAAGTGAAAAATGCATTGAAATTTGAGACATACAGGAAATGAAGATATTTTGGAAGTGTCTCCATCTCTCCGTTTAAACTCAGAGTAGTGGGTAGGAACAGCACCTGTTTTTTAAATTTCTCCTAATTGAAAGCCCCCTTTGAGAATTCAAATAAAGCTTTGCCTTTTCTCCAGAAAAAGAAGATGTACGTATATAAAACTTGCTTAAAATTTCAGGAGATTCACTATTAAGAAACCCTGTTTCATCTTTCTACCATTTATAAAGCCTTCATTATTAAATGCTATGCAAACTGTTAAAAACAAAACAAAACAAAAACCTCAGTCCCTGAAGCTATTGAGCTAACATCCCACATCTGATTCCTCTTTTTTAAACATATCAGAGTTACCAATAAATACTTAAACATTTTTAATAGAATTATTTTTTTAAACTTGCATGTGAGTTAAGCAATGTGGCCTTCTTTTGCACATATTTTTAACTTTCTACTTTGAATGCTATTTTTAATAGCATGCTTGTGTATTTTTATAAGGTATTAACTCCCTTTGCCAAATCCAATTAATAAATAGAACTGTCTGAGGCCTTGTGAGCTCTAAAAGCTGAACAGAGTCTGGAATTAGGACCAGGCTGATTATAACCAGAACTCGCTCCTTGCAACACTCTTGGATATAACCCTCTTGTGAGGCATCAGAAACCCAGTGTTTAAACACTGAGCTTTACAGACCCCAAGCTAACTTCCCAGGAATGACGTGTTTTCTGTTTTCGGAGCGAAGGAAAATAACGATTCAATCATACAGTCATGACTAGTCAAGCTATTTCAGAACTAGGAGAGGGACTGTCGTATAAGCGTAAAACGTTCTATTCAGAGCCTTCTCTACCAATGCACTGCATTTATGTAGTGAAGGGTAGAGAAGAGCTGAAGACCCGGTCTCTACCTTGCCATTTGCCATCTAGTTGGGGAGACAGAATAAACATGCTGGATAATAGAAGCTATTATATGCTAAGCTTCAAATCATTGTGGCAAAAAACCCCCGAAAGCGCAGACCAGAGCTTGGTGTCAGCTGCTGTATCAGGAAGGCCCTCATGCAGAGGGTCCCAAGCCTGAGCCGGCGAAGCGCAGGGTAATAAACACAGGTGGGAAGAATGTCTAAAGGTGTTCTTAATGTGATATTTTCTGTGTCATGTGTAAGAAAGAAAGACTACGTTTTCAATATTTTCACAGGTAGATTGTAGAAGACGAGTCCATTGACCCAACTGGGCTTGCGTTTGTTGTGGATAAACACACAAAACGTCACCCCTGATTTCATAACGCTCCAACGAGAAAATGCCCTTCCATCCAAATGTGCATGCAATCTTCACAAAGAAACCTGAACAAATGGTTAAAATAATAATTCCTGCCATAGACACAAAAGGAAAAGTTAGACAGGCCTAACTAAGCTCACGCTTCTATAAGATATCTGGGGTGGGGTTGGATGAAAGGATCAAATAGGGAATCCAAGAGTCCAAAAGAGCATTGAGGTCAAGGAAATTATTTTGGGAGCTAGACGTTTATATCAAGTATGCCAAGGAGCGGCTGGAAAGGGACCTGGCTCATGTTACTTTTTGCTCGCTGCCCCAGCAGCAGCAAGGTGACAAAAGGAGCTCGACTCTGCCGGCCTGAGAGGGTTTGAAGAAAGAGCACATCAGCTCTCCACTAATCCAGTTTCCCAGTAACTTTAACATTCCCCATTTTCAGTACAAAATGTATTCTAAATAGTATTCTCAAAATGAGTTCCCACTCCCCACACCCCAGATCCAAACCATTAAACCTTAAGGGCCCACTTAAACCAGGTTTGTGCTATGAGGAAGGTCTTCCATAGGTGAAAAATCACTAAGTGAATGATATACTCGGGGGAGCCAGTTCCAGCTCCGTTCTTGGATGGAATTGGCTAATTTTCTCATCGCCTCACGAGCTTCTATTTCCGTCCTTCTATTTCTTCTACAGTAATAGTAATATTAGCTGCTAGTATTGAATGCTTGCTATGTGCCTGCCACTGTGCCAAGGATTTTATGTTCATTTTTTCATATAACACCCCGTGAAGCACACTGTGTCCTGATTTGACAGGTAGGGAAACGAGTAAATGGTCAAACTGGAAACGCAAGCACTTTGGCAGATGACTCTAAATCCATCCCCAGCTACATGCCTCCCTCCCCCAGCTGATCTTCCCACTCCACTCTGCCCGTTGAAATTTAGTGAACCCAGCTGAAATCCTATGTCACCTGGTAAACGCTCCTACTCCCTACACTGATCTCATCTCAGAACTGGTAAAGTATGTGTTCACTGAACTCCAAAGAACAGTGCATTTATAAAACATGGAGTGGGGAGATTTCACAACCTAGTTAATCAGAGTTAAAGCATGTTCAGTGCTTCCTATGTACACGGCATTGTTCTAAGAATTATATATGGATCAACCGATTTCATTCTTATATACGGATTAAACTATGAGGTCAAAACTATTATTCCCACTTTACAGATGTGCAAACAGGCAGAGAAAGGTAACAAAGCTTTCCTAAGGGCACAGGAGTTGATATCTGTGAACATGTAGAATAATATCTGGTACACAGAGTATTTAAGTGTTACTTATTATTACTATTTCACTCTACTGCCTCTCCAAAAGCATTCTCGGTCTCCATCTAGTGATTCATCTTCCCAGGAAGAAAATAATGCGTCTTCAATGAGCCAGAGGCTGGGTTAGAAAGTTGCATAGGTGTTCTTTAATTTTATTCATTCAACACATATTTATTGAGCACATACCATATGTCAGGTACAATCCCAGGCATCAGGATTCACAGCAGTGAAATAAAACAAAGGGTCTCATCATGATAGTCTGCAAAGGGGGTTTATTAGCTCCATTATTACAAGTGATAAAATGGAGGCTCATACTAGCCAGTTGAAGGCTTGGTATTTAAACACAAATCTCTCAATCTTAAAATTTCTGGGTCTTTCTCCCAGAGGAGATAATGCAACTTATGTCTGTGATACACCTAATACAACCTATTCTCCCCAATGGGACACAATGCATTTGGAAATTAGGAAGCTGTTGTTTCTCTTTCTCATACTTAGTTTACAATTTCCTAATAATATCACCATCATCCCCAAGTAATATATGCATGCTATGTCATTGGTGAGGCTGCTCCTTTCTATACATCCCCCAGAAAGCCTTCAAGCAAATGAACTGTTTAGGGGTTCATTTGCTCTGGTTGGCTCACTGGGTAGGGGTAGGATGGTCCTTGAGCTCCAGTTGGTCTGCCTTCTCCTGGAGTCCCTAATAAATCCCCAAAGAACTTGACTGCTCCATAGGACACAACAGAAACCAGGGGGTTCAAGACAAAAGCTGTTTTTAGAATTAGAAAGCCTATTGTACTAACATCTTTCATTATTTCACCAACAACCATGTATCACTTGCTATGAGCCAGACACTGTTCAAGGCATTTCACAAATATTAACCCCTCTTAGATCTCCATTTGAGTCCCAGTTTGTCACTTACAAGTTGTGTGATTCGGATCAAGTCAGTTAACTTCTCTGAGCCTCCGTTTCTTTACCTGTTAAATGACAATAATAAAAATCTCACATATTACAGGAATCAAATGAAATTGAGTCAGTGCTTTAGAAACTAACAAATGTTAGTTATTATCATTTTGGTAATTGTTGCTCTACAAAAGAGTTAGATGTTTCTCCTTCTAGGAGATCCTGATCTATGATGCCGGAGTGAATATTGACAAGCCTGAGCTCTAAAGACAGGGCAATAGAAACTACAACTCAGGTTTCAGAAGAGCACGAAATAGTCAAATGTCAGTTATAGTCAGTCCACAGTAGGGTGTGATAGTTAGTCCACAGTAGGGTGTGTGTGTGTGTGTGTGTGTGTGTGTGTGTGTGTGTGTACTACAATAAACCTAAACCTAGCTAATGTCTAATCCATTGGAAAGTTTTGGTGTGGTCCCCTCACTATTCCCTTAAGGAAATCGTACTCACATTTTAGGTCTCAGTTTAGATATTACTTCTTCTGGGAAGGACTCCTGATTTCCAACACCTATGTAAGTGATTTCCCCCCCATGTGTTCTCTCACAACATTTTATACTTCCCAGCCCCTTTTCTTCATAGTTTTCTTGTCTGGCTCCTCAACCAGATCAAAAGCTTTGTGAGGAACTAAGCCACACCTATCTTTTTCAGCACTGTATTCTCGGCATTTACTAGATATCCTGGCACTTAGTAGAACCTCAGTAAATAATTGTGTGAAAAAGTGATGTTGTATCTGAACTGAAGAGGTGGGAGAACTCAGAGCCCCAGTATATTTATATTGGGTTGTCGGAAAAGTCATGACATATTTTTTCAGGTTTTCATTGCAAAAATGCATCATGACTTTTCCGACAACCCAATAGAAGGCTTCCAGAAATTTGCTATGCTAAGAACATGGATCTCTTCTTATTATCATAAAGCACATACTGATCATGTGCTCTGAGGCTAAGCTGATTCTGAGACTAGCCCAACATCCAAGGTCACATTGTAAGTGCTCAAAATACCTGTTGCTCTGATTCCTAGATGACTTTTGACCACTAGCCCATTAAAGACCTTCACTTGATGGCTTATCCTTGGTGATGTGTATCTACAATGAAGGCTTAAGTCCAGTTCTGGGAGTCGAGCTCAGGTGGGACAGGTGCTCTTTTTTTAAGAACTCAGCCTCTTGGAAGAGACTGGAAGGAAGAAAAACAGTCTTGTATTATTGAACTTGTGTGGAATGTACAAGTGTCCCTGTCATTTTTAGAAGGGTCAGTGAGTATTCTGTCCACTGAAAAATTTCATACATTGCAAAGAGATGAAATGGTATTGAGAATGAAATGAAATGTCATCCACAGTGAAATGAAATGTCTAAGAAAGGAAAAAGGAGACAGACAAGGATGATAGAGTTGACAGTCATGGGCAGACAGCCGTTTAGCATAAGTTAATTTACCGGCCAGCTCAATCCAAAAGGATACTTATATCTGGCTTACATTACACTGTGATATATTAGACTCTGACACGATGGTAGTCAGGAAGGGGATTTTAAAAAGGCCATTTCCAAGGGCATGCTATATTTTATGTATGATTTGCAGAAGCACAAAAAAGGCAAGAAGACACAGATAAAGTATTTTTCATCTTTTTTAGATTCTTGCCATCCTTGTGTCTATGCCAGATCGTTCTCTGTAATGCAGGGCTCAAGCAGTTGGATGCACCAAGTTAAACTGTGTATCTCCATGAAGGTGGAAAAGAGATTTCATTGGGAATCAGCCAGAAATATGCATATACCTGCACCCACATATGCAAGTACATGGTGAAATTTCCATAAGCATCAATTAGAGACCAAGACAGCCGTGTTATGTATATATTTCTTAGAATATGACTTTTTACTGGGCATTGGTAAATAAGGCCTCCGGTTATAAATAAAAAACATTTAACATGCAATGAATAATACCTTGATTTCCAAAAGTTTGAAATACCCTGAAAGACTGGCAGACAACTTGGTTTAGTGCTTTTCTAATTATAAGCAGCTGACAAAAATAATTCCTAGTAAGGCATCTGAAACGTTTGCCTTTTCTCCCTAAGTATACAGGGAGGGAAGCACAGAAGCAATTGCACAAAGAAATGTCAAGGAGGTAATGAAGACGAAACACAATCAGACCATAAGCCACTCCCCTTGGAGCACCTTGGACAGAGTAAAGACTCAGTACTTCCCTTAAACGAGAGGGGTGAGAGTTTCCATGTGAAGGAAGGCCAAGGTCATTGTGACATCTAGCGACTCTGCCATCGCTATCAGTTTTTGTCACGTGGTGGGCAGAGTAAAGGCCCAGGGGGAAAAAAAGCCAGTGTCCTGAGCAGAACAACTAAGCCCTGTCTGGGTATGGCTCCTACCTCTGCAGGCCGTCTCAAAGTGATCTCAAAGTGCCTGGGAGCAGTCAGGTGCAGGGGAGTGCTGCACCTGGAATATCTTGTCTACTGACAGCTGCCTTGGGGAAAAAAATAGTAGGTGTAATTTGATTACAAAGTGTTTATACTCTTGAAATTTTGGATTTAAATAGAAAATGAACCATATTATAAATGCACTTTCGAAGTTTACTGTGTAAAGAACATTCATGCTGTACCTTCTCTTAAGTGCAAACTCTCTTACTTTAAAGCAAAACAGTACAGATAATTTTTTAACCGATAGATTCTTTAAGTCTGACTTTTAAATGGCGGGTTTTCTTATGATAAAATACATTTATATTCTGAAATCTATTCCTGTAATCAATCTGTGTTCCAAAACAATAGTGTAATAAATCATTGAACTATAAAATATGTTCAGTAATTTTTTTTTGAACTACAGAACCAACAAAAAGTTGCCCCCTTTACATTTTGTGAGGTAGAAATCTATTGTTACTATTATTTCATAAAATAAATAGTAACTTGACATCCAAAAGGTGAAAAGGACGTAGCATAAAAGACAACAAATACAGCTGAAATATATTTTACAAATATATACATCATTTTTAAGTATAGAAGGATTGCAATATGAAATTTTACAATATTACATTATATATAACTGTTAATTGATACACATTTATCAGATTGTGGTTATATATTCATTGGGATACCATGAAGTGGAGCATAAATGTTTAATTTATGCTCATATTTTACCTTTATCATTCACTATAAACTGTTTCTCATACGTTTGTTTTAAAAAATGGAAGTAACCCTCTTAATGTCATTTCCCTTCTTTTGGAATTTTCCGTGTAACCTAAAGCAAGTTCACTGAGAGCTCTGATGCCACCCTAATTCCTTACTGGGCCCTGAAGAATCTGAGAGTTGAGCCCAGGTTCCTATGAGAAGTTCCTGCTCAGCGACTCCTTATAGCTGAGGCTGGGCAGCTGGAGGCCATGGGGCCTCAACTCAGCCCCACAGGGTTTATGGGGAATCATGCCCTGGTCTGTGAAAACTTCCCCTCAGACCAGTGCTGTTCCATTGTCCAGCATTTGGGAACCACTGTCTTATAGGATATAGATAAAGGTCAAGTTTGCTTTTGTTATCAACAATCATTAGATAGTTGGCTGTCGTAAGAATAACACATTAACTACTATGAGTAAATAAATGTCTGGTCTTATAAATGCATAATCTCTCCCTTTTGTCCATGTTCTACAATGGGTTACACATTGTAGTGGGTTAATAATGTCAGCCCATAATTCACGTCCATGCAGAACCTCAAAATGTGGACTTATTTGGAAATAGGGTCTTTGCAGATGTAATTAGTTAAGGATCTAGAGAGGTAATCATCCGGTAGGCCCTAAATGCAATGACTAGTGTTTTTATAAAAAGAGGAAAGGACACAAAAAAACACACAGAGAAGGAGGCCATGAGAAGACAGAGGCAGAGGTTAAAGCTATGCTGCCACAAGTCGGGCAATGCCAGGAGCCACCAGGAGCTGGAAGAAACAAGAAACTAGAGCCTTCAGAAAGAGCACAGCTCTGCTGACACCTTGATTTGGGACTTCTGGCCCTCAGCACTGTGAGACAATACATTTTTTTTGGTTTAAGTCACCACATTACAGCAGCCTTTGGAAAGTAATACAAACATTTTTTGCTTTTTATGACTCAGTTCTCTTTCTGCTGTATCCTTTGCAAGAACGAGGTTATTAAATCCAACAAGAGATCCTTTATGGAATCTGTTTGTTGACTAAGTAGCACTTCTTCACAAACTCCTTGCTACTTTTCAGGCTCCATCTTTCATCATCTTGACTTCTCACCCTGTGCCATTTATCCTGTTTTGGCTTCTGCCTGCTTCCTTGTGCCCTGAGAGGCGAGCAGGAGTGTGTTTGTGCAGACAGATGGGTGTCTCGTCTGTTGCCCTTTTTTTTCCATGTGATGCCTAAGGAGATTCAGAACTAACTCAGTGGATTTATACTTAGAAGACTCGCTTATGCTCAGGTCTCTTCTAAGACAGTCGTGCTTTTACTCTTGGTCTTCTTACATCAGCGTACAGGTATTTGTCATTGATATTTATAACGACTGGCCCACTTCAGGGACGCTTTTTTTTTTTTTTTTTTTTTTTTTTAATTTTAGCTGAGCCATCCTGCTACCTATTGGCAGCTCAGCGGCTGCTCAGCTTGGGCTGGACTCGAACCGCTGTTGCTCAGAGCTCAAACTCTTGAGCGAGCTCTTAACCAACTGAGCCACTCGGCCGGCCCAGGGACGCTTTTTTACAGAAACATTGTCTCCTTATTTAGTGACCCCTCTCTGGCCCCCGCATGTCTGCTCTGTAGCTATAGTAATCCCCTACTAAATTCAACGCTGAAAGCAGACTCTTACTGTTCTTTTTTTAAATGGCTCACATCATAGCTTAGTCAAGAAAGTACACAAATATTTATTGAGCACCAGGTAAAAGCCTGGCACTGTATCAGAGGGTTTCATGAGTATGTACCATCAGGTTTCCACCAAATAGAAAGAAGAGAAATCCCTTAGTCTTCACTTCCAACCCCGTGACTGCCGGCCCCTAAATGCTGGTCCTCTCTCGGCTCAGTTCCCCAGGCACCACCACACCACAGACAGGGCTGTTTACCTGCTCAGACACCTTGAGTTCCTCCAGCTAAAAATGAGAGAGAAAATACTTCCTCTGCTGTTTCTGAACCTTATTTTTGTCTTTTGGGTAATAATGCAAAGGGGAAGTGAAACCAACTGTGCCGCAGACACCCCTTGAAGTCTCCTGCTCTGGGTTGCCCTCTTGCCTCTGGCTCCCTGCACTGCCCCTGCACCCCACTCCTGTTACCCCAATGCCAATTCCCAAAGCAAGTCTGCCAGGGCCGAGCGAAACCATGACTGGAGCAGGGACTCCTGGAGCAGCTGCTGGGCTGTAGAGAGACTCAAAGGGCTTGCAGGGGAGGGGCCCAGGTAGCAGGAGTGATGGGGGCTCTTAGGGAGCGTGAGGCAGCAGCCATTGCCAACCTGTACAAAAAAATTTACCATTTTAACGACTAGTATGGTCATATTGACGAGTGCCAACCAGCATCAGCCCTGCCTCACGGTGTGACCAACTTTGAATGACTTATCCTCCCTGAGACCCAAATTCCTGATGCGTCAAAGATTTGTATTTGTCCTGCCTACCTTAGAGCATTATAATGGGTCGCAGTCTGTAATGAACACTTACTGCTTACTAGCAGAATTTTAATGGCTTGTACATAACCTTTAACCTTTATATTTATCAGGACTACTGTACAACCTTGAGCGATTTATTTATCCTGTCTGTACTTCTTTCCTCCCAGATAAAATAAGAGGTAAAAATAGCTCCCAGCCCATATGGTGGTTGGGAATATTACGTGAGTTGATACGTGCTGAGTGATTGAGCAGGGTCTGGTGCCATAATACAATAATAATTAGGGGGCACTGAGTTGGCAACTACCTAAGCCCGATAAGTTTAAGGAGAGGCTCTGGGCTCCAGTTATGAAAATGAAAGCCCTGAAGATGTACAGAAATGGAGGCAGTACTTTTTCTTTTTTTTCTTTTTTTTTTTTTGCTAGATATTTACTTTACCAGATGCTGATAGGTACCAAAAGAAATACAAAAGGCCAAAAGGGTTATTTTTCAACCCTTTCATGCCTTCTAAAAAAATACTTCCGATTTCTGAGTCATCAAATACCATGCACCCTCTTTTCTCAACAACCTTGTTATTCTTTCAGCTATTCCCTATGGGAACTTGAGCAAGTCACTTTACTTCCTGGAGCCTCTCTCTCTGTCCTGTTAAACCGGAACAAACACAGGAGAATCAGGCAAAATGAGGCAGATGGAGGTCCTCTGAAAATGGGAAACATTGTGTAAATATTATGGAGGCTGACATTTTTATGATTTATTAATTACATAAGCACAAACTTCTCTTTAGGATTGGAAGTGCTCCCATAAGATGTAATAAGGCCTCAAGACAGACAACAGGAACTATGGAGATATTCAAAAGGATGGAGGACAATGCATTTTGAAGGTGGATAGGCCAGAAGGCTGGAGAGTGGCTTAATAACAGTGTTCACATATAGAAAAGGTTCGAGAGGATGGTGTCCAACTGTTTCCTATCTTCACTGATGATGGAATAAAAGAAAATGGGCATCGACAGGAAGGATTTAGATTAGAAAGAATTTTTGTGCTAGTGAGGGTTTTTAAAAATCAAAATGCATGACTCAGTCTGCATGGGGTTTCTTCTCTGAAGGTCCATAGATTTGATATGTAATAAGGACAGGAGCTAGCATGTTGGATCAGGGGTTTGCTAGGATGGAGGAACTCTGGGTGGGCCACTCAAGCCTGAAAACATCCCAATCTGTCATGTCCACGTCCAAACTTTTCTTGAACAAATTTATATTTTTAACTTTGGCCGATTCACTGATTTATGTGTATCCTCCATCTAAATTAGTATTCGCCTTATTGAAAGGTCATTGCATGAAGAGGTTGGGACCATAGACTTGGGAGTCAAAAGGCATGGGTTCCAGTTCTGCTTTTGTTCCCTTTCAGCTGTGTCACCTCGGCTAACTAATTGTTGCTATATCTTGGTTTACTTACCTGTCAATGAACATAATAATGGTTCTTAACACTTGGGGTGGTTGTAAGCGTACCTGATAGAAAACAAATGCTCAAAAGTGGTAGCCAGTATTAACGCTACAGCAACCTCTTCATGGTTTCAAGGAAGTGCCGCTTAGATCTCACCCTTGGAGATTTGTTTGCTCTGTTAGTTCAGTGTTTTGTACGTGTCAACTTTCTAGACTGTAGTGTATTTTTCTTCATTAAAAAAAAAAATTCTACGCTCACAGGAAAATGCATCTCCCTCCTTGTTTACTCTAGTTGCTATTCTCTGAATTTTCTCAAGCTCCATTACATCTGCCTCAAAGGGAAGTGACCTGGAATTGTTCAAGGGATGTCCTCCCTAAAGTGAGAGAGATGCACTGAATCATTTATTAAGGTGTCTTCTGGCAATATGAATCTACGCAGTGTCTCTTAGGTTGAGGGAATTTTCGTTGTCAGCCTGCCTCATCAGTTAGCAAAGATCTCTTTGTAACACTAGAGGTCACTGTTAAAGCAATTTTTCAAAAGCAGAAGCCTAAAACACCAGCAATAAAATTGAGAAAGAATCCTTTAGAACACAGCGATGGAAAAGACATCATATGGGTAAGTCCAGGGCAACAGCTGGGATTTTTATCAAGTTTCCTAAATTGAAATCCATTTTAAAACTCTTCTTGCTTCTCACCCCTAGAAAACAATTCAGTTTTCCCTGTGGCCGTAGGACTGCTATCTGGGACTAAAAAGTCTGCCGTGGCTTGGACTACTGACTTTCAAATCAGCCTCTCCAACCCTGACTCATAAGCCAAGCTGACTTCTATATTTCTGACCATCTTCAACCCTTTCCCACTTGTCAATCTCCCATGCCTGCACCTGCAACTCAAAACCTGTTAAACAAGAATCCACGTCCCAGCTTTTCTTCCCCTCCACTTTCACACCCAAACAGACTCCCTTCTCGACTTCCTTATTGGTGATTAAGACCAGATTCAACCTGTAGCTTAAGGCCTTCATTCGCCAAGTTCTGTTGATTTCACATCTTAATTGCTTTTTGAATATATCTTCTCCTGTAAAATCGGAATAACTACAGTACTCAGTTCATAGTGTTGAGTTTAAATAAGGCCTCCATTAGGCAGCAGCTAGGAGAGGGCTTGGCCCACTGTAAGGTCACCCCTGTGCTGGATTCCATGGCTCTCCCAGCAGCAATCCAGGCGGAGGCCCAGAACCTATCCAGCTCCTGTCAAGATCCTCAGGTCCCTCACCATCTGCCTTGTGACCACCAGGAAAAACCCCATCATGTCCCTTATCTCTGTTGATGTCTGTCCCCTCTAGATCCAGGGCTCTCAGGTCATCTGTCATCCCTGAGAGCCTACTCCCCTTTTCTGACCTCATCTGGCACCCCTCCCCGTCTCCCATCTCCTGAAACCCTTTCATCTGCCCTCTGGAATTTGGGTTAATCGCTAGCAAAATCCTTTCCTTCTGCCTCTCCTCTGAGTGTTCCCTTTCACCTTCCTCACTGAAACTTGACTCTATCCTCTAGAGACACCCTTCCCCTGCCGCCCTTGGCAGTGATGGCTGGATTCTCTCCCACGGGGCCTAGAGGTGGGGTGGGGCTCCTTTGGCTCTTCCTTGCTGCCATGACCATGCTCACTCACTCAGCTTTGATGATCTTATCATCAGACTGTAACACTTAGTCATTTTTATTACTCTGATGATTTTAGTACCTGCCTCACCTTCACTCTCTCCAATATTACTCCTGTCTTGAGTCTCAGCAATTTCCAGTTACACACAGATGATCTTTCCGACACCTTGGCCCCTCCTCCCATGATGTTGTCATTTACCCAGCCTCCGCCACTTTATTCCCGTGGTCCTATCCTAGGCCAGCACTGTCCGAAAGGGCTTTCTGGAATGATAGACATCTTTTACATCTGTTCTCTCTGAGAAGGTAGCCCCAGGCACATGTGGTCACTGAGCACTTAAACTGTGACTAGTGCTACTGAGGAACCAAATTTTAAACTTCATTTAATGTTTAACTAATTTAAATGTAAAGCATCTAGCTGTACTTGTATTCTCTTTGTGCTCTCCTGTTTCTGGAGATGAACTTGCTTCTAGGGTCAACTCACCACGAGTGCCATATTGTGCCTCCTTTCTTCATCAGTTTTTCTCTACAAACTACAAGGTCATTTCCATCAACCTGAATACCTTCTGTTATTTCTTATATCTTAAGAAAAACCTCTCCTGACCCCAGCTTCTCCCCTGGCCATGCTGTATTCTTCTCATTTCCCATAGAGCAAAACTGCTTGAAAGAATTATCTATACTCCCAGACACCAATTTCTCTCCTCCTATTATTTCTTGAATCTCTACTCAGAAACTGCTCTTAACAGGGTATCAGTGACTCCATATTGTTTAACCCAGTAATTATTTCCCAAACCTCATCTAACTTGATACATCAGGAGCATTTTATGGCTGCTGACGCTCTCCTCCTCGAGACACTTTTCCACTTGGCTTCCAGAACTCTACTTTTGCCTGGTTTTCCTCTCAGCTTTCGGGCTGCTCCTTCTTCATTCCTTTAATGGTTTCTTCGTCCTCCACTGCTCAACCTCTGACTGTCAGAAGCTCAGCAGCTTAGTCCTCAGACCGCCTCCCCCCACCTCCCCGCCATCTTTTTTCCTATTTATATACTCCCTAGCTGATCTCCTCTAGTCTCATAGCTTTAAACATCACCTATAAGCTGATATTCCTACTTTTTATCTCCAACGCATACCACTCTACTAAAGTCCACGCCAATATTTCCAACTGCCAACTTGACATCTCTAATTTAACAGGTCCCAAACGGAATGCCTAATATCCACCTCCCTGCAAAAATAACTTGTTTCTCCTACAGTCTTCTCCATATCAGTTAAGGGCAATTCCCTTTTTCCTGCTGCTCAGCCAAAACCCTTAGACATATCCTTGTTTCTTTCCCCTCCTCCCACCCACACGCACTGCTGTTTTTTTAAAGCTAACATTCGCTGAGCATTTAATATGGGGTGAGCACTATGCTAAGACTTTACATGCATTACCTTATTTAATTCTCATAACAGCCTAATGAAAAACGGAGCATCTGGAATCTACACATGAAAAGGCAAACACAAAAAGAATAAATGCTTTGCCCGAGGTCCCACCATTTAAGTGTTAGAGGTAGGATTTGAACGTAGGGAATCTGATTCCAGAACACCCCATGTACATCACAATAATATTGGGTTGTCAGAAAAGTCGTGACGCATTTTTGCAACGAATAACAGAAAAAAATATGTCGTGACTTTTCCGACAACGTAATAGATTGCCTTACCCTCCTGAATTTAACTCTGTCTTCAAATCCTATGCTCTCTGAAAGCTCAGTTCTCACTTTCTTCATAAAGCCTTCCTGTCTACTCCAACACGCACTGAAAGGTCCCCTTCTCAACTCCCACATCACTCGCTGTTGATGCCAAGTAATTCAACACTTGTCAACGTACTGTGCTATTATTTCAATTCAATACGCTATGCTACAATATGCTGTGCTATTATTTAGTAGTTCATACAGATTCAGTTTTTTTTCCTCTTCAATTCATTTCTGCTCCTCGAGAACAATCCAAGACTTCTTTTGTATGCCACAGAATTAGGCTAGATGGGGTACTGCATAGATCTGTCCATGGCATGGTAGAGCTTAACAAAGACGAGGGACTCGTGTTTTGAGGTTAATTCTATTACACTCTAGCTGAATTTTCAGTACTTACAGCACAAATAATAGACAGCATATCGGCTTTAGGGCCAGACTGACCCAGGTTCACTGTAGTTCTGTCACTTTACGACCCAAACAAATGACTTTCTCATGGAGCCTATTTCTTTACTTGTACAAATGGAGAAAAGAACTAAAATACATGATTGCGGTGAGCATTAACGGTAATGAGTAAAGCCTGAAGTGCTTGTCCTGTGCATTGTAGCATATTTAGCAGCATCCTTGGCCCTGACCTCTATGCACTAAATGCCAGTAGCACACTCCCACCCCTGAGCCCTGACAACCAAAAATGTCTCCAGACATTGCCAAATGTCCCCTGGGGGGACAAAATAGCTCTGTTTAAGGACCACTGAGATATGGGATATGAAGGCCTTCAGTAGGACAAGCAACCTATACAAATGACATACTATTTAGCAGTTTATTAAAAATCTTTTACAACTGAAAATGACATACTTGCAGCTGAGGTAATTAGACAAAACCTTGGGGATCAGGTAGGGACAACAGAATTGGTAAAGAGGCCTTTGCTTCTCCTTGAGGAAAGAAACTCCTTCTGGCCTTTTGTGGAAACTGCACCTGACTCCTGTGACATGGCCAGTTAAGTTTGGGCAGGCAAAGAGAGACTAACTATACCAGTTCCTATACCCAGTAGTGTCAGGGCAGATAAACTGCTTTAAAGATGGGAAATCATTTCCTCTTCTCGTTTGAAGTCAAGATATCAAAAAAGTGGAAGGAGATCTTTTCTATTTCTTTTCCTATATGCAACTCATTCTTAGCCTGCTGCACTATCTTAGTAAATGTTGAAAAAAAATCTGGCTTGATTAATTATAATCAATAATTAAAATAACTCATAGAGCACCTGACCACACTTCCAAGGTGAGCACTTTGAAGAAAAGGTGCTTATAATGCAATTGTTTTTTGGAGGGATTTGAAGAACATTTTCAATATTTCTGAATCCAGCTTAAAACTTTTATTAGGAAAAAAGATATTAATTTAAAGTGAAGAATTTAAATATTCTTACATATAGCTGCATTCAGCCATTTTGTGAAACAATTATTTTTCTCTTGCTTCTTTTTCCATTTCTGAGAATTGTAAAATTTCAAAACTGAAAAAAACACTTTTGAGGCTTTTAAGGAGTTTTAAATCTTTTTCTGTCATGGGCCCCTTTAGTATTCTTGTGAAGCCAATTGATCCCTTTCAGAATAATATTTTTAAATGCATAAAATAAAATGCATAAGATTCCGGAAGTGTCAACCATGCTGAAACACAGTTATCAACATATATTTTTATTATTTTTTAAACTATGATAAAATACACATAACATAAAACATGCCATTCTAATAATTTTTAAACGTACTGTTCAGTGTCATTAAGTACATTCACATTGTTGTGCAACCATCACCGCCATCCATCTCCAGAACTCTTTTCATCTTGCAAAACTGGAGCTCTTTACCCATTAAACAGTAACTCCCCATACTCCCTGCCTCCACGCCCCCAGCCCCTGGCAACCACCATTCTACTTTCTGTCTCTGTGAATTTCACTACTCTAAGTACGTCATAGAAGTAGATATTTATACAACACAGTAGTCCCCGCTATCCACAGTTTCGCTTTCCACAGTTTCAGTTACCTCTGGTCCACTATGGTACGGAAAATACTAAATGGAAAATTCCAGAAATAAATACACATAAGTTTCAAATTGCATACCACTCTGAGTAGCATGGTGAAATTTTGCGACGTCCGCTCAGTCCCACCCAGAACGTGAATCATGCCTTTATTTAGCGTTTTCACACTGTATGTACTCCCTGACCCTTAGTCAGTTAGCAATCATCTTAGTTATCAGATACACTGTCTTGTTACCGCAGTGCTTGTGTTCAAGTAACCCTTATTTTATTTAATAATGGCCTGAAACGCAAAAGTAGTGATGCTGGCAATTTGGATATGCCAAAGAGAAGCCATAAAGTGCTTTCTTTAAGTGAAGAGGTGAAAGTTGTTGACTTAATTAGGAAAGAAGAAAAATTGTACACTGAGGTTGCTAAGATCTAAGGTAAGAACGAATCTTCTTATATTAGTGGAACTGTGGAAAAGGAAAAGGAAATTTGTGCTAGTTTTTGCTGTTGCAAAAGTTACAGCCACAGTGCATAATAAGTGCTTAGTAAAGGTGGAAAAGGCATTACATTTGTGGGTGGCAGACATGAACAGAAAATGTGTTCTGATTGATGGCAAAGTGTTGCAACAGAAAGCATTGAGCCTATGAGAAGACTTCAGCAAGGGATCCCCTGAAACCAGTGACCCCAAGCCATTTACTGCAAGTAAGGGGTAGTTACAGAGATTCAGAAATAGGTGTGGCATTTTATCACCTCCCATTATCACAAGAAAAAGAAAGCTGAGTACAGCACAATAGGATATTATGAGAGAGGCCACATTCTTACAACTTTTATTATAGTGCATTGTTATAATTGTCCTATTTTATTATTACTATGTCCCATTAATTATCCTATTTTATTAATAGTTGTTAATCTCTGACTGTGTCTAATTTGTCATAGATATGTATGTATAGGAAAAAGCATAGTAATACCTTGATTTGCGAGCTTGTTCATTCCAGAAACAAACTAACTCATATTGCAAGATATCACTCATTTACCACATTAAAATGTATTAGAAATGTTTGCTCATCTTGTGGAACACTTGCAAACCAAGTTACTTGCAATCCAAAGTTTTACTGTATAGGGTTTGGTACTATTCGAGGTTTCAGGCATTTATTGAGGGTTTTATCAACATATCCCCTCATATGTTGGGATATGGAACATATCCCCTGCAGATAAGAGGGAGACTACTGTATTTCCCCTTTTGTGATTGGCTTATTTCATTCAGCATAATGTCCTCAAGTTTCATCCATGTTGTAGCATGAGTCATAATTTTCTTCCTTTTATGGCTGAATAATATTCCATTGTATATATGTACTACATTTCATTTATCCATTCATCCATTGATAAACATTTGGGTTGTTTTCACTTTTTGGTTATTGCAAATAATGCTGCTTTAAACATGGGTGTACGAATATCTGTTTGAGTCCTTTTCAATTCTTTTAGGTATATACCCAGAAATGGAATTGGAGGATCATATGGTAATTCTATTTTTAATTTTCTGAAGACCCATCACACTGTTTTCCATAGTGGCTGCACCATTTTACGTTCCCACCAACAGTGTACCAAAGTTCCAATTTCTCCATATACTCATCAACACTTATTATTTTATATTTTTAAAATAGTACTCAACCTAATGGGTATGAGGTGAAGTTTTCAATATATTTTTAAAAACAAATTTGTAATATAATATATATATGTGCTTTTTATTAACAATAGTTTAAAAATCTCTGGCAGCAGGCCTAATAACCACCACAATTTCAAAGTAATAATGAGCCTAAACAATATTTCAAGATATCTGCAATTTTCTATATAATAAGAAGATATGTGTGATTTCTATTGGTGACAAAACACAGATAATACATAGCTAATAATACTGTGGTTTGTTGCCTACATTCACAATGCAAGTAAATACCCATTTTCAGATAGAGGTTAGTGGAAATAAAATACATTTTTTCCCCCCATACAAGTTTATAGACACTGAAAATTATCTTTGAATACCTTCAGGGTCGTGGACCTCAGGTTAAGAACTACTAATCTAGTCCCTCCCTCATTTTATAGGTGAAGATGCAAGACCTCCACGAGTTAAGTGATTTGCCAAGAGTTGCATGGCGGCAGAGCCAGGACTAGAACTCAATTTCCCAGTTTCTAATCCTGCATGTTCCTTATTGTAGACATCCCATGCAAAATGATCCACATTTGAGCCGTCTCTACATGCACCAAAACCACTAGTTCATTTCTTTGCACACAGTAAGTCTCAGTAAATAGACAGAGGATGAATGGTGTATGTTATAAGCAAGAGAGTCCAAAGCTGAACACATCATCAGCCCTCTTTGCTGAGAATCTCAGTGTGGGGACATTTTTTTTTTATCTAGCAGCAACAATAAGATAGAAATTACTTCATTTATATGAATAAGGAAAAGGAGATTAAAAATTACAGGTGTTTTGGTTCCAACATTTGTTTGTAACATTTTTTTTCCAAGTTAATTCATGAAAGCCTGGTCTTTTAAAAGTTATTTGACTAGGGCCGGCCGAGTGGCACGATGGTTAAGAACTGGCTTGGGACGCCAGAGGGCCCCGGTTCGGATCCCACATATGAGGGCCAGTGACACTGCCCTCCACAGCTAAGATGCTGAACAACAGCTCCCCCTGGAGCTGGGCTGCCATGAGTCGCCGGCCACGACGTAGGCTGCAGCCCCTGTGGCAGTGGGTTGCCATGGGCTACCATGTGTAGCCAGCAGCCAGCATGAGCGGCCAGCAGCCTCAGTGAGCGGCCATCCAGAAGCCTGCGACTGATCTGTCCCTTCCGGGAAGAGCGCAATGATGGTTCCAATTGGGCCAGTGAAGCAACGTCCTCCACAACTAGACTGAAGAACAAAATGACAGCAACTTGTCTGTTCCCCTTCCCCCAATTCCCAGCACTGTTCCCATCCCCCCAATTCCCCAATAAAAAAAAACTTTAAAAAAAAGTTATTTTGACTAATATTCATACACAGGTCTTAGAAAATAGTTTCTAATTTCAAACTATTTAAAAAAATACTATTATCATTTAAGTCATGTGTTTTAGAGGATGTCCCTACATATGTTCTTACCTGTTTACTTTCTAAGACATTACAGGGATGCTAAGAAAACGCTTGCCCCAGCAGTAAAGACCCACAGAAAAATAATACAATAAATTCAGCCTTTCCTTACAGTTCCCAGGTCACATTTAGACCCTTGCCTACCATCTAAAGGAATTTGCTTGCTCTTCCTAGTAGTTTTAAGTTTGTTCTTAAAACTTACAATGACCTAAGATGAAAATTTAGATGATAATTCTTCTAAAGCAAATGTCTGTCTATGGTCAGATGTGTTTAGATTGGGTAGATTTGTCATTTTTCTGATACAAACTCTGCTGCAAGCAAATATTTCATGCCAGGTTTTCTATCCCTAATGGGCTGGTTGACAGAACCAGCTTTCTGTTTCTCTGATTGTGAGAGAAGCTACAGGAACTTTCAAGTTGTCTGTTTGCATCAATGTTATCTGTCTGCCAGCAGGATGGTTCCCTGTTCACTTGCCAAATGGCTGGACTGATATTTGTTCCTGGAAGGGAATCACCTCCGTTTCTGATATGTCTACGGGCTTGGCATGTCTAGCTTTTATCTGAGGCAAAGGGCCAAGCCTCTTAAGAAGTTTTACCTGTGTCAAGGCAAAGTGACTGTCGTTCTTTCTTCTAAACAGATGGACTGTTCCCTAAAAAGATTTAAAACTCGCTAGCAGAGAGAAACCTTGAAATAAGTTGGCATCCTTTTTATTTTGTTTCCTTGGCTTTGGGGAATGATATAAAAACCCCTCTAAATTTTTAAGCTCCTAGCTCCTTAGATGCTGCCAATGTTTGCTCTGACAGAGAAGTCATATTTGGTTCACAAATCCTTCTTTACATCACATGACAAGTCCTATTTTTACTTTTTGGTATTTGACAATCTCAAGGTGTTTTAAGACGAATAGGTGCACACGTCCTCTCAAGGAGGGAAAGCGACCTCACAGACTCGCCCATACCCCATGTGGTACTGCCCTTAAAAACCTGCTGCTGTAAAAACATGTTCCACAGGAGTGCTGAGCCCTGTGGCATCTATCCAGTTCTGATCTTCAAGGTCCGGTATTATCATTTTATTTGATCTCTCAGACAGTGGTTGTTGTTTTTTTGTGGCACAAGAGTAGGCCTGTATGCTCAAAATGAAAAAAAAAAAAAAAGTGGCCCTGGATCCCACAGTATTCTGCCAGATCATCAACATTCTCAGCAGGTCAAGGTAAATCTCCCTTTAAATCAGGGTCTGTGTGTTTCCAGATTGAAAAATTATAATAATAAATCCGTGTGGGGGGGAGGGGATTTATTCCAGCAGGTTGTGAAGCCCCCTGGGGGGCCTGAGGAGGAGTCTGAGTGGCGTTTCAAACCGTGGAACTCTGAATCCCTGCTTCGCATAAGAGAGGCTGCTGAGCAAAGGTGACATAACACCCAGCAGCCCTCTTCCACCTGCCACTCACACACATTTTAGGAGGGTCCGCAATGTGAAAGGGAGGGTGGGGCCCAAACTCTGATTATATGGAAGGATTTGCAGGAAAATTAAAGCGGGAAGATTCCTCTCTTTCATCCCCCTCCTCTGCCCACCCTACCCATCGTTCCGCAGATGTTTGCCCTTCTAGTGATAGCACCGTGCTATCCCTTTGCTTTCTTTGCAATGGGAGATCTGAACAGTCCATATGATTGAAGTTCACTGATTCCTTCCCTCCCCTCAGGCCAGCAGTGTGCAGCAGAACAAGTGTGCATGGGCCCTGGACATGCTTGAGCTAAACAATCATTTTGACCACTTATTCATACGTGGTCACTCAATCAACAAATACTTATTAAGTTCCTGCTGTTACAGCACTGTTCTAGGTACAGGGTGAATAAGGAAAACAAGGTTCTTTCTCTAATGAGCTCACATTCTAATGGGAAGAAAGACAAAGAAATCAGAGAGAGCAGGTTAAGTTCGTATAGTGATAAACACTGTGATGGAATAAAGTGAGATTTGTAAGGGATACCTGTCTGGTTTTGGAACCCCAAATTTAGGCTTTTAGCTCTGCCATGCTTGCGGCCTGGCTAAGGCAGCCTGGTTCAAGGCTTTGGTTCTGTGGTTCCCTGTTCTAGAGTGCTTTTCCCCCAGATTTTCACATGAGCACTCTTAGAGAGACCTTCCCTTACCACTACATAAATATGTAATATATATATATATATATACAGAGGGTGCCAAAAAAGGTATATACATTTTAAGAAAGGAAAACACTGTATTAAAATTGGAATACTCAACATATACCAATAACAAAAGATGAATACAAGTCACGTTTAACTTCTGCAATTACAAGAGGTGCTCAGAGTGGTTACCATCAGTGTCCAGAAACTCCTGATTACGGCAAACTACTGCTGGAGCAACGCTGACCAAAGTGTCCACTTGTGTACATTTCTTTGGCACCCCCAGTATATATCCTGAACCATCTGAAAATGAGTTTTAGGCATTTTGATGCTCTACCCCCAAATACTTAAGCATGTATCTCTTAAGAACAAGAAAAATTTCTTTTATAACCACAATACTGGGCATAGGGCTCTTGGAACCTGTGCTCCCCTGCTGTCATGCAGTGTAATCAGCCATGAAACAGTCCCAGAGTGCCCTAGATACAGAGCTCAGGCCTTTGCAGCCCTGCCTCTAGGTCTCCACGAGTCGTGAGGAGGGATTAGTAACACATCAGTGTTCCATAGTGTTCCAACAGAACCAGTGAGTTCTAGGGTTGGAAGTGCCCTTTTCTGTAGAGATGCCTGTCTTCCGGTCTGTGTAAGGTGGGGAGACAGTATTTCCCCATTTAACACCTAAGCCGTATCACAGGCAGGACAGCTTTACCACCCTGCACTTACACAGGGTCCTATGAAGAAGGGCCCAGTGCTTGATTTAAAGCTCTGCTATTGCCATCTTGAATTTGTGAATAATTTGGACAAGGGGCCCCACAACTTCACACCGAGGCTTCCCACCTATTATGTAGCTGATTCTGATCACGAGGCGCAGAGAATTTTAATGTTTAAGAAACTTTGAGGTTTTTTTTTTATAAACTTATAAAGAACCTCAAAAACATTTAAAAGTTCATAGAAACAGGATATTGAGATCTGTGCAGACTACTTTGAACCTGAATTCTGCAGAGATTCTGTTGTTAGAGCATGCCAAATTTGCATGATACCATTTTCACAGCTGGCTGGTGTGCATTAAATATGTTTGGGAGAGCAGAAATTAAAAGTGACTGAAAGTTGATATTTCATGGCATCCCTCCCCGTCTCAGTTTGAACCTCCTTTGTTTCAGGAAGAGGAACAGGTTGCTGCTAACTTTGGACTTACTATTATTGTAGTTTTCACCAGGGTTGCAGATACATTGGCAGGCCTGCATCTTCTGGGGGTGGGGAGGGGAAGGGATGGGGAGGAAACCGTGTGATTAATACAAAAATGTTGTTTTCTAAGATTTCAAGCAGGTTGAGCCTAGTCCCTCCTCCGCTGTCTCAGCAGAAGCTCCTCTCTTTTATTCCTTGGTGATTGCAGGGAGAAAACACTTCTCTTGGGGAACTCTCTTGAAAGACCTTGGTAGTAATCGTAATACAGGGGGAAAATGGATGGTGAAGTTAGGGAATGAAGACAAATTATGCAGAGAAAACATAGTTCTTTACTTTTACTCAAAACGGAGAGGGAGAAATATTACAAGAAGTGAATTCATAGGCTCTTTATTCACCAATGGTTCCATTTGCCTGCTTGGCAGCTTCTGGCTCATTTAGGATATATCTCATTCACTCTCCACTTGCTAAAGTTTGTCTATAAAGATATCCTATACCAGCAGTGTGTGACTCTTTGCACTGACGTTATCTTCTGACTTCCAGTGGCTGCTGCGAGAATGCAGCTCAATACCCCATCTTCCTGTCACTAAGCAAGAATACTCAGTGTGTGTGTGTGTGTGGGGGCTTGGAAAACCACCTTACTGTAAGGATCACAGCCAGGTAGAGGGTGGTCCCTTGTGTAGGGATGTTCCTACAGGGACAGGTTTAGCGAGCATCTACAATGGTACAATGGCAATTATCTTTTTTTTTTTTTTAAGAAAGGAAATCTTGGAGTTCTTGGACCAATTTTTCAATGTCTTTGGAAGCTTGAGGTGTTTTTCTTAAACATATTCTTTGGAGAAGCCTGGTGAGGAAAGAAAAGTGGTGTAAGTGTACACAGATGGTAAACCCATAGTTCCCATCAACAGCAGCAAAGAAATCATCTTGACTCAAGCAAGCAGCCTCTGAGATAGGAAATGAAGCCTCGGGGGAATGCAGGGAAAGAAAGTCCCTGATTAGAATGACAGGTGGCTCCCAGGAGACCCACAAAATGGCACTGAGTTCTGTCGTTCCCCAAGGGACATTTTTAAATGGCAGCAAAGTTGATACTGAACTGGGCAATCAATTAAGTCAATGAACAAGTTGTTCTGATTTTCTATAGTTTTTCTCACTGGATCATAAAGTCATTTAAAGTGGCATTGTCTGGAAAGAACTGCAAGGAAATATAAGTAAATATTCATCTTCTCTTGAGATAGGGAAATCCTTTCCAAACATGCCATTGAAGATAGAACATAATGGAAAGGATCAGTGAATTTGACACACTAAAATCTAAAAATGCCTGTATATTTTTTAAAACTGCTGTAAAGAACATTAAAAGGCAAATGACAACCTTGAATAATGTTTCCATCCTACACAGCAGACATAAGATTTAAAATCTTAATATAGAAAGAACTTCTATAAATAAAATAAAAGAGAATACCGTAATAGAAAAAATACACACACACATTGGCTGTTTATAAAAGAAAAATGCAAATAGCCAATAATTTTATGAAAAAAATTCTATAAAACTAGTAAACAATGAAATGCACATTAAAAGAACCACGAGGAACTATTTTCAAAAATTAAACTGCAAAGAAAAAAAAGTCCAGCATTGGTAAGTGTTCATAAAAAAGGAGTACTTCCATAGATGCAGAATATAATTTGATATGTTTCTGAAATTGGGCAATATGTATCAAAAGCCTTAAGAGTAAGTTTTCCTTTGGCTTGGGAAATAACTTGGCCAGAAATAATTAAACATGTGTACAAAAGTTGGTATTCAAGGATGTTCAAGTTAGTATTATTTATGATAGCAAAAAAGAAGGCCCTGAGTCGGAGTGATATAGCGGTACCCATCAACAGGGAGTAGGCTGAGTAAGTTACACTGCAGTATGAGTAAGTGCTTAAGAGCATGCACACTGAGACTGCTTGGGTTCAAGTTCTCACTCTCCACTTAATAGCTGTGTGTCTTCTCTGTGCCTCAGTTTCCTCAGTTGTAAAGAGGATAATTTTATAGCCTCTGCCTCATTAAGTCATTGTGAGAATTAAGTCATTGTGAGAGTTACGCTATGTAAAGAGCTTACCACATTCTAAGTGTTAGCTGCTATTATTATTATTCCTTCTGTGGATACAACACGGCCATTAAATATATTGTAGAAGAACATGTCAACACATGAGGAAATAGACATGATATGTGAAGTGTGTGTGTGGGGGAAAGACAGTACAAAAGAGTATCCATAATATTGATAGCAACTTAATAAATAAATAACATAGAGAGAGGCAAAGAAAAAAAAGACCGACAGCAGAGGAAATGTTAGCAGTGTTTATTTCTGGGTTTTTATTTCTTCTTCATCCTTTTCAATACGTTAACAAAATTTCCACCATGAGAATTTTTTGCTTTTAATCAGAAATTTAAAAAATACGAACCCATTACTAAACAAGTGTTACTTGGGTGCCAGTCTGTGGCACAATCCCCCTGTCTGACAGTGGCAGATTGAGATGGAAACACTCTCCCTGCTCGTTTTTTAAAGCCTTTCATCTCATTCTACCTTGTGATTGATCTCTCTACCTCTTCCTATCGCCCGATGCTGGGCTGCTCTCTGGTCCTGGAGGAGCAGATAAAGCTGGAGGGATTCTGAGTTCTGGGAACCCTGTTTGGGGAGGCAGTGGAGCCAGGAGCAGGCACCTCCAGGGAGGGGCTGGGAAGGGGCGGGGGCTCCTGCTGGTCTCTGACTGCTAAGCTGTGAAAGGTCGAGAAGCCTCTGGTAATGGGGCTTCTGCAGGAGGAGGCCTGGTTTCAAATGTTGCAAAATACTCGTTTTCCTGTGGCCATGATGAATAGGAAGCGTGATTACACAGGGCGTTCATGCCACCTCTAGATTTGGCAACCCCATCAAGGTCTTTAAATGAGCTGGCATCCCATCCTGGGCTTGTCTTATTGCCCAGAACTGCCAAAGAATGGCTTTGCTCACACCTTCTGGGGGAGAACTAGAAGTGACAGAGGCGTGAATGAGATCCTAATTGGTTAAGGGAAGCCCCAGCACTAACATGAGTGAATAAGAATAAAACAGGTTTTCCCCGTTTTCTCCCTGGCTGAAAGCAAGAGAGAATTTGGGTGTGTCTGTCTCTGAGTCACTGATGGGCCAGTTTCAGTCTCTTCTGCGGCTTTCTCGGTGTTTTTGTCTCTTATTTCTGGAGCCTGGCATATTATGGGTGCTTCACAAAGTTTATAGACTGGTAAACAGATAAATGAATGATTGAGAGGAGGACTAAATGAATAGGTAGGTGGATGGCTGACTGGCTGAAGAATGGAGACTGAGGCTGACCGGCTAGATCTCCCTAATCTTGCCTCTGCTTTAAACTTCCTGGAAGGAAGGATGCACTTCCTCCCCCTCCCCCAGTCACCTATGCTTTTTGTCACAGTTTCTCCTGCTCTCAACACTGAAGCTGAGGCAACAGCAAGCTAAGCTAAACTGGAGAAAGCTAAATGCTAATTTTGGTGCAAATAAGGCAATTTATTTTATAGCCGTGGGTTAAAAAGGTGTCCTCCATGTAATGTGTCTTGGGAGAAGGACAACCAGCAAAATTTCCAAACCAAGTCCCAAGTCCTGGGTGTCAATGTAGACAAAACTGGGGTTCAGTAGCAATCTAGGTGGACAAATGGTTAGCACCTAACAGAGCTGTCATTGAGTCTCAGGGGATTCTGGTGTTCAGGACCAGGAAAACCACTTCCTTGAGATCTTTGAGTCTGGTCGAGAGTTTATTTACAGGTGAGAATGCAGAAATAATGCTGCTAGAAAACTGGGCTTCAGGCCACTGATTCACTCTCAGGGAAATGAAGTATAAGGAGAAACCATGGCGGCTCCAGGAAAGCTTAGGGTCCAACCAGAGGAATACCGACTGAGGGCCCCCATTTCCCCACTGACAGCTACAACCCAGGTGAGTAGCCAAGGAGAACTTGACACTCCCCTGCTGGAATCTAGTCTCTTAATTATCTCCCGAATTCCTGAACATTTCCACTTCATTAGTTCCTTCTTCTCTGAATACCAACATGCTCCAGGCTCTCTTATCTTAAACAAACAAGCCAAAAACACCAAAAAACACCTAAATTGCTCTTACCTTGAACTACCCCCATCATTTTTCCTTTTTTTTTTTTTTTTTTTTTTTTTTTT
>NW_017731408.1:3161212-3183931 GCF_001890085.2 Hipposideros armiger | reverse complement strand
TTTTTAGCTGAGCCATCCTGCTACCTATTGGTAGCTTAGCGGCTGCTCAGCTCGGGCTGGCATCGAACCGCTGTTGCTCAGAGCTCAAACTCTTGAGCGAGCTCAACCAACTGAGCCACTCGGCCGGCCCTCTCATTTTTCCTTTTATTACTAAAATTCTCAAAAAAGACATCTATTCTCAATGCTCCCCCATGTCCTCATATCCACTCATTATTTAACGCCTTAGAAGATGACTTTCTCTGATGCTTCTTAGCTGAAATTGCTCCAGAAGGTCACCATGACTCCTAAGTTCCCCAAATCAGTCATCTTCGCTCAGTTATTATCCTTCTTGACTTTTTGGTAGCATTTGACATCATTGGCCACTGCTATCATTTGAAATTGTTTTTTGTTTTGTTTTTTGTGTTTTTTTTTTTTTAACTTCAGAGGCATCTCCGTATCTTGACTTCCTACCCCTGAAACCTCCCCCCCTCCATTTCCTTCTCTGACTAATTTCTCTCCTCTCCTTACTTAGTGGGACAGTGTGCACAAATCTGCACTTTGCAGCACATAGTCTAGTGCCTGGCGCATTCTAAGCACTCAAAAGATGTAAGCCTAAGAGAACAGTGCCTGCTCTGTTCATGCCCCTGCCTCCTCAGGCCATTCATCTGCTCCAAGGGTTTCCCCACCCTCAGCTGTGTCCCCATAGCCCCCTGCATATACCTCTACTGCAGATATCCCACGGGCACTGGAATCTGTTACTACAGGAGGGCCCGTTGCTTCCATTAATCTGAGAACTGCATGAGGAAAGGACTCTGTCTTTCTCACTTTTGTAGCCCCAGTAGGTAGCACTCTGGAATGCTAGAGATTGTCATGTTTTGTTTGCTTGTTTGTAGAAGGTCCTCGATGTGGGTAACCTAAATGTCTGTCTCCAGGAGGCCCTTGCTATCAAAGCTACAGATTTATGTTTCCAACTGCCTGCCAGACATTTTCACATACATGTCTCAGTTTTGCTAAAACCGAACTCGCGGTTTGGAACTGTTCCTCTCCCAAAAAGACTCAAAAATCACAGCTTGATCACTGCCTTCTCTCCATCACCCCTGACATAAAGCCACCCAATCCTGTGGCGTCTTCCTTCCCCATTCCCTCATCCAACCCACCTTTTCTATTCCCAGAACCCCAAGCTGGCTGCAGCCTTCCTCCAGTAGCCTCCTAATTGTTCTCCTTACCTTCCCACTCTGATCCATCAAAGCACATGCGGCCAAAACAACTTAATAAGCACCATTTTGGTCCTGTCACATCTGTACCCTCAATTAGCCACCAAATATAGTTCAGGTAGTAATGGGGTGAAGGGAGGCCAGAGGCCAGGCTTTCTTGTTCTGTTTCTCCCCACACAAAGACTGGACAACTCCCTTTCCCCAAAGACAGTGGGCATTCCCACCTTTGTGCCTTTCACTTGGAATACCGTCTCCCTAACTTTCCTCCTAAGCAGCTCCTGGTGCCTCCTGCTCCTGGCTGCCTTCCTGCTTACTATCATTAGAAGTGACTCTTATCTGCTCTAATCTCCTAAAACACTTAGTTTGTACCTCCCAATGGGAATGAGTGTAGATATGTCAGTTTATGTCCTGTCCTCCTTGAGGGAAGTACTGTATCCACAGTGCTTTGCACATCACAGGAGATAAACATTCATTTGCATGATTGAATGAATGGCTTCATCAAAACTTCGCACCCATTGATCTGTGATTTCCAGTTCCCATTACCAGCTCATTTCCACCCTACATAGGTCTGTGATAGCTGGTTGAAAACAAAGACTCTGTTAGAGCTAGGTTCTAAGCAAAGTGTATGCAGCTGAAGAAAGAGCCAAATCCATATAGCTGTTCCTCAAACACAGTTATTGAGAGTAAATGATAGGAAGGGGAGGGGTAGTTAATGGGACCAGTGAACCAGGTGAGGCCTATTTGGGACGTTTTCATGGGGACCTAGGTTTCTTTGTTGTTGTGTGTTTGCTTGTTTTAGGTCTTTTTTTTTTTTTAATTTTTCAATTGTATTTGACATATGTTAGTTTCAGGTGTACAACATAATAATTAGACATTTATATATCTTAGGAACTGATCACCCCAGTAAGTCTAGTACCCACCTGACACCATACATAGTTATTACAATAATATTACTGACTATATTCTCTATGCTGTACTTTACATCCCTGCGACTGTTTTAGAATTGGCAATTTGTGCTTCTTAATCCCTTCACTTTTTTCACTCATCCCTCCCGTGTTGTGACTATCAATTTGCCTGGAGGATCTAAGTTTAAATTTACAGCACATCTGAGATTTACCTTTCAGTCCTTGGGCCTCAAGCTGGATCAGCCTTAGGCACATAATTTCCTAGCAATTCCCTTGTTTCTTTTTCTTTTTCTTTTTCTTTTTTTTTACAGTCTCTCAGCCTATTCCTTAACCCATTTCTGCAAAGTGAAAGTCTAGTTCCAGAACTTAATATTTCCCAGGAACTAAGGCATGAGGCAGAAAACAAAAGAAGCAGTAGCTATTTTGCCAACAAGAGGTGCTGTTCTTGACTGACACTCTAAATTCTGACACGATCCAGCCCTAATTCCAGTCCTAGCTTCTCAGGGAACTTAGGAGGTATTCAAATACATTGGAGGTTCTGGCCAATTCAGAATAGCTGCAGGGATCTCCAGGAGAGAGGAAGACTGAAATTAACCTGTATTTAGTGGAGTTTTATAGGTAGTGATTAAACACTTGTTAAAAATCAATTATTAAATAATTAAACACCTATGACCGAGCCCACCCAAGAGTGTGGTCTAAAGAGCTGCAGCGTCAAATCATCTAGGATATTTCTAGAAATCCAGAACCTGAGGCCCCCCCATCTCAGGCCCACTGAGTCAGTACCCGTGTTTTAGTATGATCCTATTAATAATGTGTGTCCACATCTGAGTTTAAGAAGCACCGCCATAGATATTCTACATTGGTCTCTGAAAAAACATGTTCTAAGAGCCAGTATTACAAAAGCCGTCAGCAACCTACCACTCTGCAGAGACTCGCCTTCTCGAAGAGCCAACAGTGGGAGAAGGTGTCACTATTGAACTGCCCCCTTTCTCCCAGTCCTCATAGGGTCACCTCTCTTCCTGGCTCAAATCAAGGGGCTGTTGTGGGTTGAGAGACTGCTGGAACGGAGGCAGTGCGGAGGAGTGAGAAGCGGAGGGGTGTGTGGAGATGCCAGCTCTCCCCACAACTATGTCCATGCTCTGTGGAATCATTCCTGCCCCTCCCACTGTGGCAGGTAAGAAGGGGTCCGAGCAAGAAGCCTTGGCAGCAAGGAGCTCTGGGTGTTTCCCAAAGAACTGCCGGCCCGGCTGGTTTAAGAGAAAGGCTGCCCTAAACCTGGAAACAACTGAAATGTTCTCCAAGAGATGAATGGATAAACAGATTGTGGTGTAGCCATACGCTGGAATACTACTCAGAAGTAAGAAGGAATGAGTTATTGATACATGCAGCAACATGGATAAATCTCAAAATAATTTTTTTAAAGCAGTGAGACACCCCCCCCTCAAAAAAAGAAAAAGAGCAACATTATATAACTGCATTTATATAAAGCTCTAGAAAATGCAAACTAATCTATAGTGACAGGCAGCAGATCAGTGGTTCTTGGAAATGAGGGGCAAGCAAGGGCAGGAGCTAGAGATTATGTAGAGGGCACAGTGAACTTTTGGGGTGATAGATGTATTATTCATCTTGACTCTGGTGATGGTTTCCTAGATGTATGCACATGTCAAAGTTGATTAACGTATACTTTTAAATGTGCAGCTAATTGCATGTCAATCATACCTCCACAAAGCCGAGAGAGAGGGAGAAGCCGCTGGTCAGAGTAACCATGATCCAGGAAAGAACAACGAGGAGAACAATAGAGAGAAGCCTGGAGCCCGGGCGAGGCAGAAACCACAGGTAAGGTGAATCCTGGCCCCATTGGCCTCCACACTGTGGGAAGGTGGCCTGCCTTGTGAGGGCTTGGTGGACTGAAGAGGAACTCACCTGGGGAAGCCACCCAGGCCCCAGTTCGTCTCTAGCTCAAAGGACTCTTTCGAGAACCTGTGGCAGGCTGGCTCCCAGGAACGTATGCTTTTGGTGATGGAGGGAACCCACACTCCCAAACGGCCTTGGAAATAGACCTTGCTTATCAGAGAGACAAGGGGCAATTGGGGGGGCCTGTCCTCTCAGAGCCATGCCTGGACCTCTGTTTTCTAAGCCAAAATCAGATGGCTTTCTGGAGGCAGTTTGCGGTGCTGCTCACCATGACAGTGGCCTGATGGCACTGGCGCTGTGTGAGGGGAGGGGAGGGATGGAGGATAACCTGGATTTAGGGAGCTTCTTGAGCTTATCATGCGCTGACCACATGGTAGGCAGGGCTGCCTCCAATCACTTTGACCCTAGAGGTTATCTTAGGTGTTAAATGGCTTATAGTGACCATGTTCAACATCAGTGGCTGCCACTTGCTACATGACCACTGATTATATGACATTGTTTATAAAAGGCAGTGCTGACAGAGCTTTTTCCAGTTGGATTTAATTGGCCACACAAGCTGACTTTTTTTTATTAGTGTCGCCTCTGTCAGCTAAGCGGCAACAGCAGTGTCCTCCATAGCTAGAAGCCTGTGGGAAAGTTGCATTTATTTTCGGTGGCACTGAGGTGACTTTTCTCCTATATTGGAGGAAGAGAGAGGCAGTGACATGTCCCTTTAGGAAAGGCTGACTAGAGACGAGGCATCATGAGCGTTTCTATAGCCTGCTGGAAAACATTCCAACTCTGGCTTCATATTTTTAAAATTAATGTATAATTTACATATGGTACAATTTACTCCAAGTGTATGGTTCGGTGGGTTTTGATAAACAAGTACAGAAGTGTAACCACCACCATAATTAAGATCTAGAACAGCTCCATCACTCCCAGAATTCCCCCATGCCCGTTTGTAGTCAACCACTCTGTTTCCTGTCCCTAAAGTCTTGCCTTTGCAAGAATATCACATAAATATTCTATAAATGGAAACATACAGTACATATGTACATTTTTGAGTCTGGCTTCTTTCATTTAGCATAACGTTTTCAAGGTTTATCCATGTGATAGCACGTATCAGTAGTTCATTACTTTTCATTATTGAGTAATATTTCCTCATATGGATGTAGCACAGTCTTTCATTCATTCCCAGTAGAAAGACATTTGCGTTGTTTCCATCTTTGGGTGATTTTGAGTAAAGCCACCATAAACATCACATGGAGTTTGCTTTGTGAACATAGATTTTTAATCCAATTAGGAGTGGGATTGTGTGTGTTTAAGTTTGTAAGAAACTGCCAAACTCTTTTCCAAAGTGGTTGTACCATGTTACATTCCCATCAGCAGTGCATAAGGGTTCCAGTTACTTCACTTGTTATTGCTAGTTTTTTGCTTGTTTTTAGCCATTCTAATAGGTGGTGGTAACTCGCTGTGGTTTTAATTTGCATTTCTCTAATGAAAATGATATTGAGCATCTTTCCACGTGCTTGTTTGCTGTCCATCTAGCTTTTTAGGCGACCTGTTCAATGCTTTGCTCCAGCTTCCTTTTTAGTAGCTGAGGTTGAGGCTTTCTACACAATAGGGCTGTTTCTCTCGTACCTGACTACATAAGCTGTCTTTGAAACTCAAAGGAAAACAATGCACCCTGAGAAATTGGTGGGGAGGGGGCATGCAGATAACAGAAATCAGTGTAATGTTGTCAAAAGAAAGGGTGTTCAATTGAAACGTACACATAGAAGGACAGAGAGAATGTTTTCTCAGATGGATCTATAAGAAGGAAGGGAGACGGAAGCCTGGGTTCTATAACTGGAGGAGCAAACGTATGCTACATGTGGCATGCAGGAGGTGAGAAATATCCTGGTGAGATGCTCAAGAGATACGGGTCCCTTGGGCCTTTTGGTAGGAGAAGTAGGAGGCAAGTGATAATAGGAAGTGGCTAGGAGTTATAAATGCAAAATGTGGAACTAAATAAGAGACTGTGGCTAGAAAATGATTGCGCCTCACTGTGTTTGGCTTCTTGCCAAAGTTTCTAAAGAATATTTTAAGAGTCCTCTTCCCCTTTGCAGATATGAGGTGATAGTTTTGCTTCTCTGCTGAGAAGCAGAGGCGTTCTGATGAACACTGCTCATTTACTTCTTAGATTGTTGAAGAAATGTTCTCAGTGCTGCTTGAACGAAGGGCTTGTTGCTGCCAAGGCCGGCCATTTCACTGCTGCCCTGCCTGCCTTTCTGGGGCTCCCATCTGCATAGGCCCTCTGACTGCTGATACTGGGGGAGGAACAAGCCATGGACAACCTGCTACATTGCTGAAGGCTTAGACTGAAATGGGAATTTCATTCCCAGTAGGAAGGCAGGCTGAGGAGGAGAATAGAAGCCTTTCACACATGTATCTTCCAAAAGAGCACCTCAAAGAGGAAGTGAGTTTGGGATACAGTTAATTCAGCAATAGGCCAAGATACAATTCAGAAGAAATATCTTCACCAAGCACTCAGTGGCAATGTGGCAATGTACTTACTGCCTTGCTCTTGGCCGTATGGTGCCCACCTGCAAATACCGTGCTCCCTAACCTGCAGGACAGGGTCTGGGAAGTCATCCTTTTTGTATATCTTGCTCCCACACCACATGTCCAACGATGATGGATAAGGCTCAGCAGAAGTGTGCAGAATGCCAGAAGTTGACTCTCCCAGAGAGAAAACATGAAATGGCTTCATTGCTTTTGCTTTCTATAAGAGCCCTTTACAAAACAGTCATTCTTTTAAGCAACCAGCCTCAGGCCAGACGCTGAGGCTGGAGGAGGGGTGCCTCCTTCGTTTTCCTCGGGAGGGTTCTGTTGGTAAAGCACTTCAGGTTTGGGAGCTGAGCCAGAAATTGCTTTTACTCTCATGATCCTATTTTGAAGATGTATAGATTTTTATATGCAGGCTTGGAGATGTTCTAGTTTAAACATGTCTCTTTGCTCTGTGAGTGATTAAACACACACACACACACACACACACACACACACACACACACACACACACACACACTCCAATCCTTTCCATAAACTCACAAGAAGGAGACATATTCCTTCTGTTTCTGGCTCCAATAGCATTAGAGGTCAAAGGTGGTTCTGTTCTTGGGGATACAGGATAGCCCCCCCCCCTCACCTGGGTGAGTGGTTTGACTGAGGGCATCGGTGTGACTGAGCATGTTCACCGGAGCCCAGCACATCACCTGATGGTTCCTGTTTTCCTGGAGAAAGATCTTTCCTGGAAGAGGCCTGGTCCTGAGGCTTTTTCCTCAAGGGGCCCTGGCTTTCCACTTCAGGATCTTTCTTCTTTGATCCTGCACAGCTGTGAGTCCCCGCTGTACTGGAGTCTCAAGCAGGCTCACGTGGGCAGAAAATTGCTAGGATTTAGTACCCTATTGAGGGCTTCCAACACCAGCTATTCATTCTTGAGCATTGTTTAGGCACTGCTGCAACATATAAGCTTTGTTCATTGATTTCTGTAAGTATTTATTATGGTATATTGGCTGTTGTTATCAATCATTAGACTTACCAGGTAGTGTATTGCGTTCTTACCCACACCCTGCAGAGCCCAAGAATGCTGAAGAAATCGTTATTAGTATATAGGTTCTGTTCTTAGATGCCCTAGAATAGCGCTCTCACTGTGCACACAAGATGTGAGTCCAAGGGCAGATTTCATAGCTGCCTTGTTTTCGCCTTGCACTGGATATGAGTGGGAGGCTGGGTTATTCTTTTCTTTCTGCTTCCAAAGAACTCTTATTTTCTGTATAGAGAAGAACATGGAGCTAAATATTTAATTAGGAGAACAAACACCATGTAAAGAACTTAGTGTGAAAAGAGAAGGGAGGAATTTTAAGGATGGGCCAAGCAGGACTTCTTACATAAAATAATATACAGTTGACCCTTGAGCAATGTTGGTTTGAACTATGCATGACCACTTACTCGTGGATTTTTTTTTAAACAAATACCTGAATTATTTTTTTCTTTCTTTCTTTCTTTTTTTTTTTTTTAATTGGGTAACAGTGTGTTTTTTCCAGGACACATCAGCTCCAAGTCAGGTCGTTGTCCTTCAGTCTAGTTGTGGAGGGGTGCAGCCCACCATCCCACGCGGGAATCGAACTGGCAGCCTTGTTGTTCAGAGCATGCGCTCTAACCAACTGAGCCACCCGGCTGACCCAACCTGAACTATTTTTGATCCACAGTTTGGAATCTGTGGATACGGAGGATCAACTGTATATGCATTGATCTATGCCATTTTATATAGGAGATTTGAGCATCTGTAGATTTTGGTATCCATGGGGAGTCCTGGAACAAACCAATCCCTGAGGAGACTTAGAGACAGCTAAGTTTTGGGGAAGTCACAAGTTATATGCAGAAAAGACAGAAATTTACTTGGTGTAGTACCCAGCATGGTGCCATAACTAAATAAGAGCTTTCCTTTCTTGTGCCTTTGAAGGTGATGATCTCCATTCCAGAGTTAGCAAATGTCAATGACACCAGACACCCTGGGGACACACTGTAGCCTATTTTGATTCCTTTGGATTTGGAATTGTAGTAATAAACCTATTTGGGTTAGTGTCAGATGATAGCTGCTCATATGAGCATTTGTGCTATGACTTCACTTACCATGTACTTAAATAGGCACCCAAAGGGACAGCTAGGCACAGTGCTATTTTCACCTGCCTCCCATTTCTCAGTAAATTGTTTCATCCAAACGTCCTCAATGAAAAACCACCAACATCAAATGCAATGCTTTTAAAAAACAATCCATTTTGTAATATGATAAGGAGGAATAAATGTTATTTTAAAAGACATGCTCTTCGTGGAGTAAGTTTACTAAAATACTGGTCTAGTCATATTGCTAAAAATGTCCAGGCTTCCTCACTACTGATAGAACCCAGTTCCCTTCCTCACTCAAGCTCCAGGACCTTGGAAGGGATTTCCAGCCTTCCTTTCCAGACTCATTACCCACCGTGTCTCTTTATACACCCCACTTTCTAATGACATAAAATTGCCCTTCCCTGAGCAAGCCACGCACTTTCAGATCTCTGTATATCAAAAATTCTCCCTGTGGGTATAGACAAAATGTGACCACGAACCACTACTGAAGGGAGAACTCTGTAGTTATGTCACTGACACTTAAATAATTTTTTATCAGCTTCTTCCAATCGGTACTCCTGGTATTGGCACCTTTCTACGTTTGGCTTCAACAGCCATTCCTTTCCCTAAGTCGCCTTCTGGAGCATATCACATATTCACTCAACCACACACTCAAAGATGTGCGTCCGGTGGGGTTCCACGAGGGAGTTGGCAGAGCACAGAGCTAGGGCCAAAGGCCTGAACTCCCAGCTATGTGACCTTGGGTCACTCCCTGGACTTTTACTTCCTCAGCTGCCACAGGGACATAAGGATGCCTACCTAGGGTTTGTGTTGAGGAGCACAGGGATCTGGAAACACCTTGTAAACTGTAAAGCATGCACAGCGTGAGGTATTAGCATCTCAGTAAATCTCATTATTCTGTTTCATTAACCTGGAGGTTTCTCAGCCTCAGCACTATTGACATTTTAGGCGGGATAATTCTTTGTCAGGTGGGGCTGCTGGCCTGTGCGTTATAGGGTATCTTACCCACCAGATGCCAGTAGCACCACGCTGTGACAATGAACAATGTCTCCAGACTTTGCCAATATTCCTTGGGGAGAAAGTTGTCTCTGGTGAACACCGCTAGTTTAGTAGGAGCTTTTAGAGTGGCATCCTGGTCACCCTTCCATCTCTTCCCGCCAGCTGTTCCCTCTAGCCGCATCTACAGTCTCTTCTGGTCATCACATAAACAAGGCTTTTAAAATGTCCATGTTGGGGGACCTCCCTGCACTCTCCGACAACCTTTTACAAAGATGTGTTTGCAGTTGTCCACATGCAGACTTAGTAGCTTCTCTGGATTCTGATCACAGAACCTCCCGGAACAAAATATTACTTCCTGGACACCGAATAAAAACACACACACACACACACACACACACACACACACACACACACAACTTACTCTTTTCTAAATCATCTCTTCCATATTTGTGTACCAGACAATCCTACTTTTGACATATAATTTCTCTTAAAAATCCATGTTTGTTCCTCTACTCATCTCTGTCCATTGATATCACCAACCTACCTGTGAAACTAAAAGTCATTCCAGAATTGTAGGTCGGTCTCCTCTCCTCCTCACACATCTTTTCTGGTTTGTTTTTAATAGTAAAAAGGTAATGCATGATATTACTTTTTTTTCCAAATAGTACCAATATGTGTTAAAGGAACTCTGTCCCCTTTACTTCCCCTCTGCCCTCTCCTCTCCCTCCTTCCATCCAGCCTTCAATGTCCCTCTCCAGGGCTGCAGTGTTCATTCCTAATGGATCCGATCCTCCCAGTTTTCTATCCATATGCAAGCAGATTTTTTTTCTCTCACTGCTTTTTCATCATGCTAATGTTTGTATGTTAAGACAAGGATTTTCCTCTTATTCTGTCCCTGGCCAGAATAATTCTCAGTCCTTACAGATGGTCAAAGAGAAGGTCTTATTAGTTCTCTGCCAGCATCAGAAATAGATTACCCCTCCTGCCAAATCCCCATAGGGGCGCCACGAGCACTGGAATGGCCGACAGAACTGAACAGGCCTCCAGACATTGCCAAGTATGCCCATCAGGGATTCACACACAAAAACCCAAACAGTAAAACCTCTATTCTATCGTGTGACTTTATTTTTTTTTTTAAAGAGGTAATGTGTGTTTTAAAGGACTCTGAGGAGAGAGGACAGACAGGTTCATGCAATGGGAACAAAGGAGTCTACACCAGAGGAGAATTTAAGCAGGGTGTGCACTGGGGCTCATTCCAGTGAATGTTCTCCCTTGCAAAGTTTTATGAATTAAACTCCTAGCAGGGAGATGGTAAGAATTATTTAGTTTCTGATGTGCTAACTTGTGACCATTTACAAAAACAGGTGCCCAAGTGCAAAGAACAGGTTTTTTTGGTTTTTTTTTAAAGTCCCATTCAAATAAGAGCCATTTTTAGATTCTTTCATTCCTGTGTTCATTCAGCATGTATTAATTGGTTCTAGGATCTCTTGTGTGGCAGAGCTTTGAGGAGGAGGAAGTCAGAAAGTGAACTCAAACATCTATCTTGCTTTCCAGAAGCACGTGGTCAATCAGAGCAGAAAGAGATTGTATAAATGATATAATCCAAATATAACATGATATAGGTCATGAGAACAGCTAAAACGCTGTGTTGCCCAATGCAGGTGTTACCTAATATTTTCTCTCCAATAAACACTGCCATGAATGTGGGTCCTAGCACAACTGTCCAGGGACTCAGAAAACCAGGCATGCCAGGGTTGGTAACACAGCATGACTCAACCCTATCTTTACTGTCTGTAATAAGAGGTGACAGCCACATTGTTCCATGCTTCATGGCTTTGCCAAAAGCACCTCTTATTTTCTTCTCTGACTTTCTTCTCTGACTTTCAGGTTTACAACGTGTGAATGAAGAATCTTAAGACTATATATATATATATATATATATATCTGCTATTGCTGCACTAATGCTGTGTAACAAACAATCTTAAATCTCTCCATAGCTTACACTCATAAACATTGATCTTCACGCTCATGGGTCTGTAAGTCAGTGGAGGTTTGGTTGATTGAGGCTGAGCTATGCTGATTTCCAGGTTTCTGATCTTGTTGAGGTCTGCCTCATATCACAGAGCTCACGGTCTCAGATCACAGAAATGTAAGATTACAGGAACACAAGAAGCCAAGCCCCATTATTTGATGAGTCAAACAACTTTGCCCATGCTGTCTCTTCCACTCCTATTTCTTTGGTCAGAGCAAGTCACATGTGGCCTGGCCCATTATAAATAATCAGGGAAATAAAGTTTGAATACTTAAGTGGAAGGAACTGTTATGTCACAAGGGCATGGATATAATTCATGTAATTCAGACAAAGCATAAAGAACTGGGAGCAATGATCTAATCTATTATACTACAAGGGATTGTCATTTTTCACGAAGAGAGAGCCTACCAGTGAACTATCTAAGTGACCTCTTCCCATGCAGTGGCGTTGTTGCTGACCTGTAGGCACTGAAACATGGTGACTGAAACCAGTGCCCAGTGCCCTATGTGTTTGTAACTGAAAATATCATCACTGTAGACTTGGAGACTTTTGTTCCTGGCTTCAGATAAGCTTTGCACCCGCTGCTTCACACTGAAGGAACCACTTCATCTTTCTTTTCAGTGTCCTTACCTGCTCATTTCCTTCCTCCTGCCCCAGTTCTACAATGGTCATGTCCCTCCAACCCAACATGTATGTGGCTCAGTGATTCGCAGCTGACTGGCAGCTGTGCAAGTTCCCAGCCCTCCATTCTCTTCCAGCCCAGGGCTGCTATGTTGCTGCACATACATGTCTACATTTCTAGAGCTTAGTGATGAAGGAAAAGCTCAAGGTCCTGACTGGGTTGCTCGTAGAGGATACTGTCTTTAGAAGCTGAGGTCTGTCTCTCCTCTGAAAATCTTTATATGAGTCTGCCCCCCAAAGAATCTCATAAGCTCATAGAATATGAGTGGTGGGGGCTTTAGAGATCATCTACGCAGTCCCACTGTGTAACAGATAGAACAGATGAGGCTTACAGAATCTAGTTAGTCAATGAACTAAGACTGTAGGTAGCCTTGCATTTCCAATTCTTAATTCAGTGGACCCACAGTGTCTCACCATATCCATCCTTCTTCCCTGGGCAGGGAAGGGGGAGGTTAGTTGCATTGTTATTGAAATTATCATGGATGTTGTGGCAGAATACTAGATGAAATTCTATGAATATATGCATTTGAGGGCTCTGGGCTCTCTCTGTTTACACATCCATCTAAGGCCTTTAAAACCAGCAAATGAGACGATTTGGTCTAGGAAAAGGTCTCAGCTAAAATGCGAAGATAGATATAAAGAGTTAATTCTTAGCTCTTGATCTTCTAAGGGCCCAAAGACCAGAGTTGCATTTTAGAGACAGCCTGGCATTCCCAAGGCAATCTCAAAGAAAACTGGGGAGAGGAAGGAGAGGGAAGGAGGGCCCCTGAAATAACTGAAGTTAATCCCGAACAGTGGGAAATCACTAAACTGACCAGTCATATTTGTGACTGACTATATTCAGTTTACCACTACCCGAATTGAAATTCAAAAGTGATGCTATCATAGAAACATAAAGTAAGTTACCACTTATCCCTACCTGAGTTTGTGACCTGTGAATTTTATACCTATAGGGTGCTGGCAGCATAGTAATACCAACTGCTAGTACTGGAAAGGAAAGTAGGTGTAATACTGCTAGCTAATAGGTATAGATAAAGACCTGGAAGGATTTAAAAATGGAATAATTTTGTTTGGCTAATATGCATTTTTAGTTTTTCTGTAATAAACATGTACTCTTTTTGTAATAAGAAAAATACGTTCTTTTAGTTTTAAAACACTCACTTCCTACCTCCTATCCTCCACTACTCTCTCCTACCTGATACAAATCCTCTCAGCTTTCTCTGATCTTTGGCACTGTCCGCATGCCCGGGCCCTGGAGTTGCTCCTCTTACCATCTTTCCGAATTCTATTATAACTTTCTATTTCCCCCAAACCTTTGTGCCTTTGTATTTTTGTTTTCCTTTTTAAATTTTCTATCAATTTATTCAGATTTTATTTTATGACTTTTTTTTATTAGTCTCTGGTGTACAAAGCAATGTAATAGACATTTACACTCCTCACAAAGTGATAACACCCCCGAATCTATTACCCCCTGAAATCGTATATAGCTATTACAACACCATTGAGTATATTCCCTATGCTGCACTCCACATCCTGTGAATATATGTGTGTATATATATATATATATATATATATATATATATATATATATATATAATTATAGTTGACAATATTATTCTTTCTACTTCAGGTGTATAGTGCAATGGTCAGGCATCTACACAGTCTATGAAGTGATCTTCCTAATAAGTCCAGTGCCCATCTGGCACCCTACATAATCTTTACAACATTATTGATTATATTCCCTAAACTGTATTTCATATCCCCATGACAGTATTGTGACTACTAACTTGTACTTTCCAATCCCCTCACCTTCTCCCTCACTCCCACCCCCTTTTATCTAGCAATTATCAGTTTGTTTTTTTTCCCTATACCTCTGAGTCTAGTTTTGTTTTGTTTGTTCGTTTATTCTGTTCTTTAGTTTCCACATATAAGTGAGATCATATGGTATTTGCCTTTCACAGTCTGACTTATTTCACTTAGCATAATACCCTCTAGGTCCATTCATGTTGTTGCAAATGGTAAGATTTCATTCTTTTTTATGGCCAAGTAATACTCCACTGTATAAATGTATCACAGTTTCTTTACCCGGTCATCTACCATTGAGCATTTTGGTTGTTTCCATATCTTGGATATTGTGAATAGCAATCTAAACATAGGATGCATATATATTTTTTGAATTAGTGTTTTGGGTTTCTTTGGATAGATACACAGGAGTGGAATTCCTGGGTCATAAAGTAGTTCCATTTTCAATTTTTTGGGTACCTCCATACTATTTTCCATAGTGGCTGCACCAATTTACAACCCTACCAACAGTGCACGAGGGTTCCCTTTTCTCAACATCCTCACCAACACTTGTTGTTTGTTGATTTATTGGTGATAGCCATTCTGACAGGGGTGAGGTGGTATCTCATTGTGGGTTTCTTTTGCATTTCTCTAATGATTAGTGACGTTGAGCATCTTTACATATGTCTGTTGGCCATCTGTATATCCTCTTTAGAGAAATATATTTTCTAGTTTCATTGATGTTGAGAATTAGTTGGCCAGGACACCATCAACTGTGAATCTGGAAAGTCAAATTAAACAGAACAACAAATAAAAGAAAAAGCATTGAGACCACTAATCTGCATTTATCATTCTGAAATGGATTTTGGTACAGATACTATATATTTATAAATAATGTATGTCTTACTTTAAAATACTTAAAGAGACTTAGAAAAAAAGTTATCAAGATAGGATTGGATCAAATGAAACAGCAGTAGAAGGGAGTTTGCTTCCTTTTAACAGGTGTGAGAGGCCACAGATGACTAAGACCGGGGCAGTCAGTTTCAGGGAGATGTGACCAGATCTTCCAGGTATACTGTGATGGGCATCTGGGGGTGGGGGTGGGGGAAGGGCACTTAGCCCAGCCTGGGGATAGGGAGAGATTTTTGGGAAGTCTTCCTAGTGGAGATGTCTCCTGAACTAAGTCCTGAGGATGAGTTAGAGTTTGCCAGGGGAAGAAATGTTCTTATAAGTAGTAAGGAAACCAGAGCTTCCTGACAAATAAGGCAAAAAGGAAAAATGTTATGTCTACTTATTTATTTCTATTGAGAAGAGGGACATACCTTTCAGGGAGGTAAAAATGAAACTCTAGAATAGTGATTCTCAAGTTTTTTTGTGTGTGTGTGTACAAAAATCTCCCAAAACATCATTAAAAACACAGAGTTCTGTACCTCATCTCTAGAGATTCTGAGTTAATAGTTCTGGGATGGGATCCAGGACTCTGAATTTGAACAAGCTCCCCAAATAATTCTGATTAGGTGCCCCCATCCAGCTCACGTAAAAAATATACTGCTGCCAAAGGAGTTTTTAAATTCACTTGTTCATTCAGAAAAAATATTAAGCACTGTCCTTAATGTTGGGATATCCTGGAGAAGCTCCGTGCCTCAACAGAGACTGGTTATTTAGGGGAGGACCCCTGAATCGGAGGTTCTGCCTCTGCTCCTCAGGTGCTCCCCAAAGGGCCCTTCAGACCAGAGCTCTGCACCTTATCCCACAGGCCAATTGCCACTTCAGCTCCTAACTATAACCCTTCTCAGTTTCATTTTTGTCACTAGGCTATTTGCCTAGGCCCTGGGGACTCTGTCATGGAGGGGATTCTGGCTGAGGCCTTTGGTGGAAGCCCCCAAGATTCTCTAAACCCAGCAGCAGCTGCTCCGAGTGACCAGCTGAAGAGTGTGTGACCAGGACTGGCAGCCAGAATGCAGGGACAGAGACCACTGAGGGGTCTGACAAGTGCAGAGGGGCTGCTCAGGGTGAGCCTGCGTGTTTAGGCTCTTGGCTTCAAAGGCAGGGTACTGTGGACGGAGTGCCCCCTCAAATTCAGATGCTGAAGTTTCAGCTGCCAATGTGGTGGTATTTGGAAATGGGGCCTTTGGAAAGTAATCAGATTAGATGGGGTCATTAAGGTGAGGCCCTCATGATGAGATTAGTGCCCTTGTAGGAAGCGACACCAGAAAGTGAGCTCTCACTCTCTCTCTCCCTCTCTCTCCCTATTCCCCCCACTCCACCCCCTCCACCCCACCTCCCCACGCCAGTCTGTTGTTTAAGCCATCCAGTCCGTGGTATTTTGCATGGCAGCCCAAGCTAAGACGTAGTAGAATTGGTATCAGCCTTTTCCTGGCTGCAGCATTGCTGCTTAGTCTGGGGTTCAGTTCAATCCTTCTGCCCCAACCCCTGCCCTGTCCTTATCTCTTTGGGCACTCCTTCAGAGCCTGGGAACCTGCTCCCTGCACCCTCCTAGTGGGTTTCATAGTGATCTCCAGGCCCACCTGGTATTACTATTACCAAGCCTGAGTACTGGCCACCTTGTTAAGCAAACACTGCAGAACCATCAACTCCCACCAGTTTGGATTTAAACAGAGCAAGAAGCCCCAGAAAGTGTATACAAGTATGTCAGTGTGGGTGTGAATTTGTGTGTGTGTGAGCATTTGTGTATATTTATGAGTATGTGAATACGCGTGTGGGTATATGTTGACAGACTGAATACAATCAGACAATGGCCAGACCATATAAAACAGAATTCTGACCAACAATCTGCAGCAAACAACCCAGGAAGCCAGCCTGCTATAAAATCAGACTTGTAGGAAGTCAGACCCTACCTCTAGTAACTGGTCCAGAAAGCCAAACCAGGATACCTGTAACATCAACCCTAATTTCTTTCTCCTGCTTTCAATTTAGGAGAAGCAAATATGTCCTCTGAAACAATCACTAGAACCAATCACTAGAAGGTGCTTCTAGTTCCCCATGCCAACAGCATCCCATCAGGGCACACCTAAAACCTTTCCTTTTCCCACTATAAAGTATGTCTGCTCCTCTGCCTGCTTTTGAGTCTCAGCCAAAATGCAAGTGATGGTGGCTGACTCCCTTGCTGTAGTAAGCCTGGAATAAACAGCGTTTGCTTGCTCCCATCTGGTTGATCTTCACATATTTCCACAGTGTGTGTGAGTATGTGTGCATACATCTGAGTGTGTATATGAATATGTGTGCATGCATCTGAGTGTGTATATGAATGTGTGTACCTATCTGTGTGTGTGTGTGTGTGGGTGGGGGCGGGGATGACAAGGTTGGGGGTCAGGGGGGATGTAGGAAGAGCTTCCACTGACTATAAGATCTTACCTCCTCTGAGTTTGTTCCCTGGTATCCCTTCTCTTTCCCGGCTGACGGCAGGGAGGGGAGGGCAAGGAGGGGGCAGGAGGGAAGGGAGAAAGGGTTGGATGAGAGGCACTTCTGTGATACAGAGAGGTGGTTATAAAAGCCAGACTTTGGGGGGTAAAGTAATAAAGAGTCCCTAGAACCAGCAAGGGCTTTCTTCTCCTGTCCTCCTGAGCACAATGAGGTCTCAAGGCATTTCCTAGGCACCCTACTTCATTACCGCCCTTCCTCCTTTCATTGCTGAAAGCCAATGGCAGGCACCGAGGTGACGTTAAACCCTACCTGTGTGCCTGCCATTCCCTCCAGGGGTTCCCACTGCCTCATGGTTATGACTGGGGCCGTGACTTCCTGCCACGAGTGTATCAGGATTTAATCTGAGGCAGGGTGGCCACTCGCCAAAATGAATGGTTGGTAAAATTAGAACAAACAGAGGTAAATCGCCCATTACCTACCACACAGTCGCCGTGTGATTTTAACTGCAGCAAAGGGACCACCAATGGACTACAATTTTCTGATCAATGATGGTAATTTTCTTCCCCCTAAAATCAGCTTAATCACACCAAGGGTCTTAAAGAGCACAGGGGTCAAAAGAAAATTACACAGTTGTGCTGCCATGTCTCCATGGCCTCAGTTTATTTTGAACATCACTCTCACTGATGTAGCGTTGTGCTATGCACAGCACACTTGCAGAAACTATGAGGAACTGTCTGGCCATGCCACGGGCCTCCGCGAAGACAGTCTGTGGTCCAGCCACAGATACCTGACTCTGCAAAGCCTCCTGCAAGCTCTAGTTTTAAAACCAAAGCAACCAAGGCTAACTCCTTGCCGTTGCCTCAAGCTTGGGATCCAACAATGGTTTTACTAGGGTGTAAATGGCAAAATGAGGAGAACGCCCAAGCCCTGGGCCTTCTCTCTTGCACATGTGTCGCAGCAGGAGAAATGCATGTTAGTACAGGAATAACTGCCAACCAAACTCAGCACTAGAGGGTCCCAGAGCCAGTGGTCTATTCACTTGCTCAGCAAGAGTTTGATTAATAGTGCTTTCCCTGATGTTTTCTAATCAATCATCCACTTTTGAACTTGTCTATTTTCTTCCACCATTTGTTCTGTATTGTCACCTAAAGTGCAAAGGCATATTTTTTTTTAATCATGAGTTGACGTAATTGCCAGTTTAAAACATTAAAATCCATACTGTAAATCCATTAACAAACTGAACACTACATGTCACCAAACTATTTCTTGTGCATAAGAACTGATTGAAACAGTGACTAATGGCATGGAAAAGCAGCAACGCACTGAACAAAAAATTAATGGCTATGTCAGGGGCAGAAGAATCCAAGTCACCGCAAGTGTTTACATCAACCAGATCACTGAAGATGAAACCTTCTGGAAAGCGGTGACTCATGGAAACCTGCAGGAAAGGGGCAGATGAGTGTCTCATGCCTGTCTCTCTGCCTGCCTTTCTTATCACCACGAAAAACATGATTGTGAAATTGCATTCTACAATGCTTAGGCCCTAACCCTAAACCAAAGAAAGGACTTCAGTTAGAACACAAAAACCTAGCACTCTCACTTCCCTTGCATCCTGGCCTAAATAGATACCTGCTTGCATTCTTTCAGTTGGAAGAAGGATTTCCACCCCTATTCTAATCCAGCTCAGTCCTATTTTGTTTGTTGTTAACAACCTCTGAGAAATTTATTGTCCTGCAAGCAGGAAGAAAGATGAAATGCTGATTTTTTTCCCCCTGAGAACATACTCGGCTTTGGAAATAGGCCCTCTAAAAAGTCGGTTCTCTCTTACCATCCCATCCAGCAATCAGGCTCCTTGCTATTTTCCCAAAGGAGTTGAAAACTTACGTCCACACACAAACCTGCACAGGGATGTGTATAGCAGCTTTATTCATAATTGCCAAAATTTGGAAGCAACCAAGATGTCCTTCAGCCTGTGAATGGATAAATAACTGTGGTGCATCCAGACAATGGACTATTCCTCATTGCTAAAAAGAAATGAGCTTCAAGCCGTGAAAAGACATGGAGGACCCTTACATGTATATTACTAAGGGAAAGAAACCAACCTGGCTAGACACGGTATGCTTCCAACTATGTGACGTTCTGGAAAAGGCAAAACTATGGAGACAGTAAAAAGATCAGTGGTTGTCTGGTGTTGGCAGAGGTTGGGGTCACGAGGGAGGGATAAAGAGGGGGAGCCCTGAAGATTTTTAGGGCAGCGAATCTACGTTGTATGAATCTACATTGCATGAAGTGATGAGAATACACATCATTGTTATGCATTTGCCCAAACCCATAGAATGTACAACACCAAGAGGGAATCCTAGTGTACACTATGGGCTTGGGGTGATTATGTATCAATGTAGGTTCATTCGGTGTAACAAGTGGACCACTCTGGTGGGGATGTTGACAACTGGGGAGGCTGTGCATGTGTGGGGGGCAGGGGATATATATGAAATCCCTGTACCTTCTTAATTTTGCTGTGAATCTAAAACTGCTTTAAAACAATAAAGTCTTTATACGTAAAAACAAAACCAAACCAAAACAAAATAAACAAGAGTAAATGTAAAAGGATAATTTCTCTCTGGAGACGTAGAGCACATCATTGAAGCATGGGTGTAGCACTTTCCTCTTCCTCTCCATGAGCCTTCAGGAGGGGACATTCATGGCCTGGGAAGGAGAAAAGTGGCCCAGACATTTTCTGATGGTGTCCCTGCTGTCTGGGCCTGCTCTCTGGGCCTGCACTGACCAACATGGCAGGACTAGCCACATGGAGTTCTTTACATTTAAATTAATAAAAATAAACATTAAAAATTCAGTTTGCCCTTGCCTTGTTTCAAATGCCCAATAGCCTATGTGGCTAACAGCTACTGTGCTGGACAGCGCAGGTTGAAAACATTTCCGCCCTCTAAGAAAGTTCTGTGGGCTAGCGACTCACCTGGATGGGGGTGGGGGAGTGGAAGGGGTGGAGTAAAAATCACAAATCTAGAATGCACGTGGTCCAGGACCCCCATTCCCAGATTCCAAAGGACACCTGAGCAACAGCTACTGTTTCCACAGGGACCGTTTCAGAAGGCAGAGAGAGAGGCCCATGGCAGGGCCGGGACTGAAGAGGGCTCGAGAGGCGTGCTCACTGAATCAGTGCTTGAAGAGCAACTTCTCTTTTGCAATCCTTGCTGGTCTGACAGGCTCCTGCAGAATTACATCACTTCCTAAAAAACAGGCAAACACTTCTCCTTCAAGTTAGCACCAACCCAAACAAGCAGGAAACAGGAAATGTTCACGTTTCAGGGAGGCTGAAGCCAGCAAAGCATCGTGCCGGACGGAGGGAGAGCAGAAGCAAGCAAGCTGACATGAAGTCTCCCCGTGCTGCCCTCATCTTTGCCCTGAATATCATGCTCCTTCCCACTGGCCCGGCTCAGGGTAAGCTATCTCCAGGCTTTCTACTCCAGGGAGGAGGTATAATGAAGGCTTGTTTGGTGCCCAAGGCTACAGAACTCTGCCGGGGAGGGTAACACCCAGAAAATGTAATCCTTTTTTTGTGAAAGAAGTGGAGAAAATTAGAACTGTCTTTTTGTGTGTGGGGTGGGGTGGGAGGGTGGGCTTGGCTTTCCTTGCAGCTGGAGAATCGGGCTTCACTTCACTCACTGAATGTAACCTTCCTGCAGGCTTTGTCTTCTAAGATATGTGGGTCCCTGTAATTTACCCACTTTAATGGGCATATTAAGAAAACCGTAAGCTCTTTGGCAGTTCATGCAAAAGAGCATTTCATTCAACTGAAACAGAGAAATAATAAATTTGCTTTTAATAAGGTGGACTGAGAAGTCTGCTGGTTCCAAAAACTCCTGGAAGAACTGGGGTATGGAAATTTACTACTGGAAAGTGTGTTAAAGAAAAACAGAAGTTAAAAAAAAAAATGTAAACAGGAAATTATCTGAGGAGTTCCCAGGCATCTACTCTAACTTTTCAAGCAAGGTCTTTCATCTGTTCTTTTATCTTGTTACGTTGGGGGATATTTTCTTTGCATTGATTGTTATTGATGAAGTTTTGTTTTAAAAAAAGCAATGTGAGTATAGCAAATCAAAGGTATTGGAAAATACGAAATATGAAATCTCATTATTTGGGGTTAAGAGCAGCAGTTGGTTTATACTCGTGACAGTTGCTACAGCAAACTTAGTCACTCTCAGTTGCCTCTTACAGTTTTGTTGATTTGCCCTTGGGTAAGTAAACTTGCTGCCCATGGTTTCTGTCAATGGATACTACCTGTTTCTAATGTAGGGCAGTACTTCCAGCGAAAGGAAAGTTCTCAAGCTACAGCTCTTTAAATAGAACAGGGGCATCAGACCCTAACCACCTAACGGATGTCACAACTTCCTGGAGATTAGCAGTCAGCACCCAACCACCATCAGCCCATCAATTTATCTTTCCCTGGGTGCTCTCCACGGGGTCTCTCCAGGCCTCTGAGATGGGAAATGGAAGGTGCAATGCAAACCATTGCAACTGGAAAGATGTTTGGTTAAAATTGAGGTTAGTGTTCAAGATGAGTTTGGGGGACAATGTGTTGTTCTATGCACAAAGTTTTGGAACTGGAAGGCAGCCTGGAGATGATGCAGCTCAAGCTGTACTGGGGGTACAGGTGAAGAAACTGAGGCAGAGGGAGGTGAGATGTTTGAACCCCACTGCTAGTCAGCCCTTCTGACTTGGACTCCAGGGGTCTCTTCTCTCCCCCAGGGGGCCAGCCACACCCCTTGCCAAGACGATGGACTCGACTCATTTTCCCTCAGGGCATCCCTCAGCACCCAAAGTGGAACTTAGGCATCCCTCTTCCACCTCTTGTAACTCTCACCACTACCACAAACATGCCCCTCAAACACACCCCTGAGAATAATTTTAACCTTGCCTGAGTATTTTCTTGAGCTTCTGAAAAAATGATTGAATCAAAGTGTTTGCAATTCAGGAGCTGCAGAAGGAAAATCTGAAGAGAGTCAGTCAAGGTTCTGTGTCTGATGCCCATATCTGATCACGTGACTCTGCCACTTACAGACCTGCAGTTGCTCCTCATTTATGCCCCTTGGACTCTCGCTTCAATCTCCTTTCCAGTGGCACCTTCTTCCATGTGCCTTCCCACGCACCCCCCCCCCCC
>NW_017731408.1:3155897-3160026 GCF_001890085.2 Hipposideros armiger | reverse complement strand
GCCCACTCTTGAGATACACTGCAGAATATACTTGCACATGTGCGAACTGAAGGATGCACACAGGGTGTTTGTTGCAGCGGCATTGGAAATTCAAGAGATGACCTAAATCTCCATCACTAAGAATAGGAATTCCTTCCAAATAATGGGAGGAAAAGACAGCTGTCTGTTTGCAGACAGGGAAGAATCTTCAAGTCAAATTTAAGTGAAAAAAGAAAGAGACGAAACAATATTTAACTTTTTCTACCATTTGTGTTAATAAAAGAAATCAGGAAATGATACTTATACTTGTATATTCATAGAGTTTCCCTGGAAGGCAGCTGAAACCTCTGGGGAGGGTAACCAAGTTACTGGGGGAAAGTGTGGTAGTCAAATTTTCTTTCTGAGCTTAGCATCATGTGCATAGTACCTATTCAAAAATACCAATGAAACAAGATCAAGGCTTGAGAATCAACGTAGAAATGCGGAAATATTGGGTTGTCGGAAAAGTCATGACGTACTTTTTCTATGTTTTTCGTTGCAAAAATGTGTCATGATGACTTTTCCGACAACCCAATAGATGAGACCTTGGAGATTACTCCTTGTTGTACAAATTAGAACCTTAAGCCATCAAGGAGTAAATAATTTGCCCAAATTCCCATAATTACTAAATGACAGAGCTATGACTAGAGCCCTCACTGTCCTTTGGCACTTATGCTTGAGGGAAAGCAGCTTTACAACCTTACTCAGTGGAACTTACAACATAAACGCTAGAGTTACACCCCAGGGCAAGACATTTGGGACTCGGTTTCTTCATCTGTAAAATGAGAACAAGAAACTTGTTGTGAAGTTTGCGTTAGGTGGTATGTGTTTATCCCAGTCCCTCGCACATACTAAGCATTCAATAAGTGCCAGTCACTGTTGTTTATTATTTTGAGGCTATTATGGACTTGGTTGGGGCAGGGAATGCTGTGGAGAAGGTTGCCATAGGAGTGTCTNATATATATATATATATATTCCAAATGTTAACTAACTATCCCAAATTTTTTTATACATGAATACTTCACTTCTGCCCCCTCAAACCAAAACGGGCCACAATGATTGCTCCCCCTTCCTGCAGGAAACACTGTGTAGCTGCATCTACGGGTAGTACTGAGAAAATGCTTTTACCCGTCTTCCTTTAAAAATATGGGTGAAAGCTCAGGCCCTGAAAGTATGTGTTGAACAGCATGATAATTTGCAGAAAGGCCAGGTAGTTACAAACATTTTGGGGAGAACTTTGAAAAAAAAAAAAAAAAGATCAAAGGGAATGCAAGTTCCATAGACACTACATTTCAAGCCAGTAAAGGCTTACCATATTTCCCCATGTATAAGACACACCTTAATTTTGGGGCCCAAAATTTTTTAAAAATGCACTAAAGTTATTGAACTCAAGTTTTATTCATCATAAAATTCATACAACTCCTCATCACTGTCAAAACTCCCAACCATCAGCTTCTCCTCATCTGTGTCTGATGACGAATCACTGTTTTCATATATTGCCTCGTCCTCAGCGGGAAATGCAAGTAAAAAAAAAAATTCTATGACCACTGTATAAGACACACCCAGCTTTTAGACCCCAAATTTTTCGAAAAAGGATGCATCTTATACATGGGGAAATACGGTATTTTGAAAACTTAAATAAGAAGTAAAAATTATGCAGCATAAAACTACTGAAACAAATCTGCCTCAGGTGGTGAGGATGGCACAAAAGCATTTCCTGAGAAATGACAGGTGATTAGAAAAGTGTTATCTACTAGTGCAAGGACTGTTGGTGGTGGTGTTTTGGTTCCTTTTCCTTTAAACAAAACCAATCTAGTTTGTTTTTGAAATTTGACATTTTTTTCTATGTTTATTTGTTTCATATTAATTAAAACCATCTTTATTAATTTTTACTTCCCCACCCCATTGTCATTTTCAGAAACAGGAGCCCCATGGTCACTAGGGTTTGCTGTCATTTTTTTCCCACTGATAACATTGTTTATTAATTTTAAAATTCCTTCTTTTCTGAAAATTGTGTTTGTTTATTTATTTGTTTATGATTAAGATTGCCAGATTTAGCAAGTAAAAATATAAGTTACCAGTTAAACATAAACTTCAAATAAACAAAAATGTTCTTAGTGTCAGTGCATGCCATTCAATTTTAATATAAGTACAGGGGACACAAATATTGCATGGGACATATTTATACTAAAAAAGTATTTGTTGTTAGTCTTATACTTAAATTTAACTGAGTGTCCTATATTTTACCTAGCAATTCTATTTATCATTATGATTATCTTTTGTCAAGCAAAGGCCATTCCTCTATTGGTTCATCACTAAGACCAGAGACATACTGGCTATGTAGCCATCTAACAAATATTAGAAGAATATTTAGGTTGAGTCTTAGGTCAGTCATTCAAATAACAAGAAACAGTTATTGAAAAAAACACAATGATTAAGTAGAATAAAACCAGGAATCCAAGAGTGGATCAACTTTAGAGAATCTATTCATGTAATTCATCCCATTAAAAACAAAATGAGACAAAAATCATAGGATTATATTAATAAATGCAGAAAAGAGGTTAACAAGACAGTGAGAATAGCACATCAGTTGCTCAAGCAGCAATACTAAAATTTCGAGTACTTGAGGCTGCTAGACTGTCCAGGAGGGAAGGGCAGGACTCTTTTAAGGTAAAAACAGCCAGCTTTGGAGCCTGTTAAGGGGAATTGCCAACCCTTGAAAATCTCACCCACCATTTTGCGCCCCTCAGACACCTCAGGCACTTGCTTCCTTCTTGAGCCTCCTGTAAGAAACCTTCAAACAATAAACAAACTGTTGCTCTCTGCTCCACCATAGACCAACGATGGGGAACTTTTGGTTATCTTAGCCACTGAGACAGCATCCCACATCTCCTTTCCCTGTTTCCTGTAATCTAATTTATCACAAACATACATCTATCACTTATTTGTTGGTTTGCCTGTGTCTTGCAGTTGCCTCTCTGACAACGCTGAGCTTGTGCTGATCTGAGCAAGGGGTACCATGCCAATATGGAGGGTCTGCGTGACCTGCACAAGAGCCCACCCACTTTATCCAATGCTCAGTGTGTCTCCCAGCCCTACTCAGAGGGTGGCTGATGTAGCAGGCCAAGGAGAGGGTTGGGGCTTGGAGAGGAACGTGTGTTTTCAAGTTCCTCTTATAAATTGTAATTTTGAAATTGGCTATTCAAAAGAGAGAGAAATGTAATAAAAACAGAAAAGCATTCAGGTTAGTAATGATAACTTTATTTAATAATGCCTTTTTTTTTTCATTTTAAAGCAGTTTTGTGTCTATTATCCCAATGATGTTAGGGAGAAGTTTTAAAGGTTAAAAGTTTTATATATATATATATATATATATATATATACCCTGTCCCATAACAATACATTCCTTTAAACTTCCAGGTACTAAGGGCAGAATAAGATTCCAGTGTACAGAAAAGATAGTCGGATGGTGAAAAATGCAGCTTCCCCAGGTGATTAACTGCAAATCAGAGATAGCCTTAGGGTCTGGGCTCATATCTGATTAGATATGAGCAGGCTGTCTCTAAAAAAGACATAAAAATAAAACAGAAACAAACATCAGAGCATCCTGGGCCTCCACTGTGGGGTGTGTTTTAATCTGATAGTAAATTGCATTTGCAGGTGTGCATGTCTGGAGGCAATGAGGTAAAAATACAACCTGGCTTCACAAGTAAATTCCCAGAGCAGATGCCTGCCTGAAAGTGTTTCACCAGATGACCCTTCTCAAAATAAGCGAAGAAACATTTTCGATGTAAGGCACTGTCACCAACTGATGGCTGAAGTGAAAGGGTATACAAAATATCTGCACTGCTTCACCCCTCAACTACACTTCAATACGTAACAGCTGCTGTTAACCTTCCATGTTTTTGTCTTACATCTGTGCCATCAGCTATTTATTCTGGCCCCATCTTCTTCAAGTGAACATGTCAGGGAAAACATATGAAGTGAACATTTTCACTTAATAAAAATGGTCAAGTGTGGGGCCGGCCGAGTGGCTCAGTTGGTTAAGAACTCGCTCAAGAGTTTGAGCTCTGAGCAACAGCGGTTTGATTCCCAACCCGAGCTGAGCTAC
>NW_017731408.1:3149459-3154544 GCF_001890085.2 Hipposideros armiger | reverse complement strand
AACAACAGGGGTGACTAATAATGAAATACAACTCAATGAGATTGTTTGGGCAACTGAAACCCATGGTTCCAAAGAATGGCTCCCAGATCAGCAGCAGCAGCATTTTGTTCGAAATAAATATTCTTGGGCCCCATCCAGACCTACTAAATCAGAAACTCTGGGAGCAGTGCCCAGCAATCTGGGTTTAAGAAGCCCTCCAGGTGGCTCTGATGCCTGCTAAGGTTTGGGGGCCACTGATTTAAGCCTCCAAGCTGTTCTGTCAGCAGTGACCTTTACTGGAGATCTGGCTTTTAAACTCCAGCACGCCCCCCTTTTCTCCAGGCTTACTCGGGAAAGCCCGACTGTCACAGTTCTCGCTCAATCCATCCTGGCCAGAGTCTCTCAGGTGCTCAAGGCTACAGTGATATTTTTAGGCTATTGTATTCTGGCGATGGAGTTGGCAGATGCTAGGCAAGCCTTTGGTATCCAACTCCCTGACCTCTGACTCTTCTCCCGTTCACCAAGGAGGAGCATAGAGAACAAGAGGGAGCAGTGACTTGGGGTTTCCCAAGGGAAGGTCAGGGTGGGTAGGGTCTACAGCAGTGGTTGGCAACCTTGGCTGCAGACTGGAGTCACCTGGAGAGCTGTAAAAATACTGAGGTCTGGGTTCACCTTCAGATATTTTGATCTAATGGTTTGGGGTGTGGTCTGGGCATCAGGAGTGTCAAAAGGTCCCCAGATCATTCTAATGTGCAGCCAAGGCTGAGCACCCCTCGAGGACATCTTGCTTTGGTTTTATCTCGTCTTTCTAATACTCTGGCTCTTTGCTGTATGTAGAAGTGGCGGGAGGGTAGAAAAAGTGGGCAGATTTCTTGGGTTTGGTTTCTTGAGCACCCTGAAATTCATATACTCCAGTTACTCCACAGAGCAGGCCAGAGTTTGAACACCTGACACCTGACTTGTGTTTCCTTTCATTTCACCATCTGAATTATAAGATCATTTAAGTAATCTGTATACAAAGACTACATAAATGAAAGAATGGAGCGTCTGATTGAGATCCAGCACACTTCATGACATCCTGAGTTGAATAACATCCTCTCGTCATTATTTTATTTTACATTATAATATCAATGTGGCTGTTTTTCAGTTGGTACCTAATACTTTTTTTTTTAACTGTAAAAACTAGAGCTTGGTTGCATATTTGTTCTATTTTCAAAAAAAAAATAAAAAGAGAAGTTAGCTAGTTTGCTTCACCAAAAAAAGCAGAGTCATTTCCATGTAGTGACGATGCTTGGAGTGGTGATGAAAGTGACAGCATGCCCACTCTGCTGATGGAGCTGCGAGGCTCTCTTCAAGCCTTTCCTCCATTTTCCCACTTACAAGGATTCCCTTAGGGTCCTTGCCAGATGTGTGAAATACGACTCCCAGATGTGCTTGCATGGATATTGTCAATAATCATTTGTAAGTGATTCTGTCCATGGTGCAACTTATTATGTGGTAATTTTAGGATTAAAAGTAAGTGAAGCATTGAGGCTTAGTTTCATCATTCACATGACCACTCCCATTATCTCTTAATAATGTTCCATTATCTGAGGAGAGAAAGAGAAACGGTGGGATGGAGAATTCCTGGAAGAGTTGCATTGGGGTTTACTTGAGATAACCGTGATTGGACCACTTGAAAGGAAGAGAGAGCTTCGGTGAGCCTGCCGCCTTGAGCCGTCACGCCCAGTGATTCCATGGGCAGGTCACACACAGGGTTCACAGCCACACCAGGCCAACCTTCACACATCCCTTCTGCTCTTAACATTCTATCCTTGTTCTTTCTTCTTGTCTTCTGTACTTTGCTTGCAGATGCCTCTCTCTTCACTCTCACATGTGGTCCTCTACATCTTTATCTTCTGCAGCTTCTTTGGTTTTTACCCACAGCCTCCTCCCTTTTACCCTGAAACATGTCCAAATTTAGATAAGAAGATACAATAATAAAATGAAGAANGGGCTCCAGGCTCCAGGGGCTCTTGCCACAAGTGAATGACAAGTTCTCTTTTTTTCTACTTAGTAAACTCCTACAGAGCCTTAAAGGCTCAGACTGAATGTCACCTCCTCCTTGATGTCTCCCTTCACTGCCCCTTGCCTGCAGCTCTGCCTTTATCCCCTGTTAGACCCCCACAGATGTAAACATAGGTAAACTCAGCTCAGCACTTTGAATCATAATCGTGTCTATGTCCATGTCTTCCACCAGGCTGTGAGCACCTCCTGGGAAAATCCTTTTTTGTTTATCTTTGACTTCCCAAAACCTTGTAAGGGGTCAGCATAAATTAGGACTCAGGAATTGTTAATAAGTACTAAAAATCACCCTAGGATGGATATGAGGTTGATCACTAAACGCAGAATAGCTCCTGAAAACAGGTAGTGTAAGAATGTCAGAAGTCAAAGATGAAAAGCTGCATTTCAGGACAGCACAGGGATTAGGTGGATAATTCAACACACTCACTGAGCCTTCCCTGGATTTCCCATTTCTGAAAACGCAAACATGTCTGCTTGCAAAAAGCTGTATAATCAGAGCTTATTACTTTGACACTAGGGGAAAGGCTATTCTAAATTAAAGACTGAATATATGTATTTAATTTAATTAGTATGCATCTGTTTGAGTTGCTGATGCCTTAGACTTCAGGATATGAGTTAGTTTATAGATGTCACACTTGTATTTCCTTGAATTCTTCAAAAAATATCTGGGAGATGTGTGGTAGAAGAATCCAATCTACTGAATAGCCCAACTCTCTCCCTTGGAAGTATATTCTGGGATATAGTTCAAAGCAAGCCTTTATTAACCACAAACAGGCAACATTATCTAATACTTGCAGCTACCTGAGACCAGCATCATTACCTGTGAGTCAGCATCTTTCTCTCTATGTAGATTGAGAGCCTGACACAGAATTGATTACTATCCCAAGTGAATAATCCACTTAGAAGTCACCAGGAGAGAAATGAGAAAGCAGTTTTTCTGGGATTTTCACCAAACAGATGAGGATAGTTAAAGAAAAGCCCTGTGTCTAGGTATCTCGGCCAGCGTAGGATGTTAAGAAAGTTCAAACTCAAGGTGACCTTCTTCCCCTGAAGAGAGGGGAGGCATTCCCACCGCATTCCTTCCCCTGGGCCCTGTCAGTGTCAGCTTAACACCATCAGAAAACTAAAAGCAACTTCCCAGATGCCAAAAGCATGGGATTTATTAGCTGCTACAAGCAGAATGGTTTGTGGAAAGGAGCGCTAAAGGGCATAAGGCAGAAACAAGGTGGTTATCCAATAAGTGATAAGCAGATAAAAGAATATCTTGAGAAGTTGATAAAGAAAAGAAGAAAATAATAGATGCAGAAATGAAGTGGTACTTCCTGATACTGTTCTCCATTCAATGAATGTGTCTGCCACCTGCTATTTCCTGGGACAGCCCCAATTAAATAGTGATAATGATGATAAGGAACATATACAGTACTCATTATGCATGCCAGATACTTGTCTAAACACTTTCCATATACTAACTCATTTAATTCTCATAACAGCCTTATACAGCGGATACTATTATTTCTGTTTTACAAATGAGAAAACTGAGGCACAAAGATGTTAAGTGATTTGCTCAAAGTCACACAGCTAAGTAACAGATTCAGCTTCAGGAGTCCACACTCTAACCATATACTGTATTACCTCTGGGTTTTCAGGTTATGTGTCTAGTTTCAGGTTTTGAAAAATATGTCTCTGGTGCCTTCCCAACTGTAGATAAGCCTGTAAGCTCCTGGCTGGGCTCTAAGGTTACTTACCACATGTGAATAAAGGAGCTGTATTTGTTTGGTTTGGAGACTGGCTGACAGAAAAAAAGAATGGCAAGAGGTGGGTTACACTTTGGCCTGCAGAGGGGGAAGGAGGTGGCTCAAAGGTGCAGTGTGAGTAAAACAGAACCTGGGGATTAGCATAGTTAAAACCATAAGCAGAAAAACACAATGTTGTCGGCGCTGGGTATGAGGGAGGCTTCAGGGTGTGGGAACCAGGGAGAGAAAGCAGAGCCTTTCTGTGGGAGAGCCCTGTTGAGAATTGACCCAAGAACCAAACACAAAACAAGCAAAGAGGGATTTATTGAGGCTTCAAGTCCCTGTGTTGACCCAGGAACCCAGAAGAGGGTGAGACCTTGACTGGGATGGGCTCAATTCTGTAAAGAAACAATGCAACCTGCAATATGCCTACCTGTGTATAGTTTGCACCACCCTCAAATGTTGGCAAAGATGTGGAGAAACAGGAACTGTGCGCTGCTGGTGGGAGGGGAGATCTGTGCAACGACCTAGTCTATCCTGCAGCTTAACCCATCTATTAGGCTTCTACTTTTAGTTATCATACTTCTCATTTCTAGAAAACCTTTTTCCTTATTTCTAGAAAATCTTTCATGTATATGATATATATATATATATATATATATGTGTGTGTGTATATATATATATATATACATAATATATAGTGTCTTGATTTTATTATTTTCTTATGTTATTTCTTCTTTTATGTCTTTATTTTAAACATATTATTATCTATTTGATAAGTTTTATCTGAAGTTTTTGTAGACCTAACCTTGTTGCATACTGAAAGTGTTCACTGCCATTCATGATGGAAATCTTGGGGACACTGAGGGCAGGACCTGACACATGAAGGATGACTCACCCTATTTAACAGAACCCCAAATTTCATGATCTCATCACCAACATACTGTAAATGCTTAACCAATGCAACTCCCATCCTGTCACCACAAAATAGCGTTTAGAAGAAACTCAGACAGGGATGTGCTGGGATTGAGGAGAGCCGGTGCTTGGACCACTGACTTAAACCCCAGCAGGCCCCCTGGGTCAGCCTCCAAGAGTCACCTGTAAAAAGTGCAAGCCAGCTAACCGGAGTTATTAGTGGAGCCAAGTTGGTAACCAGAAGCAAGCAATCAAAGAGATCCAACTGGTTACCAAAAAGAAAAAAGTAGACAAAACCATATTCAAAATCAGAGGAGGGACCAGGGTCCACAGTGTCAGGATGATGGTGAGATCAGCCTGGGGTAATGCACCTCACTTTGATTTTGAACTTGGA
>NW_017731408.1:3144406-3147631 GCF_001890085.2 Hipposideros armiger | reverse complement strand
CTCTTTATCTGCCCTTCACTCCTAAATAATAGCTTTGCTGGGTAGAGTAGCCTTGTTTGTAACTCCTTGCTTTTCATTTACTTTGAACATTTTGTGTCAACCGCTCTGGCCTGCAAAGTTTCTGTTGGAAAATCAGCTAACAGTCTTATGAGGAGCTAACAGTCTTATGATTTAACATTTATGTTAAATCAACACTCTGTGTCACAGTGAACTGGAAGACCAAACACAGTATGTAAAGTTTATCACTGGATACATGTAGAATAGATTTAAAAATAATTGAAAACATAACATGCTAGCTTTGTCTCCATGGCAATCTCAATTTTGTGTGTGTTCCCACAGATTTTCCTGAAACAGAACAATCAGCAGATATACCCCAGGAAGTGGAAAGTACAGCTGAAGATACTACTATTATAAATACAATTACTACAGTGACCTTAGAAACGTTATTTGAAAATATGAATTCTACCCTCTTTGAGGAAGAGGATAAGCAGCTAGAGTTTATATTAATGGTATTGATCCCACTGATTCTATTGGCCCTCCTACTCTTATCAGTGGTACTCATTGTAATAAAGTATAAAAGAAAAAAAGCTAAACAAGGTAAATATTTTGTGTGTTGCCAATTCCAGACAATTGCTCCATGTGTTAATGAACAATCAATAAAACAAAATACCTTTTTGCTTCTACACAGTGCCTTCTAGCCAAGGATCTCAGAGTGCTTTACAGACATGTGAGTATTATCCTAACACCTGCCTGGAGGTGGGGACGGGGTAAGAGAAGGAACTGAGAGGATTTAACGTTAGGCAAAAAAGGGCTACATAAGATAGGAAGTCAGGAATGACATATTTCCATGAAGTTTTCCAGAGTTTAAAAATGCTATATTCCTTTCTTTTTAAAAAGAGAATGTTTCAGCCTAAATTGAAATTTAATATACATAGCTGCCAGCTCTGTACCCCATCCAGATGAGAGCCCTGTAGAATCTTGTCCAATACGTCAATGAAACATGTCCTTACTGTTGGAGGGAAGGGTAAGGCTGGTGAAGCAGGGGGCCGACTGAGGTTAGGGTTGGGACGGCCGGAGACCTTGGGGTCATCCCACAAGAAGTGGATTCTTCCATCTGTCTTTGTGTCACAGATATTGTTTTCTCCCCCATGCCACATCCCAATTTGATCTTGAAAAGGCCTGGGTGAAGCATTGTTCCTATTTCCATTAAAGCTATGCAAACTTGTATAAGCAAATTCCTAATTGGCTAAAGATTACTATCATCAATCTGAAACCAATCTCGTAGAAAATTCCCTAGGTCAGAGATTCACTCTGAGAGTATTCAGTTCCAATGCTAGGGCTATCAAATACTAGGTTTTATGGTAGTTCTAGGTCCCAAACAGACTTGGGCTTGTGCTGGTAAAATGACTCCAATTAGATTTTTAAGTTGAAGCCTTCAGTCATTCCAAAAATCACTCAAAGGATGAGAATTTCTCTAATAAGGTATATATTCATATGTGTATACAGAACTCACTCTTGTGTTCCTTCCATCCCTTAACAGGGCACCCCTGAGACCATAGCCTTAGCCCGCAGGCCTTGCTCATTGTCCTTGTGCTGGGGGAGCCTTAAAGCTCTCAGCAGGAACTGTAAATGGACGTTTTCCTTCATGCCCTCAGGTACAGCAAATGGGAGATGGAGAAGAAGCACTGAAGTGCATTACCTTTCATGACAGCAGTTGATCTATTAGAGTCCAAGCATGTAGGAAATACACACGTTTNTAAAGGTTAGCCTGAAATAGTAGCAGCAGCTACAGCACTAGTAGAAGTAAGCAAAAGAAAGAAAAGGGAGGTCTGGGAATTTGAGAAAGGTCCATCGGCACTGACCTCAAGGAAAAGGGTCACCCATGGCACTTGTGTGTGTGTCACCCCCCTCCTACCCCACCCTCCTGTGTCCACTGGCCTGGGTTTTCAGTTCTGCACACAGGATGGCGTTAGTGAGGACTTCGTTCTTGTGGACAAATATCTTTTCCTGAGCTAGGATGCTGCATGATCTATCAAAGCTTTTAATATAAGAGCAAATACATAATTGACTTACGGTATTTCAAAGACATAGATATAGAACCAAGTCACTCCACCCAGAAGGCAGAGATCAGTAAATGGTAGATTTTTTTTTTCTTTTCTCATCTTGTTTTTGGTACATACACGTGAGGAATACCAGTTATACTCTGCAGTCTGTAACTGATTTTGATGATTTGGGGTGACATTTACCAATGTGGTTATCAAGTGGATTCCCTGGTCTTGGGGAAAACTGAAATGTTTATATATGTATAACCAAAGTAATTAGACTGTGATCACACATTTTTATAAATCAGATCAGAGGGCTCCATTGTCATACAGTCATGCATATAGATAAGGTGTTGAATTGGCTCTGCCGTGGCTAATTTGGTCATTGTATGGAGCGGTGACCTAACCTGTATCAGGGCAGGTTCAAAGCAGCTGACTTCTCCGCTTACACAGCACCTTTCGCCTTAAAAGGAACTTTCACCTAAATGATCTCATTTGATAAGTTTTCTATAGCCTACACGAATATGCTGTTTTCCTCAGTGTGCCCCATCTGAATGCTAGGCATCATTACACCATGATAGGATGAAAACCTTCAGCTTACCTTACCAGGATCACTAGATAGACCAGTAAGGAAAGTTTTCTCAAATAATAGTCCTTTCCTTTCTTGCAATGAGCCACAGGATGGTTTTCCAACACAATCTGAAGTTCAAACAGAATAAACTTGCTTATAGCTTATAAATAAAGTTCTAAAGATGCGTTTTACTAAATAAATTTAAATATTAGTGCAGTGTCCTTAGCCTAAATTCCCCTTGAGAATGTCACTTTACAAATGAAATACACAATGCATTTTTATTGAGAAGCCAGGAGGATTTCTGTCCGATTATCTCAGAGGCAGTTCTCTGCAGTCCGTGAGACCTGACACTGAAATCTAGGCAGTCACCCCAATTTCAAAGAATTCTTTTCCATTGGTAAGCAACCTTTTGTTAAAAATTAGGGCACAGTGCATTCCTTTGTACCTAAAAGTGTTATGTGGCAAGTGCTTACCTTTCAGCAAATGTGAATTTTGATTTATTCAGACATGTTATTAAAATATCATGATACCCTGTAGGAGGTGTCCTGGAATATCATGCCTGACAGGGCAAAGCTTCTCAATGCCTTTGCTTAAACGTGTCTAAACTATCTG
>NW_017731408.1:3134699-3140111 GCF_001890085.2 Hipposideros armiger | reverse complement strand
CTGCTTAACACTTGAATATCTCTTCAGAAAAACTGAACGCTAAAAGGTTAACAATTACTGTTCACTGAAGTCCACCCACCCATATTTAACATTATAATGCAAAGCAATAAAAGGGGAATATTTAAATTAACAAAATTTGATTTAAATACATTTTTCCCCCCAGGAAAAATAAAACTGTCATACTGGGTCAATATTTTGCTTGGAAAATTCCCAAAGACTGTTTTGTGGGAGGGCATGGATAATGTCCCCTCCCGGTTAGGAAGAAACACATTGTTTCTTTCCCCACACAAATAAAGCCTGCTATATTCTTCTACATCAGGAAATAAGTTTTCAAATTTGACAAGTGGGGAGGACTTGGCCAACATTTTTTTAGGAAGAACACTTCATCCGATTGGAAATTACCTTTTTTCTTTGAGTCTGTCCTTTTCATGTCCAGGAAAAGAGAAGGACTGTGTAGTAACTTGTTCTATTGTCATTCTTCCTACACCTCCTGGCATTAAATTTGCAGTTGTTATTATTTAACATTTAGTAAGTGTCTTGGTGGGCTGTGTCTCTCTGAAAGAACTGCAGGGGAAACAGCTGGCAGTAAGCCATCACTTTATAAACAGGCTGTGGCTATATGACACCTGGCCCTGCTCAGTAAATCTCCAGAAAGGGACTCTCTCACTTGCTCACTGTTCGGCATGGAAACAAGATAAACAAGCCACCCTCCTGCTGGGCTCCTGTTCCCCCCACCTCCACCCCATCCTTCCACCCCAGCAGTCCCACTGTCAAGTGCACAGAGTATCTGGGAGCAGCGCATTGTCAGGCTAAGTGGGTGTAATGTAGGAACTGAAAGAGGAGGACAAAGTGGGTTAGGAGGATATGAAATGGAAGGACTGTGGGAGGGAAAATGGATGCGAGTGCGGGTGGGGGGCTGTGTTGAGAGCTGCATTTGCCTCCTGGTTGCAAAGGAGTAGGTGGCTATTAATAAAGAGATATAGGCCAGGTGGAGTGGAGCGGGCAGCGCCTGATTGCTGAGGACGAGTAATTGGTCTCCCTCCTGGTTTAATGCTCTGTTCTGGCGCGCTCTCCCAGATGTTTTTCTGTTGCCATGGAGGCTGGGGCAGGGGTAATGGTCCTGGAGCAGGGGAGATGAGGCCACGGAAGGCTTTTTGCTCTGTTTGAATACTGATTATAGGAGCTTCACATTTGGTGCATCTGGACCACTTTTGTAATGGGGTTTTCAACTTTTCCATCATCTGCATGCAGGGGTAGCTTTTGCTGACTGTGAAGCCTGCAGGCACTCAGATTATAAAGCTAAATCCATGCCCTGAACAGTATGGCTGTGGGGCTACTTGCTTCCAGAAAAAATAGCGGGGAAGAGGGTGTGTGGGGTTATAGGGGGGTGGTGTCATTAGCAGGAAAAGAGAGAGAGGGAGGAGGAGGGAGTGAAAAAAATGGGGATTTTTATGGGTCACCTGTAAGGGAGGGTCAATTGTACAGGAGCTTTATTTATAGTAAAATACCTTAAGGAAATAGCATGTACATTTTAGATGATAAAAATATGTATATAAGGCACATGCTCCCCTTTCCCCAAAGTTTCTGAGGAGTCAGGCATCTTCAGGAAGCTTTGGATCCCCATGGGGGTGGGCAGGAAGACATAGCTTAGAGCCCCTCGAAGGTAAGCAGTGATGGCATGAAACTTCCATCTGTGCCCAGCTTTCCTGGATTAGCAATGCCATTCAAGCTTGCCAAGCCACAGGCAATTACAGTGGCTCCCGGCGGCTGCCAGCTCATTTCCAGGTGCCTGCTAGTTAGTTTCTCTCACTGGGGACCAGCAGGCCAGAGAAAAGGAGGCCTCTGATTGCCAAGGAGCAGAAACATCAAGCTGTTTGGTGGACCTCTACAAAGTGGTTTGTTTCTTCATGGTTTTCATGTCATAAATGGTGCAGCGGGCCTATGCTGTGCACTTGCTTGACATCATTGCCTCATTTCTCTGGGTGCATTGAGCCCCCTGCCAAACAAAACAGATCTTGAGCTGGGGCATTGGGCTCTGATTCTTGCCTCGTGTTCACTGAGAGTCCGATCTGCACTAGAGCCATTTTGCAAACTGTTACCTGACTGTCACCTTAACCAACGGTAGCAATAAGCAGGCTTGTTGGACATGTCATTGTTATGATGATAACGCTGAGTTCAGCATACTGGCCATGAATTTAACCCCACTGCTGGACCATCCAGATTAAGATCTATTCATTTATTCAGTAAATATTTACCGCATGTTTACCAGGCACTGTGCTGGATAGATGGGAGGTGACGGGTGCCAGGACAAACAAGACAGACATGATCCCTTGCCCTTTTGCAGCTGTGGTCTGCTGGGAGCGACAGAAGAAAAAGAATTGGACAGATGAATTGATCAGTGACAAATTGTGGCAAATGCTACGAAGGAAGCAAGCAAGGTGTTGAGCTGGGGAACGACAGGAAAGAAGGGCCCCACTTCAGATAGAGGAGGTGGGGGAGGCCTCCCTGAGAGAAGAGTGTAAGCTGAGAAGAGAGGGTGTGACGGATCCAGCCATGCAAAGAACAGGTGCAAGGAGAGTTCTAAGGGGAGCCCTGGATGGAGTACCCCACTTCCTACTCTGGGACAAAAGGACAGTCACGGTGTTTGGCTTGGTATGTCAGAAGGAGATGAAACAGCAATGTTTTAAACTGGGACATTTGGGGGCAGGGGCCAAGGAGCAAGCCCTCTTGTGTGACCCTTTCTCTTCCCCTTACCACTGCTCTTCTCTTGGTGTGGAGAAAACAAACGACGAGGGATAAACACCTGATCTGAAACGAAGGCTCTCAGGGCACCATCATACCTAAAATAAAACAGCCATACACGGATTGGGACCTCATTTCAATATGGCAGTCAGCACTTGTTGGACTTAGAGGTTAATTATTGCTCCTTTAAACAAGCAATTTACTTGAAGCTATTTCGTTCTTTTTGTAGAACAGAGTTCAGCTGTTGTTGAAGTAAAAAATTGTTACAGACAAAGCTAACATGGCCTTTACATTTCTTCTCTTTCAGATGAACTGGGAAGCGACAACTTGAAAGTGTAAGTCTTCCTCACTCCTTCCAGTCCAGCTCAGCATGGGACAGGACCTTTGGGAGAGGAGCAGATTAGAGGGCCATCTGCCTTTTCAAGAGTTTTTGTTCTGACACCCTTTGCAGGGGACTTCTTGCTTCCTGGGTCACAGGAGACAGCCCCTAGCAGCCTACTGATGGATGTCCTAGTCCCCAAACCTCATTCCAGGGGGGTCTGGGCTGAGGACAGAGCCCTCTGTTCAGAAAAGAATCTTTTTCTGACTGCTAACCAATTTCAAATGCGTAGTAGTTAAATATTCTGTCCCTGGGTGTATTTCAAGGACATCAGTCCATTTATTTGGATTAAAATTTTTATCACCAGAGGAGACACTTTCACTGCTGTTAAGAGAGGGGAACCCTGATAGAAGAGGAATGGAGAGGAGCGAAAAGAAGTCGGGGGTGGGGGAGCTGGTAGAGAGAAAGGAAGGAAGGGAAGGAGGAAATAGAAGATTCACCCCAGAAGAACGTTCAAGGGCAATGCCACCTCCTTCTTCTCACTACTCCTCCACAGCAATCTTACTCCTTACTTAGCTGGGTTCCTCTATAGGGTGAAACGCCCACTCGCCTGGCCTGCCCTTTTAACCAGGGGCTCCCCACCCTCCCCCGGCACTGTGTGCTCTAAGCCTCTCAGCCCTGGCAGGTGAATGGTAGTGGATTTCATTCAAAAGCAATGCTCCATTTCTCCAAGACAGAAAAGCCTGGGAATTGAAGGCAGAGGTCATGCAAGTAGCCTCTTGACCTGGGGCAATGATCAAAAACCCCAAAGAAAGGGAAGTGAAATTAAGCAAGGCGACAATGCTAAATGTGGCAACTCCCTAGGGGAACCTCACCAGTGGAAGGCTTGCAGGCTTCACTTTGAACCTTTAAGGGAGCTGAACCTCCTGGGTTCCCTCTCAGGCCCTGTGCTGGGCTGTGTGCCCTCACCCTCCATTTTTGGATCAGAGATCGATGAATGTTTGTTTTACTTTTAGCCTTTCTTCCTCTTAGAGTTTGGTTCACTTGAATAGGGCACATGCTCAATCTACACTGGAGTGTAAGACACTGCATCACGTTTATCATCATACTCATAGTCCACATTGAAGGCTCTCACCAAATGAAATTCAGCACACTACTTTTTTTTTTCTTTCAACAAGCTTTTTGCTCTCTTTCTAGCCCTATTTTTGAGGAAGACACACCCTCTGTTATGGAAATAGAAATGGAAGAGCTTGATAAATGGATGAACAGCATGAATAGAAATGGTATGTGGTAACCTTGTTTTTTCTGCCCTCTCTAGTAAGAGAAGGCTGCAACAGCTTTATTAATATCCCATAATTCTTGGAGTGTGACAGTGGGAGCTCAATCCACATTAGATCTGGTACATGCAGAATAATACACTTGGGTCTGACCATCCTTAAATATTTGGTTTAATTGTTGCATCATTGCTACTTGTTTTTATTTTTGTACAGGTTTTTCAAAAGGTTTTTTTTCAAGAAGAAAGTGGTCTGTTTTTTCAAGTAAGGGAATCTCTGAGTCCAAATTATTGGGTCGTCGGAAAAGTCATGACGCGTGTTTGCAACAGATGACACTAGTTCACTTTTGGAAGTACTAGAGTCATTTGCATCTATGTCATTGCTATGTCATTTGACAGCTGACAGTTCTAGCTTCATTCTAAAAAAATAATTGAGCGACTTGGTTGAGTTTTGGAGATTTTACAACAAGTTGAAGATGGAAGACCAAACTGTGTATTTTTGCCATATTTTGCTGTTTTACTTCCATAAAGGGAAGAACGCATCAAGCTTGTGAAAAGTTGCATCAAGTTTACGGTGACAATGCTCTACAAGAATGCCAACAATGGTTCACGAAATTCCATGCCGGTGATTTTTTATCTCAATGACGCTCCTCGGTCAGGGAGGCCCACCGAGGTTGATAACGACAAAATAAAGGCATTGATTGAGTCAAACGCATGTTACACGACATGAGAGATTGCAGAAACATTGAACATACATCATTCAAGCATTCACAACCAGCTGAAGAAACTGGGATACATAAGCAAACTCGATATTTGGGTTCCACATGAACTCAAAGAAGTTCATTTGACGGCGTATAAACATCTGCGATATGCTCATTAAATGTGAGGAAACTGACCCTTTTTTGAAGCGACTGATAACTGGTGATGAGAAGAGGATTGTTTACAACAATGTGGTGTGCAAACGATCATGGTCCTGACGTGATGATTTGCCTCAAACAACATCGAAAGCAGACATTCATCAGAGGAAGGTTATGCTCTCAGTGTGGTGGGATTTTAAAGGTGTCGTGTTTTTCAAGCT
>NW_017731408.1:3131708-3134139 GCF_001890085.2 Hipposideros armiger | reverse complement strand
TGGTCTTACCTAATAGGGCCATGAGGTTAGGGGGAGTTTGGGGGTATCCAATCAAATGGTCATGTTCTTAGGCTCTAAATCCAGAAAGGAATTTTTCATTGAACGTTGTTGTGAGAATTTCAAAGCTCAAAAGCCACAAAAGTGAGAACCAGCCTCACTCTCAGACATGGCTCATTCATCCATCCTATATTGTCGCCATACTTGAAGTATTTGCTATCCCCGGAGCACAATTTGCACATTCATGATGCCTCCATGCCTGGCGGACCCTGTCTCTTATGTAAGGGATTTCCTTCTTGTCTGCTTAGTCAACTGCAATCCCACCCTTCCAGGCTCAGTTCTAAAGCGTTTATGAAGCCTTGAAGAATCACTTTCCAGGCAAAATTAATCATCACCCCTTCTGAGCTCTCATAGACTGTGGTCACACTTACTGTGCACAGTATTTACATTGGCATACGCTGATGAATTCCCTTTTTGTGGTCTCTCTTGCTTGCTAGGTTATATTCTCTTTAAGGTCCAAGAAAACCAAGAGCTTGTCTTATTTATCTTGTTTAACTGTGTGGCATGGAGGTTGAGAGCACAGACTCTGGAACCATACTGCCTAGGTGGCGTTTTCATTTCCTAGTTCTGTGATCTCTCTGTCAGTTTCTTCAGCTGTAAAATGGGCAAATTCAAAACCTGTCTCGTAGAGTTGTTGTGAGGATTAAATGAATTCGTCAATGAAAATCACTTAGAAAAAACAGCACCTGGTGCATTGTATTAGCTTATTATTATTATCCCTTTTACCTAACATAGTGCCTAACCCAATACACAGATTAGTTGCTTTATAAATATTTGTTGAATGAATGAGTTAATGACACAATATTACAACTTTTTTTTAAAGAACACCTATTCTCATGGATTAAAAACAAATTTGCACATGGTCCTTAATATATATTGGCATATTCTTTTAGTTTAAATATACCTAACTTTAAGAAACCACAACATAGAACACTAGGAATTTCAAAGCAATTGCTTATCACACACGTTTTTGATAAAGAGAGGAGCTTTATTTGAATATTTTCTTTTACTAGCCACTCCTCTAATATAGATACAGGTGGTTAACTGCTTAACACTTGAATATCTCTTCAGAATAACTGAACGCTAAAAGGTTAACAATTACTGTTCACTGAAGTCCACCCACCCATATTTAACATTATAATGCAAATCAATAAAAGGGGAATATTTAAATTAACAAAATTTGATTTAAATACATTTTTCCCCCCAGGAAAAATAAAACTGTCATACTGGGTCAATATTTTGCTTGGAAAATTCCCAAAGACTGTTTTGTGGGAGGGCATGGATAATGTCCCCTCCCGGTTAGGAAGAAACACATTGTTTCTTTCCCCACACAAATAAAGCCTGCTATATTCTTCTACATCAGGAAATAAGTTTTCAAATTTGACAAGTGGGGAGGACTTGGCCAACATTTTTTTAGGAAGAACACTTCATCCGATTGGAAATTACCTTTTTTCTTTGAGTCTGTCCTTTTCATGTCCAGGAAAAGAGAAGGACTGTGTAGTAACTTGTTCTATTGTCATTCTTCCTACACCTCCTGGCATTAAATTTGCAGTTGTTATTATTTAACATTTAGTAAGTGTCTTGGTGGGCTGTGTCTCTCTGAAAGAACTGCAGGGGAAACAGCTGGCAGTAAGCCATCACTTTATAAACAGGCTGTGGCTATATGACACCTGGCCCTGCTCAGTAAATCTCCAGAAAGGGACTCTCTCACTTGCTCACTGTTCGGCATGGAAACAAGATAAACAAGCCACCCTCCTGCTGGGCTCCTGTTCCCCCCACCTCCACCCCATCCTTCCACCCCAGCAGTCCCACTGTCAAGTGCACAGAGTATCTGGGAGCAGCGCATTGTCAGGCTAAGTGGGTGTAATGTAGGAACTGAAAGAGGAGGACAAAGTGGGTTAGGAGGATATGAAATGGAAGGACTGTGGGAGGGAAAATGGATGCGAGTGCGGGTGGGGGGCTGTGTTGAGAGCTGCATTTGCCTCCTGGTTGCAAAGGAGTAGGTGGCTATTAATAAAGAGATATAGGCCAGGTGGAGTGGAGCGGGCAGTGCCTGATTGCTGAGGACGAGTAATTGGTCTCCCTCCTGGTTTAATGCTCTGTTCTGGCGCGCTCTCCCAGATGTTTTTCTGTTGCCATGGAGGCTGGGGCAGGGGTAATGGTCCTGGAGCAGGGGAGATGAGGCCACGGAAGGCTTTTTGCTCTGTTTGAATACTGATTATAGGAGCTTCACATTTGGTGCATCTGGACCACTTTTGTAATGGGGTTTTCAACTTTTCCATCATCTGCATGCAGGGGTAGCTTTTGCTGACTGTGAAGCCTGCAGGCACTCAGATTATAAAGCTAAATCCATGCCCTGAACAGTATGGCTGTG
>NW_017731408.1:3088463-3126428 GCF_001890085.2 Hipposideros armiger | reverse complement strand
TCAAACAACATCGAAAGCAGACATTCATCAGAGGAAGGTTATGCTCTCAGTGTGGTGGGATTTTAAAGGTGTCGTGTTTTTCAAGCTCCTACCAAGGAACCAAACAATCAGTTCGAATGTGTACTGTCAGCAATTGGACAGTTTGAATGAATCCATCATCCAGAAACATCCGGAGCTTGTTAATTGTAAAGGAGTTGTGTTCCATCGCGACAATGCACAAGTTTGATCACCCGTCAAAAATTATTGGAGCTTGGATGGGATGTGTTGCCACACCCACCATACTCACCTGACCTTGTGCCATCAGATTTCCACTTGTTTCGCTCTCTTCAAAACTCCTTGCGTGGTATAACATTCAATTCAGATGAGTCTGTAAATCAGCACTTTGTTTAGTTTTTCGCAAATAAAGACAGGCCCTTCTATGAACGAGGAATTATGAAGCTCACTGAAAGATGGCAAAAGGCTATCGAACAAAACAGGCAATATTTCATTGATTGATCTTTGTTCTTTATATAAATAAATGACCTTGGAAAAACAGACAAAACACATCATGACTTTTTCAACAACCCAATATCTGGAAAAAGCATTTGGCATTACCTTATATTTAAAGACCTATGATTTTAATCTGTACATGTTTATAAAACTTTATCAAATATAACTGACATAGATCAGTGCTGTCTAGTACAATAGACACTAGCCACATGTGGCTATTTAAATTAAAATTTAAATAAATAAATAAATAAATAAAGTTTAAAATTTTGTTCCTCAGTCACTCTAGCCACAATTTGAGTGCTCAGTAGCCACTGTGGCTAGTGGCTATGATATTATAGAGCACAAATCTAGAACATTTTCATTACTGTAGAAAGATCTATTGAAGAGCACTAATAGAGATAGTAACATAAATATCCCCATATAACTTAATTTCCAAATGATAACTGGCAGTAATTATAGTATATGTTCTTAACTCTTGATTAAATCAATATTTGGACTTAAACATGATGACAACTGTTTTTTTCTTTTAAAAACTTCTTTAAAAATCAATAAATTATTTTGATGCTCAGATTAAATTAATAAAATCCACTATTTATATTATCATATCCTTTGTATTTTTAAAATTTATCTTAAAAAAAATACCCTGGGGTCTGTCAGATACAACAATCTACAATGGAGTTCTCAAATCCAAAGATTTGTTATTTAGAATTATTGTATCAGAGACTTACAAGAAGAGTTTTTAAAAAGATTAGAACCACTCAGCTAACCTATACAATTTCAAACAGTCCAATACTGAAGAAAGAATGGCTCTGGAAAGCATTTGAGGATAGGAGTGGGTCATTGAGATAATCCTTAAAGTAGGTTCATTTTGTTGTTTTTAGTTTATAAAAGTAATATACATACACAATAGAATTTGGAAAATTCAAAGTACAGTAGAAAGAAAAATAATTCCACCACCCGAAGACAACCTCTCAATATTTTGGTGTATTTCCTTTGGTTCCTAAGGCCATTAGTGCAAAATCATGATCCTATGACACTCCCTAAAACCGTAACACTGGAAAAACTCCTATCTATTTGACAACTAAAGCAGAGAGTTATTTTGATACACAAGTGATAGATCCAACAGTTTTTTGTTTGCCTTAAAAATAGTAGTGGTGTACTAGGAGAGAACTCTGATGACCTCCAGAAGGTTTGTTGCTCCCCACTTTGCCTGCTTCTTTTTGATCATGCATCCTGACTGAAATCATTCCGCAGGGACATCAGGACCTCAGGTGAAGCCATTTTATTCCCGCTAGAAACATGCAGATTCTAGCTTTTGGAGCCACCGCGGGGTTCTTCAGGGACTGAATAACCAAGCAGTGATGAATTGCGCCCTTTCCGAGAGGGCCAGAAGCACATTGAAGTCTTGTGTCTGTGCTATTAGTGCCTTTTCCATTTTAAGAGCTTTGCCACCATTAATCTTTTAGCTTCTGGAACGCCCTGGTGAGGCCATGTCTGCACAAATAACCGTACAGACCAAGCAAATGTGATGCTCAACTGTCTGAGTTTTGTGGATAGAAAATAGAATTTCAGTGACTAACAATGAGTCTGCTTTTATTCTGTCCTAGCCGACAGTGAATGTTTACCCACTTTAAAAGAAGAAAAAGAATCAAACCACAACCCAAGGTACTTCTAATTTCTACCGTAAATTATATGTATACGAGGGGAGGGAATTGGAGACCACAGTAGAGCACTTTTGCTCATCTCCCCTGTGCTTGTAAATTTTATGCGACAATTTACATGGGTGCGTATATGCGTAGTGTGGAGAAAAGGAAGTGTGAGTTACGGAAAATGGGAAACAAAGTAAATGTCATAGTGACTCTTTATTTTTAGAAATAAATTATTATTGACATTTTCTTGCCTTTCTAAAGAGACACTGTTAAATTGGCTTTTGTTTTAGTCATAAAAGTTTCTGATTATAACAAACTGGAGGTTTATCTTGCATGAGTGAATATTTGGTAAGGAAAATAGATGGCGGTGAGTCTCAACAGTCTCAAAGGAGGTAGCTGTAAACACGAGTAGATAAAATGAACATATGAAAAAAAGAAAAGAAAAGAAAGACAGAGAACCCTATCTGGATGGGGTTATTATATGAGAGAAATTAAAGGAGAATTTAAAACAAACAAAAAATCCCCATATTTCATTCTACCACTAGGTGGCTCTGCTTGATAGAAAATTTTCGTGCATGCGGCTTGGGTGTCTTAGCATTGCACAATCTCATTTAAATTATATTGTCTTTTGTGAGGATAGAAGTTAGCATGTTTGGGGTGTTTTGGATCAGAGAATTGGTCAATGCTCGCAGGACATAGGATCGACTATTCAACAAGTCAGGGACTTGCTCTGCAGAGCACCGTTATGATTTGGGAGGGCGCCGAATTGTTGACAGGGGTGACTTGAGATGACCAGTAAGCAGAGAACTTAACTGAGCCCATGACTGAGATATTACACTTCTGTCGGGAATAAGTAGAATAAAGTTACAGAGCAGGATTAATACCACCCACCTTCTCTTTCTCCATGTTAACCAGAGATCCTGTGCTAACCATCTTAAATGCTTCCAGAGTGCAGTCACTTGTCATTGGGCATCCCTGAGGCCAGAGCATTGCAGCAAAAGACTGGCTAATTATTAGACAGTGATTGGGGCAGTCAGATGTTCGTCTTCTGGATCCTTATTCTGCATCTTCCCCTAAACCTTACCTAAAAAGTCGCCAACCTACATCTGTTCCCACATCACATCGCCACAGTCTTATTGAGGCAAATCTCAGCTCTGATGCAAGAGTTTACATCTTATTGCAGGTTTCAATCACGTTTACCTCTCTAGGTGTTTGCATGCGAAAATGTATTGCTCGTTCAGAAACCATTCTATCTTATTTAAATGAAATACCAGATATTAACAAACAGATGAAAGAAAACACATGCTAGGGGTAGTATCACAAAGGACATTACAAAGGAATGTTTTCCCCACATTTTTACCTTACCTAAAAATGAGCCACTATGTATGTCTAGCATAGGTCTCAGGTCACTACCAAAACCCTATAAATGTCTTATTACTGATGGGCACTAGCAAATGATGTGAAACATCTGTGGTTTTTATATACCTGCCTCTTGTTCTTTGAAATTATTGACAACACAGAAGAAGTTAACTGCTACAGAATTATATACTGGTGAAAGCTTCTTAGAAATCATATTTTTTTTAATGTTGAGAGGTTGGTCTTAAAAATAAGTTCTAGCTCATTTCTGCCTATATGGCAAAAAGCCTTAACCTATTTGGACAGCTGCTTTATGCTAAATGATTGCTTTTAAAGAGAATATCTCCATTCCTCTGTTAGTCTTGAACTGCCTGGCTTTAATTCACAGGGCATCTGTCAGGCCTTCACCTCCTTCCTTCTCTATGAAATCAGCACCAGCGTTATATAGATCCAAGAGCGGCTAGTCCTAGGACTGGTGCCATGGACACTTCTCTGGTTCCTTCAAAGGGTATTGTGCTATCACAAAGCAAATTTAATTTTTATTCACTAAAAACTCAGAAACATCCAAAGTGCCTGGCAGAAAAAAAACTCTCAATAAGTATTGGTTGTTATTATTTTTATTGTTAAAAATGTTAATATTGATATACATAAACTCACTGCCTTTTGGGCTAATGCAGCTATGTCCTAAGGCCCAGGCACATCTCTATTGTTGGGTGTGGCATGATTTTTGCCTGTAGTTTCCCTGGGGACTTTTTGGACCTCGCCAATCCTGAGAAATCAGGAATTTGTTTGCTCTTCTAGGAATGATGTGGAGACTTTCAATTTCTCTGTGTTACCAGCATAGGCCCATTAATGTTGGCGATTTCAGAATAGTCCTCTTAGCAGTCTGGAGTTTTCAAAAAAGATATAATGTATAGTTTGGATTATTTTATAGTTTGGATACGCTTTCTTTTCTGTCATGATTTCATTTATAGTTCTTTCTCCTGCTGTCTTAACTGCATTGAGAATTGGTTAAATTTATACTTTTCTCGATCTGGTCACCATCCTACACTTAATGGACCTCATTGTGTGCAAGGAGTTCAACCTTCTCTCACTAAAGTCCATAATCTCAGACCTCTCAGAAATTTGAATACCTAATCCAAGACAGCAATAAGATTTGTTGTTTTTTTCTCCAAAAGCTTGTGAATCATTAAAGATACAAGCAGAGAGTGCATTGGTCCTTGGACTTAGAGGAGTTTTAAGACCTGACTTGAATTGTCCTTTGTTCCTGATATTAAGACAAGGCACTTGAACTCTCTGAGCTTCAGTTTCCTCATCATGAGAAATGGAAATAATGACACTTGTTCTTCTAGTTTCACAGGTTCATAAGAGAGGGGAAAAAAAAACCACTTGTCCATCGTAAAGCACCATGCAAATGAAACTAATTCTTTTAGGCTCTGGCAACAGTTCTCCCCACTCCTCTTAGTTGGCTTTTTTTTTTTAAGACTATATTTTAGAGCCGTTTTAGGTTCACAGCAAAATCGAGCGGAAAGTACAGAGATTTCCCACATACTTGCTGCCCCCACACCTGCAGAGCCTCCCCCACTAGTGGCATCCTCCACCGGAGTGGTACATTTGATGCAATCAATTAACCTACTTTGATACAGCATTACGCCCGAAGTTCCCCATTGGCTTTTACCCATGTGGTTTACCCTTCCTCTACCATTTCAGTAGTGTGCAGGTGACTAACGCTTCAGAAAGCATGTAACAGTCACCGAGCATTGAGCTTAGTGGCAGATACACTTCCCCATCCTCTTTCTAAATGAAGACTTCTAATATCCATTTACAGGGTTCAGCCCTTCTTAATGCTGGAAAGTCAGCCTGACCCAGAATCTCCATTATACATAAAGTCTGCTGTGCTTCTGGGAAAAAGGACTTGATCTGGCCACCATCCTACACTTAATGCACCATGCTGTGTGCAAAAAACTTCAACTTTCTCTGGTTAGGGTCCATAATCTCAGGTCTTTCAGAACTTTCTCCACATGACCCATTGGCCCGCTGTTATTTGTTACTTTGCCCTGTCCTCATTGAAGGGACATTTTCCTTGAGCTATGGAATCTAAAATTTTGCATAGGATTTAAATAAGGGCCAGAGACATACAAAATACTACGGGCACTTTATGTTATGGTTTTCCTGTTTTTAAGAAAACAATAGGGAAAGACAAAGGAATTGTGGGGGGAGGGGAGTTCTATACTCTTATTTCTCACATTAGCATTTTCCCCAATAATTCATACCTGTTATGTGCCAGGCATTGTATGAGATACTGGGAACAGTGTCAGGGGAATACTGAGTATCCAAGGGGTGGGGCAGGGTGGTGGGAGAGGCCTGCCCTAGAACTGAAGAGAATTTCATCACTGACATTGCTAAGCATTGCCAGTGTGGAGTGATAGCAAAAAAAGAACCCACTGAGTTGGTTTATTTATTTATTTTTTAATTCTCTGTAAAAAATGCACTCTCTTATTGTCTACCCCTTACAACACCTTCCCAAATGGCACTAGATTGTGGTAAAAACAAGAGAGATAGAGTCCTTTTTATCATGGCATTGACAGGCTAGGCAATCTCTTCCTTCTTCCTGAGGTCTTTCTAGTTGGACAATTTCCTGAAAGCGTGGTACTTCTGTCTCTGCAAGCTTAGGTGAACCAAAAAATGTAATCGCAAATATTAGCCAAGTACCATCTTCTCTCCCTTTATGCCTGTTGGCCACAGTGATGATTTTATATTGAATAACAGCACTGGGAAAGGTTCGGGGAAAATTTAGATGAAGCTCCCTCCAAGTGGATTTATAATTTTGAAAGTACAACAATAACAATAATAAGACATTTAAATAGCATTTTCTATATGCCCAATGCCTAGGTACTATTACCTCGGAAATTACATCAGGGAAGGTAGTAACAGCGTACCTGTTCTGGTTTTGTAATAACTCTATTGTTTATTCTATTGATTCATCCCTGAGCTCAGTGACATGATAAAAATGAATCACTTCAATATTTTTTTTGGAAAACCCAGGTTAGTTTCATGGAGCATTTTGTGAATTTCTTCCTGTTACTTCTCTTCTGTTTGTCTTCCTTTGGAGAAAATACTATTCTTGATGTAGTTTTTCAAAATGTATTTATTGAGCACCTCATATGTGCCCAGTGCTGCTTACATCATGCCAAGACACCAGTTAAAAATGAAATAATCTCTCTGAGTGAGCCTGGAACTCAGAGAGGTTAAGTGATTTATCCAAGTTCACACAACAAGTTTATGATAAAGGTCAATCTAGAGAAGAGTTTCTTTTAAAACTGCATTTTTTAAATTTTCTTTTAAAATTAGTTAAAATAAAAGAGTTATTCTCTAAATTAACAGACAAATTAGAGATTAAAAAAAAGAACACTTAGCAGCAAGAAAGCCAGCCACCATGAGGCCAATATATGAAAGTATTAGGTGGATGATGTGTTCATCGTTCAGTGCAATCACCGACAAGACTGCACCATTAATTGCAGGAAGACAGTAGTTTTGTGTGAACTGGTTTTTTTGTTTGTTTATAAATTTCTTTCCTCTTTTCCTCTCTAGTCCCTCAAAAGTCATTTATAAGTCAAGAAGTATCAAATATTAAGTGTATTAAGTGCCAACTGGTTTCCCTCAAATCTGAGCTAAGTATCATGAGGGAAGTAAAGTTTATAATCCTGCAGAATGATAACCTCCAGTAACCTTGTTACAATGCAGGTGTGTGGGGTGGGGGAGGGGTATAGGAAGATGAACTAAATTTAATAAGCAGCGTTGCTTGAATAGTGGCCCAGATTATGTCTACTCTATGGGCATGATCTACGTGTCTTGGACTAATTCTAGGCCTGACTCTGCTGTTAGCCAGATGTGTGACCTCTATAATTTCACTCGAGCCAGGCCTCTTTCAAGAAGAAGAAGGGATGGTATTATTGATGCAGAGAAAGGAGCATGATCTAATTGTTACGTGACTTTATGCTAAACTGAAATCTGCACTCCCCAAAAACCAAGTTAGAGAGCATCATAACACCAGAAAGGTTGAGGGTAGATTCATTGCCATCTTTAGAGACAGGGAACATTAGCTGTGGTCATAAAGAGGGATTGTTACAAGATAAACTGGTCAGGAGAACAAAGATGGTTTATCTCATCCTGACTGCAACAAAGGGGCAGTTATGAAACAAGGTGTTAGAGTTGCATCTGTCCTCATTTAACTGGCAGCATTCCAATTAAATGCTTTCTTAAAAATAATAAAATGATGCTTTTTAATCAGTTCAATTTGTTTTTCCAGTTTGGAGGCCTGTTACTCTACAGGCTTTTGGGAAAACTGCCCCACATTCTTAAAATATCTATATGAGACTCCGAGAAACATTACTCGCTAATGCTGCTGTCATAGATAAATTACTAAGACCGTATGAATTAACATCAAGGCAAGCAATAGAAGTTTGAAGCAAGATCACTTATTTTATCTGTTGCAGTTCTGTGGCGGTTCGCCAAGATATTTTTCACAGGGAACTGTAGAATTTGCCAGAGTTAAAAATGTCTGGGCTTATTTGATGATTTCACGGAGATGATAAATAGCCACAAAGAGAGCAGGAAACATATCTAACTAAATAAAGGAATGAGCAGGTGAGAGAGAATGCCTCCAGACTTAGGTGGTAGGCCAGGTCCCAGGTTCCTGACTGACTTACAGGCCTGAAGAGCAATGAACCACTGGTGAAAATTTGCATGTCCGAGTTACAACACTAGGAATGACCTGATGTCTCACAGCTGAAGCAACTTGTGCCCACATAGGGACTGTCCCTTATGGGGCAGGGCTTGTCAGGTTGCTCATTGTCTATAGAGCTGTAGCAGTACGCGCCCTGCATGCACTCCTGTGTTCTTTGCGGCTTTAAGTAAACGAGTTCTGGTAGGTGAACAATGTTACATGCCAAGCCTTCAAAAGACTTCTATAATGTTCTAAACAAACCATATTTAAGTACATTCTCCTCAGAAACTGAAAGTTGGTTTTGGAAGATGGTTTCTTAAGGCCTTTGGGTATTTGAAGCAATGTTCCAGCTCCTGTTTAACTGACAAATATTTGCTAGTGTAGAATCTTCAAAATGAGAACAGACACACATTTATGTGTCTGTATGTCAGGCCTGTAGCACAGTGCTTTACCTCCATTTTCTCATTGATTCTTTACAGCCCTAAAAAGGTACAAGGTATTATTATGTATATTTTGCAGATGAGATGAGAACAGAAAACTGAGGCTAAGAAAAGTTAACTTGACCAAGGTCACACAGCAAGGGAGTAGTAGCTGAGCTCTGATTCCAGCTCTGGCCATCTGACCCTGTGCTCTTATCGACTGTGCTAAAAAAGCCACTGTTAACACATACCAGCATTAACTACCATAAAAAAGCAGCACAAGATGTGAAATACCCAGGCATGAACTTAACCAAAAAATGCTTGGGGTAATATAGAAAGAAATTATTTAAATTTAAATAGAGAGACATAAAAAGATGCAAACAAATAAATAGAGAGAGACATACTGTGTTCCTGAATGAAAGACTCAACAGTGTAAATATTATCATTTTAAATTCAACCCAATCTCTTAAAGATCCCAGTGAACATTTCATCTGGAAGAATCACTGTGCCTACATAGCCAGGACAATACTAAAAGAAGGAAAAAGAAAAAAAAAGAGCAATTGTGAGATAGGGGGCAAGGAAGGGCCAGGATTCGCAGGGGACATGCTCCAATAATTAAAACTCTGTACAACCAGAGCCAAATAAGAATTATTAATGGAATAGAATTGGATAGTCAAAAACAGCCCCAAGTACATGCAAACCTTTAATGTATTATAAAAGTAGCAATTCCTAGCAAATGCATTATTTAGTGGGTAGTTTGGGGGACAACTGACAAACATTTGGGGGAGAAATTTAGAACTCTACCTCACACTTTAGATTAAAATAGGCCCCAGATAAATTTAAACATTAAAAATCCATAAAAATATAGGTAAATATTATTATAGCTTTAAGGTGGGGATTAGTTTGAAAGCGTGACACACAGAAACCATATCAAAAAACAACATACTTAATTACATTAAAAACTTAAATTTTCTGTACTTCAAAAAACCACAATAAAGTTAGAAGGAAAATGACATACTGGGGAAAAGTGTTTGCAATATATATATGATGAACAAAAATTTATTATTAATATACAAACCAATAAAAAAGATAATCATTCCATTTTAAATATGAGAAAGAATATTAATAAGCAATTCAGCAAAAGAAAAAATGAAAATCACTAATAGAGCTTTGAAAAAAATGACTATTCTTCCTAGTAATAAAAAAATAAAGAAAAGGTAAAGGTAAATACGATACTATTTTTACCTATTTTATTTACAAAAAAGTGAAAATAATTAAATCCAGTATTGGAGAGGATATGGGAACAAGGATATTTCCCTAACGGAAGGAGTTGGGAGAAGGTAAATTGTACAGAATTTCTAGGGAAGGTGGTAATTTGACAATGGGCTAGTCAAGCTTTAAAATTGCATACATTTTAACTTGGGAGTTACTCTTCTAGATATTTTTGCAAAGGTTAATAATTGGAAGTGCACAGCAATTTTATAACAAATAAAACCTAAAACTTGGAAATAGCCTCAATGTTTAACAACAAGGATACGGCTAAAAAAAAAATTTTTTTTTTGGCCTAGTGAGACAACGGTATGCTTTGTAGTCACTAAAAAGATATTGTACATTTATTAGCAAGAAACGATGTCTATAGAGTGAGAAAAGCAGATTACCACACATTATGCATAGTATGATCCCATTTTTGTACAAAAAATATATATATATATATATATATATATATATATATATATATATATATCACTATCACAGAAAAAGTTTGGAAGAATAAATACCAAAATGTTAACTATAGTGATGAGACTGTTAGCATTTTTGTTTTGCTTATTTGTATTTTCTGTTTTCAACAATGAATATGGATTGGTTTTATAATAATTGAAAAAAATCACTTCTACTATAACTGTTGGACACAGATCAGTACTGTGGACAAAAGACAGATTGTGCCCATTGCTATTAAGCTTTGTATTGTACTCTGCTTAGAGTAGCGGAAATTTCAAGGCAAGATCACAAAAGGAAAAGATGCAATTCAGAGACTGATGCTTTGCCGAGATGAACGCTGGATCTTAGAAATATTATCTTGCTACCACCCAATTTCCAAGAAATGACACCTCCTTGCCCATGGGAGTTGTTTAGGGTCATGTAAGTGAAGGAGGTTGTCACATCTATTCTTCAGATTAAAAAAAAGTCTTTATTTTCAATTAGGTTTCCCTTTTAAATAAGTTTTGCTACAGAACTTGTCCTTTTGACAGTGTCTGCCTTCCCCACCCTTTCCCACGGATGGTCCTTCCTCATCACAGCGCCTTCCCCATCTTCACAACACAAACACAAACACACAAACACGCACACAATGTTTCCCAACCTTTTTTGTGGCTCTATCAATCTATAGCTTCAAGTTGCTTCAAAGTTCTTTTGGAAACACATGGTGTTTCACTGAGCAGGAGAGCATTGGAGTCAGTCAGCAGAGCAGAGTCTATTACAGGCTGTACACGCCTATGAGCTAAGGAGATACCAGATCCTATTGATAATTATCATTCAGGCACTTCCTTGGAGACAGAGGTCACTTCATGTAGAGATGCGCTAGGACTTGGGTGAAGAGACACCAAACTAAAAAGAGATGTGGAGGGGAGGTAGAGTGGCCTGCCTTCCAGGGGACTTGGGTGGCAGTGTGGTCACAGAGCCAGATATGTGGCAAAGATAGCCAAGTTGGAAACAGAGGCACATGTTAGGCAGCCAGCACGGTCATGTCCATAATCTATGTCTACTCACACCCCAGGATGCTTGATGGCTGAATTCTAAATGACACCGAGAAGGCACCACCAGATCCTGTGGACATGAACAAAACGAGATTTTGAAAACATGCCAGGACCACAGGCTCTTGAGTGAAAACAACACAAACAAATTTTTTAAAATAGAAAAAAAAAAAAAAGAAAAGGCAATTTGGCATCTATTTGTAGAGAATGGGATTAGATTTAATTAAAGGAGAGAACCCCCCGGGCCCGGCCTAGTGGCTCGTTGGTTAAGAGTTGGCTTGGGAACGCAAACTCTGAGCAGCTGGGCCACCAGTTCAGATCCCACATGGGCCAGTGACACTGCGCTCTGTACAGCTAAAATGGTGAACAACAGCTTGACCTGGAGCTGGGCTGCCATGAGTTGCTGGTGACGGTGTAGGCTGCAGTGGGACCTGCCATGAGCTACCGTGAGTGGCTGGCAGCCGGCGAGAGCTGCCGTGAGCCACCGTGAGGGGCCATCCAATGGTCAGCAACCCATCTGCCTCAATCTAAAAGAATGCAATGATCACAATACCAACACGGGCCAGTGAAGCAACATCCTCCACAACTAGACTGAAGAACAAAAGGACAGCAACTTGTTTGTTCCCCTCCCCCAATTCCCCAATAAAATCTTAAAAAAATAATAAAATAAAATAAAAATAAATAAAGGGGAGAACCCCCAATTCCATCTTTCTTTCCACATTGGCACTGAGGAAGGATATTAGAGCAAGAGTTAGGGGTTATTTCTTGGCTTTCATTGATTTTCTTCTTAGGGACCCAATATAAAATCCAAATTGACCTTTGTTTCAGAAATTGTGACCTGTACACTCTTGGCTTCCTGATTGTTAGGCTGTCTTGAGTCACCTCCATAGTGGAGTGACCAGCTCTTGGTAGCTTCTTGGAAACACACTATTGTTCTGTTTTTTTTTTTTTTACAGTGACAATGAATCCTAAAAATGAATGGTGCTAATGTTTTCCAAGAGAAGCAGCCCGGGAGGGAGACTGCTGGGCCTGCCAACAGAGGATGAAGAGGATACAAATTTAATGAATTTCAGATCAACATAGACACAAGAACCTTTTGCTGTTTCTTCCAACACCCACTGTTCCTATTGATGGCATCACCTGTGCTTGGAAGAATGTGCGATTGAGAAGTAGGAGGAAAAAGCCTGGCTGACGTTCCTCGCTGAGAGTGGAGGAGCCATAGGATACATTCGCCTGTCATCAGTGGGTGTTCCTTCCTCTCAGCCAGCCTCTAGCTGACTGCTCTCACTCTGGCCATGCTCTCTACGTCCTTATTACCTTTCTGCTTCGGTCCTCAGGGTTTAAATCAGGCAGCTGTTTTATCTACGGTTTTCTTCTAGGTCACCTTGTTACCTAATTAGCTGTGGATAATTTCCTCTGATTAGTAAAGTCCTTTGATAGGTCAACTGCATTCAGCAGGAACTTGTCTCAAGGCCAGTATGTCATGGAAAAGACAGCAAACAAAGCAAGCGTTTGACTGTATGTATACACCATTCCAGGAGCTTGATAAGCTCATTTCTACCTGCCAAGAAGACACGGTGAGAGTCCACAGTCCAGAGGAGATGTTGTTTGGTGACTTGTGGACTCCGAGTTGGTTAGATCCAGTCACCTGTGAGAACTTCTCAGAGGAATAGGAACCTTCAGTAAAAGAGCAAATGTTTTCCTTCACCTACTTGTTCACATTTCCCCAAAGCTCATTCTTGTTCTCACCACAGCTCCCTAGCATGTGGTATGTGGGTAGGGAGTGTGCATAGGTGAGGGGTCGTCTATCATCCTTGTATGTGTCTGAAACTTTTAAGGTCATTTGAAACAAAACATAGAAATAGGAAATATCTGTGCCTGTGGCAGATGTCACTTATCGAACTCAGTATTCTTTCCTGCCAAGCTGGGACAAGCCTCATGTCCTCTTCAACACAGTTCTTGAGGAGGTCACTATCAGCCCATCAGAGATGACATTATCCTTGATATCTGCATGATATTTTTTGATGTCCTTGTGCTAGAAGAAATGGCGCAAAATGCAGAAGGTCCTGATTATCACTCCCACTCACGTAAACTCAATCTCCATTTAATCCTTAATTTTCTAATTCTGACCTTTAAAGCAATCTAGGATATGGGAGGTCCTCAGGTCTTCTACAACACCTGGTATTTTATTCCAGTAAAGAAACAGAGAATGGAAACCTTATTTATTTTACTACTTCACATATAAACAGAGGGGAGATGAGGTTCACCAAACATTTGCTGGTAGATTTTGGGTCTTGTGTTTGACAGGCTGCCTTAATGCCTGACAAAAACTGCCGCCGCCTCCCTTTCAGAATCCGTTTAGCTAGCATTTGTCTTCTGAACTATGCCCATAATTTTAAAGGCAGAGTTCCAAATCAGGGAGGTCTTTCCACACCATGAAAGATAGAACTGTCTGGTTGTGTTTAACCACTGCTATTATGTGATCTTGATGCTGCACACAGCTTTGGCAAACGACAGCCTTTGTGATATCAAACTTCAACAGGTTTATCTGTCATATTCTCATTAGGATGTCCTAATATGGCACTTTTGTTTCCACTGCTGTTTTGCATGCTCATATTCAATTTGTGGTCCCCAGTGACTCTCAGATATGTATGCCAAAATTGCCACTTTCTGAATCATCATTTCTGCCTATTCGGTTATTTTAAGTTTGTTTCTCATCAACATTTTGACTCTTGGAAGAGTCTCAGCTTCTTTTTTCTCTCTAGGTGGCTAAGATTTTTGCTGAACACTCAGGCCTATGAACTTCACCCAACATTACCAAACAATGGACTTTATAAGTTCTGAGAAATAAAAGAGGTCTTGGAATCTCACTTTGATAAAGCAATATTTTATATGGTAAAAGCAGTATTTAAAATAACTTCAAATTCCAGAAGAAGCAAACTTCAGTCACCTATTATTGAGTTTATATCTGAAAAATATACTAACCTCTATAATCGCACAGTGTACAAGGCACTTTTTAAAAAGATAGTTCATTCTGGCAAAGCTCTATGATATTAGCATTGGTCAAAAAGTCAAGGGTCAAGTCTAGCACTGTGTATGTTTTTTATTATTATCCAGTCAATAGACATCATAGATTTATGATAATTTCAAGGATTTTTGAAAACCAAAACTTAATTTTATGTTTCAGATGATCACTAGTAAACATCTCATTCATTCGTCCTAATTGGATAGCCAGTCAGAGGAAAATCTGACTTTAGAATATTTTGAAGATAAACATTTTATTGCATTTTTGTACATTTTAAGCATACTAGGTTAACACGATTGCTTAGTTGAACTCCTCAGGAAACTTGTTTTAATAAACATGTAAAAATATCTATCTTAACTCAAATGGGAAGGTCATTGTCATCCCAATACAAGCACACAGCATAGATCAACCTTGATACCCATGGGGTAGCAGATGCTGCAGCTGATCACCCTTGTAGCTCTAGCCATGTAAATGAGTACTTTAAAAAAATTTTTTTGTTTATTCTTTTATTTTGGTTGTTTATGCCATCACTTTGCACCAGCTCCGGAAGAAGGCCCTTATGTTGAGTAAACATAAAATGTGGATTTAAGTTTCAACTTCTGTCTTAATTAGTACGAATTCTGAATACAGTGGAGTGAGATAAGACATGGTTTCACACTGGGATGGCACTGCTGAAATTCTCATCGTGGGGAAAACATTGAAATTTTCTACAGAATAAATTTACACATGATACACTTTCACACTCAGAAGACAACTCAGGATGAATGCTGGGGTTTTTATTTAGTATCTACAACAGGCAGTCAGAGTACCTTCACTTGTAGACTATATTTCTTCAATCTTAAATAACCAGAAGAGTCACTGTATAATAGAGTGGAGTGAAATTAGTCAAATTGGTAATTAATAATTGCATGACCCAAACAACCAATAGCCTGAAGAATTATAATTATTATTATAATTATTATTATTATTTTATCATTATTTGAGCAGCTCTTTTTCCTTGCCTTGATACTGTCTTGTCTGGCCCACCAATTTTATTTTCCTTTTAGTCCTCTTGGGGTTGGTTATTTGTAGATACCTGGTGGGTTTTGTTTGTTTTGTTTTTTGCCCTATTATCTTTTCTAAATAATATGTCATGTTTATGAAACAGCAGTCCATACAATTATAAAAAATAAAACTTTTTCTTTTATAAACTCTGCAGATGCTCTAAGCTCTTTTTGAAATGGTATTTTAAGAAGTTAAATTACTAAGCCAAAGTGCTTACAATAACATAAAGACTTTAATTTCAGTTCCGTAAAAGATTAGAAATACAATGTTGAACTATTTAAGGTAACCAAAGGCAGCTAGATATTTTTTGTTGTTGTTTTGTTTTGTTGGTTTTTTTTGGTTTTGTTTTTTACAATTAGAGTTCAGGTGCAGAGGGCTCTGTTATCATACTCCTGAGTTCACATCACATTATCATCATTGGTGTTTGGTACTTTATCAATAAGTAATTGGACTTTTTACAAAAAAAGCATATTCTTCACATTTTTCACTTCTTTTGTCAGCATGGAAAGGACTAAATGAGTGATATGTGGATATTACAAATAGTAAGCAACATGTAAAGATCAGAGTGAGTAATCATTATATGACTCTGACTTCAGTGAAACCCCTAAAATTATAAATAACATCTGGAACATATGAAAACTCTGCATGTTTAATAAATTTCAGCTTTCAGAAAGGGCAAGGACTGTAGTTATTCAATAAGTTAAAAAGTAATCTGGTAGATCAATAATAATTTAATATGTGTGTATCTTGCTTTTAAAGTTAAGCGAGAATAATGTAAAAAAACAACAAAAAACAACCACTGTATTAGACCCTCCTTTTACAATCAATAATGTAAAGTATTTCCTCAGGGGATCAGTAAGATCATCAGTTGTCATATTTATCACTTGGCGTTTGTCCCAGCAACATATAAATTCTACTTTGTAACCCCATATAAGAAACAGTCCCATCGCTGCTGATTAGAACTGACTTGCAAAAGTATCCAAGTTTTAACACTGATTGAAAGCTTCAGGTTTTTTCTTCTAACTTGAATGTTAAAATATATATAATAATATTTTTCCTTTATCACTTAGGGCTTTATAAATGTCAGGTATACATGTATATATGTGTGTAAATTATTCTATTGTCAGCTGCATGGCTTTTGTTTTTTGTGTTTTTTTTTATAAAAATGAGTACCTGTTTATATGCTAAATTATTCATTCAGCATTGATAGACTGAAAAGCATTTCTAAATTTAATTTAAAAATAAAGCATTATAAGGTAAGAGGAAAGACTATTTTCCACGTTAGTTTCTGTGTAATTAATGTATATCAATATTAGAATAAATATTTATTTGAAGGTAAGACATTTATTTACTAAAATGCTAATGACTAAGAAAAGGGGTGAATTATGCATCTTCCTACAGCAAAATTATTTTAACGTCTATGACTGAAAAAGAAGAATTGATACCTTCATAATTGCATTCTTTTGATCCATATGCCTCTTTAAATAAATGAAGCGATACCAATTCAAAAAGTTCTTATAGAACTGGACCTGCTTTATACAAAATTGTCCAGACTAAAAATTAATTGGATTTTCTGCATATCTAAAAGATATTATGTATTGCACATTCTTGTCTTTTTTCTTCTTTATAAAATATTTTTAAATTGTCTATGAGAATGTAATTTCAGAATATATTTTTAGTAAAAAATAGAAAAATCTTAGAGATAAAATCTTTTCTTTGTTTTCTGATTACTCGTTTTCTTCATGCCTTTAAATCTAATTTCATTTTTCACACCTTGATATTATGACTGGTGGGTTTACGACATGTAGATAATATGGAGACTTTCTTGACTAAGGATACGTTATTGCAGGTCACAAAAACTAGTCAGCACATTGACAAACAGAAAGATTCCTCCCTGTGGTCCCAACTAAAATAAACCTTGGTCAAAATGGCATCAATATACCCCTTGAGTCTGCTGCAGTGTGTATTTCCCTTCCAATTTAACCAGAAAGACTAAGTGACTAACATGGTGGGAGAGATCAGCCTGGAGATTGCTCACACCTAAAGAGCAGACAGAGTTAGGGAAATGATGTGAAGAGAGAACAATAATCTTGACTAGCATTTATTACCTGTATCAGTTAGGAATTAAGTTCAGCCTCTAATACTAGAGACACAAAATAAAATTGTTTTATACAAGACTGGTTTTTTTCTCACATGTGAAAGAGTACAGAGGTAAGTTGGTATGGTAACTCGATGGCCATCTGGGACCTGGGCTCCTAATTCTCCTCCACCTCCTTGAGTGCAGAGCATCCATCCTCAGGGCAACCCCATGATCCAAGATGCTTGCTCTAGCTCCAGGATGATATTCGCAAGAAGGAGAAAGGGAACCAACATGAGGTGAGGGATTGAGCTTCCCAACTAGGTCAGCCACTTTAAAGAGATTTCCCACCCATCCAATGAGACAATTCAGCCTACATCTCATTGGCCAACCTGTCTGCAAGGCAGCATGTGGTTTCTATAGTTTTGGCACATCATTACACCCAACAATAAGGGTTCTGTTTCTCAAAGTGGTGAAAGAATATTAGGTACTGAATGAGGTAGCAATCCTGGGCATAAGGCGCTAAACACTTAACATATATCACTTCATTTTAATCCTCAGGACATACTTTGAAAGTAAGTTTAGAGAACTTACAAACCTGTCCCATGTGTCCCCACCTCCAAAGCACGTATTTTAAATCACTATGGTGTGCTGCTTCCCTAGCAATAAGCAACAGGAAAATGTTTAAGAAGGTGTCCATCATTGTCAAGGAGGCCTGAAGGTTGGCACAGCCTGAGATAAGAAGTAACAGATGTTGCAGGATGGCAGTAAAGGCACGACCCCAGGGCCAGCAGAAATGGTATATCATGCTGAGAAAAAAGCCAGGGTATAAGGAAAACCTAGTTTCTGGACCTAGGTGCTGGTAAGGGTTTGGTCACCAAGTGAAAAAATAAAATTCCCATTTGCTGGAGCTGAAGTCAACAGGCTAGTAGTTGTGCTCTTTAAGGTTGCAATGGAGAAGCATGCCCAGATACTCTCCAGAACAGGTGTTTAGGGCTAGAATTTGAAAGAATTTAAAGGAGTCTAAAATATCCCCTCTTTCACAGCCATAGTCATTCTGCCTTTCAGAATAAGCCAAGACTAGCATGTAAATAGGATTTGTGTAGGAGAGGAAAAATAGATTGGGATTCATACTGAGTTCAAGAGGCCCACCTCTGTATGCATTCATACTTCCTAAGGAAGAAAATCTGATTAGATTGGTGTTTGGTTATCTACTGCTGCCTAACAAACCACCTCAAAACTTAGTAGCTTAATACAGGAGCAAACATTGATTTTGCTCACGAGTCTATAATGTGGGTAGGGTTTAGTTGGAAATGGCTTCTCTGTTCTACAAGCTATCAGCTCTGTGCCTCCATTGGGGCTGGAGGAATCCACTTATAGCTGGTACACTCACATGGCTGACAAGTTGGTGCTGACTGTTGGTTTGGAGCGTAGCAGGTCTGTGGACCAGGGGCCTTGGTTCCCACTACAGAGACCTCTCTATGGACTTCTTGGGCTCCCATGCAGCAAGGTAGCCTGGTTCCAAGAACAAGCACCCCAAGAGAACAAAGTAGAAGTACACGGCACTTTTATAAGCTAGACTCAGACGTCATATACCATCACTTCTGCCATACTCTGTTGTTTGAGCAGTCACAAAGTTCATGGGAGAGAAGACATAAATACCACTCATTGAGAGCGGTGTCAAGGTCACATTGTGGGAAGAGCAAATGGGATAGGAGATATGTTGTAAGCATCTTTAGAAAATGTGATCTGCCAAAATTGGTATAGCCCCATGCAGTATGGAGGCATTACATTAGGCAGTCTCACATCAAGTGTCCTTAGAAATATTTGACATCCCTTAAGTCCAGGGCCTGTGTGGCTATCTTGGCTTGGACATACATCCCTGGTCCAGTAATTTTTGGTAGGTGGTAGAATTGGTTTCACTCACTACATGAGGCATGAGCTATGGCACAGAGCAGGTTGTGGGTGGGTCAGACACATAGAAATTTATGGCTACTCATTTCATAAGGTTATAATGGGACCAGATAGAGTGTGAGCACCTTGAGGATAGGGATTAAAAATTCTTAGCAGCTCTGTATCCTGAGCAGTGTTTGGCACCAGTAGATGCTCAACAATCATGAAAAAACCAATCAACTGCTGAGATAAGAGTCACTGTTCTACCCTTATTCAAGTACCTAATCAGTCTTTTTCATCATGAGAGCAGAACCCAAACAGAGAATTGTTCATTTTCCATTTTCTCCCCAAGTTTCCCGGTTTAATTATGTTTTTCTCACCTTCCATCTAATGGATTCTGATATCACTTTTTATCCTTATTTGAAATTGTCCTATTGTACGTGCGTTTTATTTTTAGCTGCCTTAACTCCAATCTGGAAGGACACCGAGAACAATCATAATTGAACTAACAAGCAACTGGAGGTGGAAGAGAGAAAGTGGTCCTGATTTGGAGGGTGAAGGAATACCCGGGAAAGTGCCCAGCAGGTCATCGAAATCCTCCCAGCAGCTCTTTCTGCCTCAGCTCTGGGCTCCTCTCTTCTTTGTTCTCTCAGGGGCCTGGGGAGAAAAGAAATACAAGTTTTATCAATAAAAAGCATAAGAAATCTATTTTAGGTTATGGCATAGCAGAAGATACAGATTGTTTCTTTCCCGGGCAGGAAATTCCTCCATCTTGTTATGAGTGGTGACCAATGACCTTTTACTCCACGTGAATGTGCCTTTCTGTTCATAACCCACCCTGTGCCATTCCAGATGGACGTCCATCCGTCCTCTTTGCTCATACCCAACCCTCTGACTTCAGGGCTAGATAGGTCTGCAGAGGCAGGCAAATGAATTAAGGTCAAGATTTGTGTTCTCAGTGGGGCTGGAACGTGAGCAAGAAGAACCCAGTGGGCTGGGGGGAGTAGGGAAAATGTGAGGAAAAGTTCTTAGGGAGTTCTCTGGTTAAATAGGAGAAACCAAGATTAACTGTGAAGACCAAAGGAGCAGGAAAGGAGTCAAAGAATCTGGGACACAAATTAGAGGCAGGAATTAAACAGAAGCAGACTAGAAAGGGTTGGGAGTGAGGCAAGGAGGATTCTGGTGATTTCCACAATGGAGCTGAGCTATCCAAAGTTTGCCTTTACTGTTCACTGGATGCACAGGAAATGGTGGTCAGCTTGGCCTAACAGTGGAAGGATGGAAAGGACACTGGGTAACCAATACCTTCTCTTCGTCAGAGTTGCCCATCCTCCCTGCTAAGTTGGGAAACCGGTTCCAGAGAGACAGCATGAATAACAGAGCCTAAGCTAGGATTTATGCTCCCACAGCATCAGGGCACATACCCTGACTCCTGTCAGGGCTGGGGGAGTGGTGCCAGCTAACTGGGCCACCTGAGGGACAGGGCAAACCACGTACATCTCTGGTCAGATCCCCAGCAGGCGACATGAGGAGTGGACAAGGCAAGGCCCAACACTTTCCCTTGAATAAATAAACTAAAATTATTCTAAATAAGTATGGATTTTTATCCTTAATTAATTCTTTTAATTTTCTCTCCTTAAATGTAATGTTGGTGTTTTGTTTTTGTTTTTGTTTTTTTTAGCTGAGCCATCCTGCCACCTGTTGGCAGCTCAGCGGCAGCTCAGCTTGGGCCGGACTCGAACCGCTGTTGCTCAAGCTCAAACCCTTGAGAGAGCTCTTAACCAACTGAGCCACTCAGCTGGCCTAGTTTTTGTTTAAATAAGACACTTTGTTCCAATGAGAAAATGTCCAACTCCAACTAACCTAGACCAAAAGAAACTTATGAGCTCATGTAACCCAACTGGGCAAGGGCAAGATGCTATTTGCCCTACTAGTATCTGTGCTTCCTTGGACTCATTATGGCCTGCCTGCATTATGGCCTGCCTGCAAACCATGCCATGCTCCTCCGTGACATCTGATCCCCTTCTAAACACTCCAGTTCTATAAAGGATTAGCTAGGCAAGGCTTCCTTTACTTCTTGATTTCCTTTTCCTTTTCTCACCATCACATATCTCCAATCTCACTATTTCACTTTCTCCTCAACTTCCTCTCCCATTCATCAGACCACATATTTTGATTGTTTACTAAGCTTAGTGTTGTAGGAAAGTTTAGAGAAGACAATAGTCACAGACTCTGGCCTTGAATTACTTACAATATGATGACAAATGCATGAGCCATCATGACATTTTCTGAGACTTCGTAACTTTGAGGTAAGGCACAGATGCCTATACTGTAGCCGTATTTTTTTCCACCATTCCCCTTTATCGTTGACATTTTCCCACCTCTTTCATTATCTACTCTTTGTTACTTTACATACTTTTATGTTATTAATTCTTGTGGAATTTAAAAAGCTGGGAAATAGTTATATTTATGGCGGTTTCTTTCCTACCTGAAAAAACCATGTCATCAATTTAATATCAATACTCAAGGTAAAATACCATTAAATTACCAAATAAAACATGCAAAATCTATAAACATTATAAGCGGAATCTTCACTGAAATTAACTTATTTACATTGGGCATATTCTGGATTCTAGTTTTATTTGGAAATGCAGAATGCATGTCTGTTGTAAAATATGGCAATAAGTTCCACATTGCTGTAGCCAGGACTCTATGCTTCCTGGAGAGGAAACGAAACTCAGTTACCTGCTGGTTTGAGAAGGTCTCACATCCAGGAGCCGGAAGCCCTCTCTGCAGTGAGAACACACCTGCATGTCCTCTCCAACAGGGCTCTGCTTCCACCACTAACTAGCTGGATGACTTGGGGAAAGCGGCTTCAGTTCCCTGGGCCTCGGTTTCCCCATCTGCACAATAAATACGCTAGACTAAATCCTTCCCAAGTCAACAGTTTTCACACCAAGTGTGTATAAAAAGTGTCTGAGCAGCTTGTTAAAAATTCAAAGTCTTGGGTTATTACCCCACAGGGGGGTTGGCCCAGGAATCGGCAGTTTTAATGAGCACCCCAGATAATTCTCAAGCAGGGAATATGAGGGTCACACTGAGAAATCCATTGCAAGCTCTTTCCAGCCTCAGGTGGGAAGTCTTTCTCTGAAGCATATGGCAAATAAATTCTCAAAGGAGGAGGACAAGAGAAAGCAGAAGAAAAAGAGAAAAAAGGGCGAGCTTTGTGGTTCCCAGGGCTGGGCTCTTGGCACTGACCTGTCTGTCCTGAGCCCTGAGCAATCCCCTCCCAACATACACTGGGGAAGGTTGACCTGAGGCTGCCTCTTATACCACCTAACTCTTCCCTAGGATTGAATGCCTTATCTCCTTCAAAGTGGGAGTCCTCCTGCGGCAGGGTCTGCTTTGAGTTACTGGGCATTTTAGCCACCCCTGCAGTGCCCACTGAGCCCCCAAGAACTAGATGAGATACCAGAAGGAAGGCGTGACCACCTTTGAGTCCTGGAAGAGGAGGGCTTTCCAGTTCCCACAGTGGGAAAACGCAAGCATGTCTCTCTCAGCACCCAGGTGCAATTACTTTCAAAGACCACTCCCTTCATCATGGACCCAGAGAGGAAGAGAGGATAGATGCTTCATTTTTCCTGATCAGGTCTTCTTATTGCTCGTTTAGGGTGATATGAACAATTGGGCATTTTTTTTTGGCATTTACATCAGGGACTGGGGCTGCTTAGCACGGTAAGTTGAAACAATAACAGTAAGTAAAACTTACTTTGTGCCAGTCAGCGTTCTCAGTAATTTACCTGCACTAACTCATTTTAAACCTGGCAACAAACCTCTAAGGGAGGTATTATGATAATATTCGTTTCCCAGAAACTGAGGCACAGAGAGGTTAAGCCACTTGCTGGGAGGGCTTCTAGTGAGACTATAGCCAAAGTTCTTAACGACGACTTGGCTGTATGGCAGCGGTTCTCAACCTGTGGGTCGCGACCCCTTTGGGGGTCGAACTACCCTTTCACAGGGATCGCCTAAGACCATCGGAAAACAAAAAGATATTTACATTACGATTCATAACAGTAGCAAAATTACAGTGATAGAGTAGCCACGAAAATAATTTTATGGTTGTGGGTCACCACAACATGAGGAACTGTATTAAGGGGTTGCGGCATTAGGAAGGTTGAGAACCGACGCTCTATTGCCTCTCGTATGTGAGGACTCTCAGCCACCCATCAGCTGCAGCCTGCGACTCCATCATTTTAATCATCCCTTTCCCAATTTCCCTACTTGCATCTTTGTTCTGCAGAGGACTGTATGGAGGGAGGGCGCACCAAAGAGTAATGAGTGCTCTGGGGTGAGGAATGGAGGGCAGCCTCACGGTAAACATCCCAGAACCTGGGGAAAGCAGATAGCCTGGTGGGCAGAGAAAATGCAGGGACTGCTCAGCAGTGATGAGACCCTTCCCGGTTTTTCTGTAAACACACACGCAATTCCAAGAGAAGCTGGGGCAACCACAAGCCCCCCTCCACCCTGCCCCATAACTTGCAAGGTGAAGGTCTAGAGCATTTTCCTTTGAGGGTAGTTTTTGTTTGTTTGTTTTTGCTCAAGGAACTATGCTCCTTGTATTCCTCAATTGATTAGATGAAAAACAGAAAACGCCTCGTGCATATAAAGTTTCCTCCTGCGGGAGGTGAGCGGATGGGAGATATTCACTGTCAAGATGAGTCACTGCCGGGATCTGGAACAAACACACCTACTAAGATACATAGGGTGTAGACTCAGGAAGTAACCAGCTAACTGGCACTTCTGAAACCAATTACTGCCCCTGATTCGTTTTCCTATTTTTTTTTTTTTGTCCTCTTCATTTTTCACTGCCTTGGAGATAGCAGCAGCCTGCTTATTCTCTTTATTAAAATGCAGAGACCTTGCTTCCTTCTCTACTTTCCGAGTCCTGGGAGCCAGACTCAGTCCAGAGGGGAGAAATGGGGGCAGGGCTAACAAGGAACATATAAAAAATAAATGAGCCGTTCATAAAAATGAATATTATTACCAAGAGGAGCCGTCTGCCAACATCACCATGTATATATTCACTCAGCTGCTGAGCTCTGTACCCACACGGAATTAAGCCAATGCATCATCTTTTTAGTGGTGGCTCCGTTGATTTACTATTAACTTGAAACAACCAATTGTGAAATGAGCGCCTCCCTTTGCCATAATGAAGATGAGGCTTCACCGGGTGCTGTTTTTGTTTGTTTGTTTGTTTTTATCATGTAAGCTTGAAAATTGGTAAAATAAATTTAGCTGTGCTAAGTACACTCTTACAGCTCTCCAAAGAAACCAGATATTCGGGGGGGGGGGGGGGGGGGGGGGCGGACAACTGTTTCACTCAACCAGCTTCATGAAGTCATTTGCACAAATTCTAAAAACTGACTTTATTTTTCTTTAACTTAGCATATCTTTCCCTGAGAATTCAAAATGCCAAGAAGTTGGGCCTTTTTGCTGTCTACATGAGCAACTGCAGATGGCTTCTTTTTCTTCACACTGAAAGACATGCATATTGGATGCCTGTCTTTTCCTCTGAGGACCGACTATAGGTCTTTCTAAGTGACAGTATGAAAGAAGCCCAAAGAGCCTTCATGTCGACAGCACGTTCCTGGAGACAGTCTGAGCACCGGCTTCTTGCTTCTTCTTGCCTGCTGTTTTGCTGGGTCGCATGAGTCCTTTTGTTCTTTGCTTCTCACAGTTGGCTGTTGTGCTCTGGCCCCTGGTGGAAGTTGTGACTGAAGAAAAGCGGCAGATTTCCACACGTAGCTTGTGGAGTCAGTGTCATTACTTTGCAGCCACACCTTGTAAATCTCTCCAGGCTACAAGCTTGTGTCTGTCCCCTGTGGTTCCGAGAACAATCCGCAGCAAACGCTGACAGGAAGGGCCATTATGGTCGCTGATGTTCTCACCATCTGGAATGGTTACAGTTGTCAGGCTCTGTGATGACTCACTGTGCTGAGGAATCATTTCTCTAATGGCAGCACTAATCAGGAGGGATGAAGCCGTTGCTAAGTGCCCCTGCATGAAGAAAATACCCTGCCAGTTAAAAGGAACGGCCATTGATCTGCTTTGGCCCGTTTGAAAATAAAGTGGCTTGGAATGTCATCCTTGGTTCTGTCTAATAGCAGGTCATCCTTCAGGTCAGGAGCTGGCATCTTGGGCCAACCGTCGGGAGCAGGAGTGCTGGCTGTTTGTATGGGCGAGGACCTGAGCCTGGCTCTCTGTTCTTCTTCTCTGTGCCCAGCTGTGCCCTGAGAAGACTGGGCAATTATCTGATTGAGGTTCAGCAGTTTGGTGTGGAAAGAGGCAGTGCAAACAGATATGAATACAGTTTTTTATGCAACCCCCTCCCTCCAGCGTTTGCCCTAGTGCTATTCTGTGCAAAGCTAACCTGGCCACAGGCACACTGTCACAGTTGTCCCTATGGAAATTCCCATCCGCAACTGGAGGCTCTGAGGAGACACCAAGCTCATCCAAAACCTTAGCTGTTGCCTTCAGAAGGAATCCTGACAACTCCTTGATTTTGGACTTCCAGCCTCCAGGGCTGTGAAAGAATAAATTTCTTTTGTCTTATGCCACTCAATTGTGGTCATTTGTTATGGCAGCTCTCGGAAACTAATTCAGTGGGGGACCAGCAGACTCTGGTATATCACAAGAAGAGGACACCCGATGAGAGCCAGACAGACACCCCTTAGGACTAAAAGTTGTCATCAGCTCTTCGGTGAGTTAGTGCACCAAGTATCCTTAGAGTTTGTGCTTCAGGTGGCTGTATTGTAGCATATAGAAAGTTTTCACTCTATCCTGGGGCTGATTCATTAGAATCCACTCAATTACCGTCCAGAAGTCCTGAGTCCAAGCTGAAAGCTTATCTCTGCCATTTTCCCATTGGACAGAAGCAAGAAGCAAAAAAAAATGACAGTTTTTTTTCTGGAGGCGGCAGTTCAGGGTGTCCTTTTTAACCGTTTCCATGTGGTGGTCCTCTTTCCAGCTTTCTGTTTCTCCTTGGCCTTGCTTTATGCAGCTGCTCACCCGTTTCACCTCACATGATCCTAAAAATCGTGTGAGGAAATCCAACAGCATCCTAAATCTTAAGATAAAAGCTAATGCTTTTGTAGCACCTTACAAAATGAACTAATTTAATCCTCATAACTGAACTGTTACTATCCCCCTTTCACAGACAATAAAACCGAAGCCCTGAGAGGCTAGCTTGCCCAAGGTCAACAACTAGTTAGTGATAGGCCTGAGACATAAACCCACAAAGCCTGGCTCAACACTACTTTGCATAACTACTATGCAAACTGCCTCCAAGGTTGGTGACAAGGGAAAAAGCACCAGGTGCCATCTTCTGCTTTCCAGTGTTGACTATCCCTGTGGGACTGTCCCACTTGAGAATGCAGCTCCCCTTCGTTACACACTGACCCAGGTGAAGACTAACATCTCTACCTTTAATTCCTCACAGCGCAACCAGGGATGAGCTGAAATCAGTAAAGCAAGCCTAAACAAAAACGGCGGAGACTAACAACATGTTACAACATCCACCGGCTCCCATGCTGTCTCCACCGTGGAGGCCATCTTATTCCCTCCCCCAGAGGGAAGAGGTCAGAAAATTTTGCCGAAATCCTGGCCCACGGGAAGGGAGAGGCCATGAGGAGAAGGGGTTGCCCTTCCTGTCTGTCTGTCCTGCCATTTCTAGTTCCCTGCTGAGGTCCAGCCTCCTTCCCTGAGAGGGAACACACAGACACACACACACACACACACACACACACACTCACACACCTCACTTACATACACGCTGCTGGGAAAATTCCTCCCTCTGTCCACAGGGATGTGGTCTTACCCCGTAATGTCAACAGGACCCCTACATCCTAATACAACACAATAAACCCGGCATCGCATACCCTGAGGCCTGCAAGTCCAGGAGCAAAAGGAGGGAGTGTCTCCTATGTCCTCTCTACAATGGACAAGGGGCGTTACTGGCTCATTCTTATCTCTGTTAGCTATTTATTCACTGCTATCATCAAAAAGGCATTCTGTTAAAGAAGTGAATAAGACAAAAGGAACTGAACTTACTGATGAGTACAAGGAAACTTTAGAAACAAATATTTTGTGTACTCATTGCAATGTGAAGATGTTGTGGTCACAGGGGACTCAGAGTGTTATCCAATTAGCCCACAATGCTTAAAAAATGAGCCTGATGGGCCGGCCGAGTGGCGCGTTGGTTAAGAACTGGCTTGGGATGCCAGAGGGCCCCGTTTCGGATCCCACATATGAGGGCCAGTGACACTGCCCTCCACAGCTAAGATGCTGAACAACAGCTCAACCTGGAGCTGGGCTGCTGTGAGTCGCTGGCGACAGCATAGGCTGCAGCCGCTGCTGCAGTGGGTTGCCATGGGCTACCGTGTGTAGCCAGCAGCCAGCGTGAGCGGCCAGCAGCCGCAGTGAGTGGCCGTCCAGAAGCCAGCGACTGATCTGCCTCACCCGGGAAGAGCACAATGATGGTGCCAACTTGGGCCAGTGAAGCAACATCCTCCACAACTAGACTGAAGAACAAAACGATAGCAACTTGTCTGGTCCCCTTCCCCCAATTCCCCAGCACTGTTCCCCTCCCCCAATTCCCCAATAAAATCTTTAAAAAAAATAAAAAAATTAGCCTGACACTGACACTGCAGTGAGAGTTAACACCTGCCTTCCAGGAAGCTGTTCCTAGCCCATGTGCTTTATTCTGTTCCCTACTGCTCCAAACTGGCTTCTGATTTCTGCCTGTGCCAATGACTCCAACAATTAACTCAAGGCTAAGGTGTGAGGTGTTAGAAAATTTCAAATTTGGTGACATTTCAGGGCTGGTCAAAGATGTGCACACTGAAGAAGTGAAAGTATGGTTTTGCTTTGGGGACAATCTGCAGTATACTTTCTTAAACCGCTGCCTGATGAGAAGGAGAGGTTTTTTGTCTTTGTTTTTTTCCCCCAGTTGAAACCTATTTCTGATTTTGGAGTAAACACGAGCTTATGTTATGTGCTGAAAATGAAGAGATCTAGGTCAAAAGAGTTACTTGTTATAGTGATTATGGTAGTGTTTTAGGGTCAAGTTCTTCAAAAGACAAATAAGACATTCCCAAATGTTATTATGTTGAAATATTAAACATTAAAAGCTCCATTTTCCAACAGTTCATCGTCTGGGCTATTACCAAAGCAACTGAGTATAGGGCAGCCTCCTGCAGATTCTAGAAAGATGCTTAGAAAATGAAGGTTATCGATTTTTCTGCGTTAAGGAGCAGGAAAGAAACTTAGCGATTTAACTTCTTATTTTATGGATGGGGGGCAGGGGAGGAGTTTCGTGGATAAGTTTGGAAAAATTCACCAGCCCCCAGAAGGGATACATTTTAGCCCTGTGAAGCATTCACATCTGGACTCTGAGTTGCCTGTGCTATACTCCGAGCCATAGGTTTTTTTCTAGTGGCTGACCTGGTCTGAATGCCACAGTGAGCCAGACAAGGGCCTCTTCGTCATTTTTAACACTTCCCTTGTGCTTAGAGACCAGCTGGCTCACATAGGGTTGGAGGTATTTCACATTTTTTTTTGCAATTGTTTTTATAAACCTCAGGGTTGCACTGATCACAGCAACCACACTCCTATTCAGTGTCACCAGTGATGATGAAAGTCTAATATTTATAGCATCAGTTCTTATTTGCTTGCTTTCTCTCTCTTTCTCTTTCTGCTTTTGTTTTAATGCTACACTCCTCTCAACCTTTCGACTGGCTTCATTTTGGCCTACCTACTAAGCTAAGAACCAGGAGGCCTGGATTTGACGCTTAACCCCACTATTATGTAGTGGTTTGAATGTAGGGTTGTGATTTCAATTCCTCTGCACCACACCTCCTTTGTAATATGGAATTCATGAACCAAAGAATATTTAATTTGATGAGATCCTAGATACTTTTTAGTACAGCAAAATATTTTTTCACTTTCTCTTTTTTGCAGATGAAGAAGTCGAAGATCAGAAAAGTTAAATGAATTGCCCAAAACTACCTCCTCATAGGATTGTGAATAAAAAGTGAGGTAATAAGCAAAGGCTATTATAATAACTTATTTAATACTTTGAATCCATAGTTGCCTTTGGCAAAAATATTGAGTTTGAGAAAGCCTGTTTGCTTCCTGAGCCCTTCAATTCCCTACTTATCTCTGAGAACCATTAAAATTTGCAGCCATTGTTTGTCAGGAGGGACTGGGAATGCAATCATAGCAGGTCTGCTGTGACTTTTGACATTACATATAAGGACAGCTGTATTTGTATACCTCAGGAAATATACTACGAGAAATATTTTTAATTAAGCAACTTTAGAAGTATGAAGGTCGCACGCTGGCAGCTTCTCAATCTTGGCCTTTTTTTAAATTTTATTTTTATTGGGAAACTGTGTTTTTCCAGGACTCATCAGCTCCAAGTTAAGTAGTTGTTTCAATCTAGTTGTGGAGGGTGCATCTCAGTGGCCCATGCGGGGATCGAACTGGCAACCTTGGTGTTATAGGCACTGTGCTCTAACCACCTGAGCTAACCGGCTGCCCAAATCTTGGCCTTTTATTACTTCTACAGAATCTTGAACATAAAAGGTTGGTGCGCAATGAGACAGTGCCTGAAGAAAAATAGACAAGATGTTGGCAGCTTAGAACATGGTTTCTGGGTGTAAAAATTGTTCCCTATTCTTCCCTCCTAAAAGCTTGATCATTTGGAAGGCAACCCAATATGAAACAAAGCTAATTTAGAAAGTACATGTGAATGAACTGTGATTAATTTTCAATTACCCTCATTTCCATGTACTTGGGCTATTGTTACTTAAAATATTGGCCTAAAGTCTTAGAGCAGACCCAGAAGTACACCTTGGTTCAAGGCTGCAAACAAGAGATTCAATGCCAGGGGTTCATGTTAGACCTTGGACCAACAGCATTAGAATCACTGGGGAACTTCTTTAAAATGAAGATTTTTCCAGGTCCTCACACTAGATATTTTGAATCAATTGAAGTGGAATGGAGCCTGAGCATCTGTATTTAAAATTTCCAGATGCTTGGCAGTATCTACTGGTGGGATACATTGGTGTTATGCCCAGGTACTGTTTGATAGCTATCCAATTATTTTAAACCTAAAGTCGAGACAGTTTACAGCAAAAGTTCAGCGAAAGTCAGAATCCTGGCAGGGAACAGATGGAATGCTCAAACTAGGTAGTTTAAAGAAAGATTAATAAAAAGGAGAATTATAAAGACATGGATAGGTGGTAGGTAAACCCACAAGGGATTGTGCAGCACCTAAAACTAGCAACAGAAGGAAGCCACTACCACCCTAAGCCTACAGGGCCAAGAAAAGGGAGTGGTTATTGGAACAAACCTAGGCTAGTCATCTGGAAAGTGCCACCTCACAACATTTGTGGCCTTGTACAGCCAGGTTCATAGCAGCCAAATTATTCACGATAGCCAAAAGGTGGAAACAAGTGACATGCCCATCAACAGATGAATAGATAACAAAAGGTGGTATATACACACAATGGAATATTATTCAGCCTTACAAAGGAATGAAATTCTGATAAATGCTACAACACAGATGAACCTTGAAAACATTTTTCTAAGTGAAGTAAACCAGTCAAAGGACAAATATTATGATTCCCTTTATAAGAGGTACCTAGGATAGGCAAATTCATGGATACAGACAGTAGAATAGAGATTACACGGGCTAGAAGGAGAAGGTAACAAGGAATTATTACTTAATGGGTATGGAATTTCTGTTTGGGATGATGAAAAGTTCTTGAAATGGATAATAGTGATGGGTGCACAACACTATAAATGTGCTTAACCCCACTGAATTTTACACCTAAAAATGGTTGAAATAGTAAATGTTACGTGATGTATATTTTGCCACAATTTTAAAAGTGCAGATAAGAAGAAAAGGAAAAGGATGCAGCCAACTCACAGCAGTTCTTCAGGCAGCAGCCTAGAGGATAAAAATCCAACCTCTTTGTCCTTCCAACCTCCGATGGTGGCCAGAGTCTCTCATGGGTTGAGCCTATTGGAATGTGCAGAATGAGAGAGCCTGTTGATGTAGTTCATGAAGATCAGCCTTGCAGGAGAAGAGACGATCTGAAGGGACTAAAGGAAGCTGGATAGTGTGGGTCCCGTCTCAATCGCCTGTTCTCTAAAGGATGCATCAAACCTATGATCCGAACAACAACAAAAAAGTGTTGGTTCAAGAAAAGCTGGTGGCAGGTGTTTTTCCCTTACCCGGAAACAGCCATACACAGCCGGTTAAACACAGTGGTGTGTTTTCCAATTGACCTAGAAACTCTGTTGAAATGCCACGATGTTCATGTGTACCTTTTGATCTAGAGAGCCCACTTGTAGGAATCTACCTTAAGGAAATAATGAGAAAGGTAGGCTAAAAATTACATCCAAGAAGATTCACTGAAACATAATTCATGATCACACACAAAAAAGAAGTAATGAAATGTCCAGCATGCACAATATAATATTAAGTGAGAAAGCAGGCTACAAACTGAATGTCCGGTGTCATGCCAATTGTATAAGAGGCTGCAGAGTCCATTGAAACAGTAAAGTGGTTATCTTTCAATGACTGAATTAGAAATGTTTTTTCTTCTTCAAGCTTTCTTGTTTTTCAACATTGCTGTATTAAACACACTGTGCTTTGATAATCCAGAAAAAAACAATCCGTGTTAGTTTTAAAAATCCTCATGTCTGCCTCACCATGATAAATATCCCCAGTATTGAGGCCTGCAGAATCCTCTCTGCTGTCCTATAGAACAGGCATTGATTGCCTGCTGGCTACCATTAATTTGAAGGGGGGCAACCAGGGGGAGGGCAGCGTCTCCTCTGAAAGAGCATGTGTGGCTGAGGGTGCAGCTTCCTTTAATGGAATATTGCTAAACAATGAAATTCTATCTCCTGCAAGAGATTATTTCTGCTGGCTGTGCAAACGTCAGGCTGGAGCCTGCCCTTGGAGAGGAGGCTGCATTGCGATGCATTTGTAAAATCAGCACAGCCTATGCATGAATGGTCACAGTGGTTGGTTTTACAAGCTCCTCACAACGGGCGTCTGCACAGAGAAAGCCATAGCTCGGAATAGATTTAACCTATGGTGACTCTTTCTAATTTCATGCTTTGCCATTTTGAAAGGGTATTGTTTTACCCAAGAGAAAAATGCTCTTTGTGTAAAAGGACTTCATAGACATATGACATGACAATATATTAACCTAAACATGGTACCATCTGGCTTACCTTTGATACCTTGTTGACTCACATCTCACCCTTGCACCACTCACACTCTGGGGCAGGAAACTACTATCAGCAATGCCAGGCGAGTGCAGGAATGTGTGTTTCCAGAAGAAATTGAGTGTTGCTTGGGAATGACAGCTTAGGAAGGCCCTCTCCTTGAATGCTTGGCACAGTTCTTCCCAAGACTGCAGTAGTTCTCCCCCCAAAAAGGGACACCTCCATAGGTCAGAGACTCTGCTGGGTCTGCTCAGTGCTTGGCCTCTAGGCTTAAGACTGCCTATAAGTGACAATGGCCAAGCCAGTATTCGGTGGCACAGAGGCACCTGTCTTGACACCATGTCATTGCATAAAGTCAGCAGGTGGTAGGAGTTTTTAACCCACAGAAACCGTGCTTCCTTCACACTGAAACTTGGTGAAGTCCCCCAATTTTTCATCCTGTCTGCCTTCCCCCAAAGATCACTTGCTGTCAACTTAATCTTTCAAATCATCTGCTGGGATTGTGGTATTTTAACCATGGAAATTAATTTTGTCGTTAGTGAAATCAAGAAAACAGTACAAAAAGTTACAAGAGTGCTTTAAATTCTTTAAAATCAGAACACAAAAATGAACTATTAGAAGTCATTCTTAGCCAATTAGGTTAGGCACAGCAAAAACAAAAACAAAAACAAAAAACCCAAAAAACAAAAAAACTTGTGAAGCTTTTCAACACACTGCTTGGGTCACATCCCAAAAGATTCTGACCTTGTAGGTTTTGGGTGGAGTCTGCACATCTGTATATTGAAAATGCTTCATTTAAGCGCAACTGCATTTGAAAAATTAGTGGATAAAATGAAGCAATTCTCATGGTGTTTATTGTTCGTAGGTATATGTTTTTTCTTTTATACTTGGTTACATCCAGACAAGAAGATGGGTAAATACCCACTGCGTATTCTTGCCCCAGGCTACTGACTTAAGATCTGAATGAGGTGGAAGAAGATAGCCACCTTAACATAAAGCAGAAGGATTATCCTCCTGTATTAAGAATGTCTTTTTATAACTGAGTGGCTCACTTTCCCTCCAGTTTTCCAAGGTATGCCTGGGAGCTTCCTGGCCTTAAGCCAGGCTGGGAGGGAATTCATATTTCCTAAAGACTAATATGGCATTATTTCTAGAGAGAAACCAAGTGTGAGCATAAATAACTTGGCCACATATACAAAAGATGAAAACAGGCATATTTGAAGATGCCCAAAGATGCAGAACATAATACTGTGGTTGCATTTGATTCTAAATATAATGCATCTATTCACATAGATGAAGATGGATTAAAAAAAATCAATATTGAGCAAAACCTTAATTCTTTCTTTTTTATTTTCTTCTACCTTACATCAATGTATCACACTGCTGAAGTTATCAAATCAAGTATCAGACAAGGCCAGAAAGGGAGGTAAGTCTACCTAGGTTTTTTATGCATTTGACCAGCATTCTGAAAAAGTTGTTAAACTACCATGTCAGGTAGTCAACAGTGTTCATTTAACAAAAGGAAAGTTTCGCAATCAACGGATCATTTTTTAATAACTTAAAAATACAGAGTGGTGATTGTATGTTACTATTACTTCATAGCCAATTATTCCATTGGTCTGGTTTGAGCCCTCAGAAAAGTTCTTGATAGCGTCTGCTGCAAAGGAAAAGACACAGATTCGTTTTCAAGGAAAGGACACAGATTCGTTTTCAAGCAGCAATGCTTTCAAAAACAATGACGCTTTGTTGACTCTCAGCAAATACAAAGTGATCCATACAGAAGAAGTTGGGGATTTATTCTCCCAGAAAAAGAGATATTACCAACTTGAATGAACCCTTTAAAATTTCTCAGGTGGTTTAAGATTTCTGCCCCCTCTCTTATTAGGGATAAGTTAGTAGGACAGACTTCCAAACACTTTCTGGGATAAAAATAATGGTAGTAGCTAGACAAGAAATTCCCTTGAAGATGAGACTAACTGAGATGAAGTCATGAGCCGAGCTACCCCACAGCTCTGATTTTGAGGACTCCCTTGTATGCATGCCGCTGTTATTTGGGAGTCTATGTTTAAAGCTCTGCAGCATCTGCCCTAGATCTTTCCAGAGAAAGGATTGCTAAGAAGAAGCTGAATGATCACATCATTCACACTTGAACTCAATGCGATGAGCACATTTGTTTGTCCTCATTAAGCGAGGTGTAGCAGGCGCTACAACGTGCAGAGGCAGCTTGCTGGGGCTGGGCCAGGCAGCCAGGAGCTGGTCAGGAGAGCTGGGCTCTGCCTGGAGTCTGCCTGTGACAAGCTCTGCAGCCTGGGGAAAGAAGCTGCTTCTCTGAGATCTCGGGGAACTCGTCAATAAGAAGAGGCATTTAGGTAGAGGCTTCCCAGAAGCCTCTGGGGTCCCAGGAAATGCCCACAGCCACCTCAGGGTTCTAGAGGAAGGCCAAACCGGGGCAATGTCCACAGGTCATTGTCCCCATTTCAAACAGGGCATCACTGATTGGATACTTTATATATGTGAGTTCTAAGTGAGGCTGATTTTAAATGTATGGAACCCCCAAGGCCAGTTTAACCTTCACATAAAAAGGCAAAGTGAGAGCCTGATACCTTTCATCATAGTTGAGCTTAACGGTGGATAGAAACATGGAGTCTGGAGTCACTTTGCCTGAGTTCAATCCTCATCTCTTCTGTCTAGAGCTGTGTGACCCTCGGCAACTTTCTTAACTTCTCTATGCCTCAGTTTCCTCATCCGTAACATGAGTGTAATAACAGCCCTTGCCTCATAGGATTCTCATGAGGAATTGATGAGGTAATATAGACCAAGCCCTCGGAACAGTGCCTGGCACAGAAACAAGCGTTTCTTATTATTATTGGCGCCGGCTAGCAGCGAGCTTCTGGGCCAGCATCGTTAATAAAGCCACAAAAGGAAATGCAGACGAGCTCACGCCTTCCCTGTAAAGGTGCTCGGCAGCATAATTGGGTTGGCTGAAAGTGCCTTTTTCAATGGCACTGTTGGTTTCTGATTCACATTTGGGAAGAAAAGCAGAACAGAAGGTGATACATTCCTTTATGGAAGAGCTTGGCAGGCAAGGCAGATGCGACTGTAAAGTTAATTGGTGAATGGGAGGTAGAACTCTTGGGCCAAGACAGGCTGTTGGCTGGAGCGCGTTCGCTCTCTCCTGCTCAGGGCTTTATGGTGATTAATTCATTAGAGATCCTGAAAGGCCATTCTTGGGTGGCTGCTGGACCTGTCTTTGCCCAGACAGGGATGATGTCAGCATATAGTTTATGGGGTTCTGCAATCCTCTGGAGGGTTCCAGGAGCTTATGGAGCCTCTCCAGGCAGCTGGCCAGCACGCTGAACACTGAATCCCATTTGGATCTTGTGCATCCCAACTTGCTGGTCTCTCATAATTTTTGTCGTTGTCCTCTGTACAAGCACTGGGGCATGAGAAGTAAACTCAAAAGTTCCTTAAGTGAGACTCATTTTTCTAGCCCTGCTGGCTTGAGTCTGAGAATTTGGCTCCATTGCTCAGCCCCTTCTCTTAATTCGCAAAGGGCCTGGATGACATAACACACCAGGAATATACTGAGCTTAAGATGTGCGATTTAAGATGGTAAAATGTATCATTATTTTACCACTCAGAAAGAAACAAATACCTACTAATTAAACTTGAACAGAAGCTTTAAAAAAAAATCAGTTTGAAAACACTCCTTCAGATGTTGACACAGATTGTTAAAAATCACACATCATTCTTGTGCATACACGAAGAGGAAAATATTAGGTTGGGGCATTCTTAAAACTTTTTTGCATGCAGAGTCTGAGTTCTGAATCACTGTTTAACTCTTGGTCCACAATATCTGTGTTTCTTCACATAATATCATCTTCTGTGCCATCAGGAGCAACGAGTATGTAGGATATTGATGTCAAATCATAGCGTAAATTTCTGAAGACATTGTAAATGGCCTGGGGACTCAGCACTGGGGGTGCCAGCCAGGCACACATCTCAATTGCAATGCCCTATGAACAGCTATGACAGGCTTGTGCCTGTGCCAGCAACGACAACTCCTTCGTGACTGCCACCAGGCCAGCAGCGGCTGTAAGATGCATCCCAATGGAAGGAACATTTAAATGTGAAAAAAATATATGCATGTTAGAATCCATGCAATTGGTAATAAAGGTGTACACTTGTTTGTTTAGGGGGATAGGTTTAATTCTCAGGAGACTGTTTCAAGGACTGTTGAAAAACGGCGCCTCATCTCATCCTCTTTGTGAGAAGGTACAAGCGAATTTGTGGCCTTTACCGAGAACTTGAAACTTGATAATTGCTCCTCTCAGAGTGTGCTGCCTCCAGCAGATTCCAGAGGGGAGAGCCAGCCTTGGGAGGGGACAACTGCTCCTGATGTGTTTTACATTCGCCCAAAGTGTTCTCCCCTGAAACAAGAGTCATTTATTTGTGTGATGTAATTGTTATTCGCTGTGAAAATACAAATATCCTTAAAAAGGTCACTCAGTGTTCCCCCTGCTTGATTAATGATTTCTCCCTTCAGGAGTGGGTTTTGCAAGAGGTTTATTTAAAGGAGCCAACCTTTTAAAAAGAAAAATCTATGAATGTTTCTGTAGCATAAAGCTTAGATCACAAAAGTGCCACATTTTGTGTGATTCCATTTATATGAAATGTCCAGAATAGGCAAAGCTATAGAGACAGAAAATAGATTAGTACTTACCAGGGGCTGAAGAAGACCAGGGTTGATGGGAATGACTGTAAATGGGTACAGGGTTTGCTTTTGGGGGAGACAAAAGAGTTCTAAAATTAGATTGTAGTGTTGGTTGCGCAGCCCTACGAATATACTAAAATGTTTCAATTCTACACTTTCAATGGGCAGATTTGTAGGGTATGTGAATTCTGTCTCAACAAAGGAGTTAAAAAAAACCCCAAAAAACCCTAAAGAAAATGTGTTGTATGTGTATGAAACAACCTGAACAGAAATTCTTTTAGAGCCGGCCGAGTGGCGTGTTGGTTAAGAGCTGGCTTGGGACACCAGAGGGCCCCGGTTCGGATCCCATATATGAGGGTCAGTGACACTGTCCTCTACAGCTAAGATGCTGAACAACAGCTCGACCTGGAGCTGGGCTGCCATGAGTCGCTGGCAACGGCGTAGGCTGCAGCCCTGCTGCAGTGGGTTGCCATGGGCTACAGTGTGTAGCCGGCAGCCAGCGTTAGCGGCCAGCAGCC
>NW_017731408.1:3080408-3085669 GCF_001890085.2 Hipposideros armiger | reverse complement strand
AGGCACATCAGTTGCCGGCTTCTGGACGGCTGCTCACTGTGGCTGCTGGCCGCTCATGCTGGCTGCAAGCTACACATGGTAGCTATGGCAGCCCACTGCAGCAAGGGACTGCAGCCTACGCCATCACCGGTGACCCATAGCAGCCCAGCTCCAGGTCGAGCTGTTGTTCAGCATCTTAGCTGTAGAGGGCAGTGTCACTGGCCCTCATATGTGGGATCCGAACCAGGGCTGGACTTGAACCGCTGTTGCTCAGAGCTCAAACTCTTGAGCGAGCTCTTAACCAACTGAGCCACTCGGCCGGCCCCCAAGCCAGTTCTTAACCAACGCGCCACTCGGCTGGCCCAGCATTGTCAATCTTAAGTTAAATGGGGGAAGTAGCAAGAAGGCATTTTGAGAAGTAAGGTGTGCCAAACACATGTATATACATTTTAAGCAAGGAAAACAGTATTAACATTGTAATACTCAATATATACCAATAACAAAAGATGAATACAAGTCACGTTTGACTTCTGCAGTTACAAGAGGTGCTTAGAGTGGTTACCGTCAACGTCCAGGCACTTCTGATTACGGCGAGCTATTGCTTGAGCTACGTTGACCAAAGTATCCACTTGTATACATTTTTTTTTTTTTTTACATTCCTGGTATATGAACTTAGAAGAGAGGCTTGGGGAAGTATTTAAAACTGTGAGAACAGATAAACTGCCCAACAGAGAGGATATCATGAGAGAAGAAATTGGGGCTCCAGACTGAACCCTGGAAATGCTCAACATTGGAAGACTGTGTTGAGAGAGAAGGTGGAGATGGTCACTCATTTCAAGAGGAGGAATTTTAATAGAGTGGTGGAAGCTGGAGCCATATGGACACTTGGGAGAACCAAAAGGTCAGCGTGGTTTTAAATGCTCTGTTTAGTCCAACTGTGTATAAAGTTTAGTTTACAAGTAAATTCCCACAGGCAGCACAACTCCAAAAGACAAGCAAAATGTCTGATGTCCTGCAGGATCCTTCATTTCTGGAAGGAAAGAGAAATGAAAGAACTTACACAGAACTTGTAACATAAAAGATTTGGCAATGTGTGTAGTAAATTTCAGTAAACAGATCAAAGAACAGGTTTTTGTTTAAGTGGGTGGATTTATTTACTGTTAAATATTTCGGCATAAAATGTATGCACACTGTGAGTGAAACTATATTCAAACCATGTGTGTGGGAGGTAACATGCAAAAATGAAGTTCTGTTCGAGTTACGTTTTTTAAAAAAAATTATAATGTTTATATTGCTACTACATTATCTCTTTCCAAATTAAAACAACAACAACATTATTTCATGTGACATAGAAAGAAAGAAACTCGGGTTTTTGTGGTTTCTGCTCAGCAGGTATACATTTTTTGGCAGATGAGGACTGCCCAGACCAGACAGGTATGAAATGACCTCAGGCCACATAGTAAGGCAGTGTGGGAGGGCCAGGAACAGGTCTTTCTCATCATTGTGTATGATTCTGTTCCCACTGTTTCTTTAGTCTTACAAAATAATCAACCCCCGTAACTCTAAAGTCCATTTCTCATCTTATGTCCTAACTTCTTCATGACAAGATCAGAGTTAGCTATCAAAGCCACATTATTTATCCGCATAATTTCCCACTCTGATTTTTACACCTAAACACGATTCCACAGGTTTGTTTCTCTGGGTGGCTGGATCAGCCTGGCTTCCAAGCCCCAGCTGTCCTTCTGGCAGCAGATGGAAATCAAGGAGGCAGTTGCCTTACTGCTATCAGCTAATAGTTCGTTGCCTAATTATTGGCACCTTCCCACCCTGAGCCAGCAGAAAGAGTCTCAGTCTAGTTCCTGAGGTCAAAGGTGGGGTTGGGCAAAAGAAGAGAAGGAGCAGAAGGAACATAGAAGAGGCAACAGTCAATCTTCACTGACCTCTGTGGGTTGGAAAGGGCAGCCTCAACCTCGTGCTTTCACAGGTCAGTCTCAACATTCGTTTTTACTGACTGAGCATTTATTCAGTGCTTTGGGTAGTCACTGTGTTGGTTGCTCATCAGATCCTTAAAGGAGCTCCCTCTGATTATGGACTATAAGAGACAGAAAAATTTAGAATATGTGTCATTTTGAAATGCAAATAACTCTGAGAAAAGTAATAATAATTGCCACTGCTTTTGTAAAATTCAGAGAACACAGACTATGCTCCTCAAGAGCCCCATTTAACACCTTTTGCACATTCTACTTTCACATTCTTTCCTCTTTTGCACATTCTTTCCTCAGGTAGAGGAAAGTCACGAGATGAGGGGCATGGAGCTTTCAAATTAAAATAAATCTCAAGAAGCCTTTCCATGCTGCAAAGAGGAAATTATTCATAGAATTATAGATGGACAAAATCTCCCTCTTTTAACTTTAAAAAACTGTTTAGAACACTTTTTTAAAACTATAGTCAAATTATTATTTCTTAGTCCTCATTTTAAAATTTGTTTTATTTTAGAACCAGCTACTTTCTCAATTACTGTGCTATCCATTTATATTTGAAAGAATATAATCTAAGATCAGGCAGTAGCGATGTTATTTGAAAAGTTGGTCGTTTACTTGCAGTGAGAGAAACAAATTTTTTAAATGGCTTGTTCAAAACGTGTGTAAACGTCTTTAAGGAGCCACTCTATTATGACATTACACATTCTTTTTTGAAATAGCCTGATTTTAAAGCTCATTACTCTTCCATGACATTTCTTNAAAAATAAATTTAAAAAAAATTCTTTTTATACGTATTTCAGTAATGTTTGTTTAATAAGAACTTAGAATTTTTTTGTTCAAATCAATTCACCAAACTCAACAAAGCAAAAACCTAGGGCTGTTGCAAAGAAGAGTTGATCCCTCCTCTGAGGACTCCACAACCAAGAAAGAGCAGGAGAGAGAGACATAACATAAATTACCCTGGAGGGCAGAGGAAATATTTTGAGAGGCTTTGAGGGTGCAAGGGCCTGCAGTGGTCACCTGTTATCCAGAAAATTCTCTCTTCCCCCCCACCAGTTGATTCTTTGCTCTGTGTTGAGCTGTCCCGGTAAGCTCTCAAAGAAGTAGAGAGGATGTTTATCACTTCCAATTTTAGTACTAGCTTAAAACATTCTCCTATCCTGTCCAGAAGTCATTGGCTGATATAAACACTCTGGTTTTGCTGCTCAACCTTCTCTGCGTAGGCTCTGCTCAGCTTCTGTTCTTAGTATGGGCATCTTTGCTCCCTGGGGCAGTAACCTTGGGCGCACACACACATTCAGACACACATGCCACTTCTGTTGTGGGGGTTATGTCAGGTCAAGGAAAAGCTGGTAGGCTCTGGGAAGACAAGCCTGACTTCTTGACCCAGCTCTCCTGGCCCTGAACTATTTCCTTCCTCTATCAATTGATACATGCTAATATAATGCTATAACCAAAGATACAGAATTCATTCAAACCATAAATATTCCTGTCCATCTCTACTGTCATGGTGGATAATAAAAAATTTGCTCACTTATTTTTATAGATAAAAATAAACAAAAGACTAGTATAAAACTAACTTGCTTTCTAGCTGCATAATGTCACTCCCTGAAGACTGCTTTCCTTCAGAACTACTTCAATCCACTGGCTAGATCACACTATGTGATATTTTAAGCTGCTTACCAAATTAACAAACAGCAGGAATTCAAACCAGATGTTTTTAAAAATGCATTCTTCATAAACCAGGAAAGGATCCCAAACTCTGAGGGGATTCCAGATGTCTGAATGTTTTATCTGAACAAGTTCCATGATGATAAAACCCTCCTGTCATTCATTTTGTCAGATCAAATGACTTCTTTATTGTGACTGATAACTGAACAAGAGCAGCCTTGGCTAACGCCACTGTTGACATTATCAATTCCCAAAAAAACCAGGAGAGGAAAGTGCTGAGCTCTTAAGGATGCCTTGTGATTATTTCTACCAGCATCTTCAATCTTCAGTTAAACATTCCCAACAAATGTACAGATTAATGCCTCTCTTTCCTTGTAGGCCAGTTTGTGGAGAGAGAGCACTGTTACTTAAAATTATTTTATTGGCTTATATTCTCGCATGATTATAAACCTCAAGACTTCCAAGCAATGGAAAATTGTTTTAAATTTTTGAAAGTGTAAGCAGCCCTCCCCCCCCCCCTTTAAAGTCAAGTCTCTTGTGTTCACAGTTTGTAAATGATTCATTCAACAAATATTAATATACTATTAACTAGTGAAAAGATAAGATAAGTGGCAGGAAAAAAAGAAAAAAAAACTGAGGATGGAGAAAAAGATACTGAGGATGGAGAAAAAAGATAAGTGGCAGAAGCAGTTGATTAATAAAAAATGCATAGATAAATATTCAATGAATGCTATCAATAGAAAGATGCAGAGGGATATTAACTCTGTGTGCGTGTGTGTGTGTGTGTGTGTGTGTGTGTGTGTGAGGCCACTAGAAGGAGGTCACATTAAAGCTGATACCTCAAGAATGAGCAGAAGAGGACAAACAAATAGTAAAGAATAGGGTCCCAAGCAGAAGGAACAATAAGTACAAGACCTTGAAGTAGAAAAGGGGAGGCACATTCAGTTAGAGAAAAGAGCTCAGTGTCACTGCGATGTGTAGAGCAAGGGAACACATGGGGGAGACAGGAAAAGGGAAAGAGGCCAGGTCATATAAGTCACAAAAGAAGTTTAGACTTTATTGAAAGTATAGTTCATTTAAGGTTGCCAAACAGTGGTGAATCTTGATTCAATTCATGTTTTTTAAAAAAACAATCCTGGCTATATTTTGGCAGAAAGCAAGTGTGGAAACAGGGAAGTCAAGCCTCTACGGCAGAGATCCAGGAAAGGGTGGAAAATGGCTTACGGCTGGAGAGAAACTGTTGAAGATGAGAAATATTCATGGAAGTAGAAATGGCAGGATTCATTGAAAGTGAGAGAAAAGAAGATGGGAGGAATTAAGTATGGTGGGGGCTGTGAGATGTCGCAGCTGGATGGAGGATGATAGCACTCACTGAGACGGAGGGACACTAGGAGAGGGAATGTTCTGGGGTGGGATCAGGTGGGAGCTAGAGTTTTCTTTTGGACATGCTGAGTTTGCAGTGCCTGTGCAGAAAGTGCTGAATTCTGAAGGATGGTCACGTTCTAAAGCTCTTCTATGGTAATTTCCATCAGCATCGTCAATCTTTTTTTTTTTAAAGACTTTATTGGGGAATTGGGGGGATGGAAACAGCGCTGGGGAGTCTGGTGGAGGGGAACAGACAAGTTGCTG